>NC_134335.1:2774183-3081870 GCF_964195595.1 Calonectris borealis | reverse complement strand
TGGTAGAAAGATCTTCATCTGTTACTGGTTACTTTTGGAAACCCAGAGACACGCACCATCAAGTGACTGGGAAGGATGCTTTATGGATAGATAACCACTTTTCTTCCTTTCCTGTGTCTGCTTCCATCTCCAGAAGAGCCATGGGAGAACAAAGTAATGAAACAAAACCGCTCTGAAAGAGACTGGGGGTGAGGTGTCCTTCTTTTCTCCTTAATTGTAATACTGTGAATTAATTCCGTTTCCAGCAGGAACGAGGAGTTCCCAGCAGCCCTTAGACATCCAGATAAGCTGAGCTGTTTGTTCAGCCCCTTTGGGTTCTCTGGTACCTACCTCACTGCCAACAGCTTCACACAAACTTTTTGGAGAGTTTTAAATTATTTGAGCATGACACAGAGCAAAGGGTTTTGCATTCTTAATTGGCAAAGCCTTTTCCCACTCCAGTCTGGAGGCCCCTGAGCTGTCCTGCCAATTTATTCTGATCCTAATTCACAAGCCTTGCAAACATCTTCTCAGGACTGCCCAAAAGCCCTGTCAATGTAACTGAATCCTCATCTGCCAGTTCTTACCATCTTCTGAGGCTTTCCCAGTGCCCTCCTCTTTGACTTACAACACCCCTTCTTGCAGCCACCCTGCCCTCCAGAAAAGCCCTGTTGGTGCCTCTGACTTTACTGTTAAAGAGGCAATGCACACAGAGGAGTGAAGGAAATAGGCTGGGTTGCAGGTGAGCCCTCCAAACAGTACTAGCCACAGCTCTTCCCCAGGAAGGGGAGATTGAGGAAATAAACAGCTGGGGATGCAGATGAAAGAAGGTTTAAAAAGGGGGGGGGGGGGGGGGGCAAGGAAAAAGAAAGCGGGAAGAGCCAGCAGAAAAGAAGGTCTCTCTCTACCTCTTCCCATTTTCTTCTCCTCTCCTCTGCACTTTCTTGCTCTCTTGGGACCTTCATCCTTCATTTATCTTCCTTGACTCCTGGTGTTTTCTCTTATTGTCAGCAATTATCCCTGTTGCCTTTCACAGCTTCCTAGCTGGACTCCTACAAATACGTGACCAACACTTTTGCAGGATGGCTCAGCCTGTCCTCAAGAAAGGGGCCTGCACATGTAGGGGCAGGGCTCACTGTCATAGGGTTTTGTCATTGTTTGGTACTTGCCATTCTGTGGAAGCACTGCATTGCCACACAGCCCCGTTTTAGGCAGCTGGGATGGGTACCAACACCGGGATGTTCATACCATAGTCTTTAGAGCTTGGCAAGAAGGAAGTACTCTGATAGACACCCCAAACCATCTGCATTTCTCCTTGTGCTCCTCCGTTCTTTTCCTCTCCTCATCCCCTTATTGTCTTTACCCAGTGCCCTGTGTTTACCCCTCTCTCTTCCGCAAAGTTGGGGCTGCATTTTCCCCTCTTTAAATTTTCCTGGCCCCTTTCCATTATTACACAGCCCTGTTCAAGTTCCTGGAGATTAATTTTAGCGTTATTTATTTATTTATTTCCTTTTCCCTCTTTCTCGTTCCGCTCCCTTCCCCCGTACACATATACACACCTACTGATTTACAGTGGTAGCAGGAGCCTGATGTTCTCTGCTCGCTACCTGCCATCTAGAGAGCCATTAGGGGCCAATTCATCACGGAAATGCCCCAGCCAAAGTGACTGGAAGATTCTTTACAGTCGCCGTCCCTGCACACAATCTTGAATGCTGTCGGGGGGGTTGGATTGCAACATGTCAGCTGTCTGCCTGAGCATGGCTCTAAGTGAGCTGTCTCAAGGCAGAAATATTATTTACAAGATAATGTGGCTTATGGAGAAGGGAAGAGAAAGAAAAGTGACTGCCAGTGCCGAGGACAGTGGGGAGCAGAGCCTCACGTTCCAATGACTACAGCATCCTGCCACTTGAAGACACACAGCTTTGAGCTCTTAATTAAGGAACAGGAGAAGGTGGGGTGTGGGATGCTGACCGATGGAGGCTCTGGGGAGTCCTTGTGAGGCAAGAGAAAACCAGGTTTACATGGAAAGGGATGGGGGATCAGTGTCAAGACGATTCCCAGGGCAAATTCTTCATTGGTAGCAATGCCTCAGCATGGTGCTGGGAATTCAAGTGTTTTGTACTGATACTGTAAACATGCCAGTTCTCTGCTGTGCAATTTGTTAGTATTGACCAGAGAGGGGATTTCCCTGGGAAATGTTTATACACCTCAGTTCACTTCTGGATGACAGCAGCAAATCTGAAAGTTGAAGAAGGCTGGCTGTGAGGTGAGATCTGGGAATAGGCTTTTGGCAATGGTTCAGCACAGTCAGTTCTGCAATTGTACCCGGTACTTGGGATTTCAGGGAGGTCAGCCTTCCAGCTAAACAAGTGCTGAATCCATGGATGTGAGGTGGGAATAAGTGACCTGTATAAGTTGTCCTATGTGGTTTGGGAATGTGTGCATATCCATTTTATAACCATGCACACGTGTAAAGTGGGTATAATTTTGAGGCCTTGGGGATGGGTAGTTTAGTGGAGATACTGGCTACCACTGTTACACCCAAAGCCATAATTGTTGCAGAATAAGGTCCATACAGTCCAGTATCTAGACTCTAAGAGCAGCCAGTAGCCAGTGCATTAAGAAAAGTACAAAAATTAGGTGTGACAGACAAGTTCTACAAAGCACCTTTTTCCCTCATCCCTGTCTCACTCTCCTCCCCTGAATTTCTGTTCCTTCTCCTCCTCCTCCTCCTCCTTTCTCCATTCCAATTATCTCCTTCTTTCATCACTGCTGGAGCTGTAAGTACAAAGTACCAATTAGCTAGTTTTCAAGTTTAATTAGGTTGGAAGGTAGAGCAAATTAAATCCTTTTATCGTACGTTTCAAAGCACTTTCCCATCAGGCCCATGGGATAGGTTTGCTTTGAATGAGGTCCACATTAGTCACCGACGAGCTGGCCCAAGTCACTCTCCAGCCATGGGGCAAACAGGAGATGAAATGCAAGATATGGTTTATCTCCCCCTTGTCCCTAAATCCTCCACTCAGGACATCATTTTGTAAGGGTTAGGGGTGTACGTAGCTCTACTCCACCTCAGTAAATTGAGCATTGGTCCTTAGCTCTTCTAAGGTCTACATTAGTAGCAAAGCTCTCCTTCATTTCAACAGCACCAGGAATTCAGTAAAGACACTGTGACAAAGCCCTGCAGAAGGCTTTCAAGCTAGTTAAAAAATATCAAGTAGCAGGTCTACATGAGTCCCTCTGCACCACGTGGGCTGGCTGCTTAAAAGCACCTTTATTCCCTAAACCCTTCTTTCTTCGAGGACAGAACAAAGGCAGAAAAACGAATCCAGGAATAACCACCTGATTTAAGGGGAAATCGCAGAATAGAGTAAGGAATCAGTTAGCTCTTGGAGACACAGTAGGCTGCAATTGTAGCTAGAGATTTCTGTTCCTCTTGAGCTCTGACTACTACATTTCAGTATGACCTGTCTCCCCCCATGAAGCTGCCCACACACGGCGACCTGAGACAGTTTCAGAGCACGTTGGCATCTTTGCTCCCGGAGTCCCTGGTTCCACTGGTCTTTGCTCCTTACTGGTTGTGTTGTCTGATGCTCTAACCCTCTCTGTGCTTTCCTCTGTGTTGCAGATAAGCCACTACCTCAGGGTGCCCCAGGAGGCATTATTGGGATCGTGGGAGGAGTCATCGCAGCAGCTCTCATCATTGGCGTGGCCGTCACCGTAATTATTGTCTACAGGCGGCAACAAAAGAACCGCACTGAAACGGACAATGACCTGTAAGTAGCCCCATGCTCGCAGAAGTACAGCACAGTGATAGTACAGGTGCTATTGGATGGGGCAGCAGACAGAGAGCACTGCTGACCCTTCCGCTACCTGCATACAAGAAAAGCCTGGCGGCATTTTTTCTGCCATTTCTTCCTGTCTGCCACTGTCCGGCTCACTCCCCTGACTCTCTTCCCTTCCTTGGGGCCCCCTAGTGCTTTCCATCCTGCTCTCTCTTATTTTTGAACTCTTATCGCAAGCCTTAAGTGGAAACTGAAGCACAATGATGTTCACCCAGATGCTGCTTTTCCTTGGACACGGTGCAGTTGCTCAGGGCCACTCACCTCCATTGGTAGGAGAGGATCCTATTCCTCCTTTTTCATAGAAATGGCTTCAGGCTCCTGTTTTAGACTGAATCACATTCTGTCATCAGAGAGGGGTCTCTGATAGACCCCGAGCAGCTCTGAATGTATCCCGAAGAGTCCAGAAAGGATTCACATCCAGTCAGCATTCCAATGTTGCATATATGGTGCCAGCCTGAAGTCATTAACTCTGGCAATACGAGAGTAGGGAGCGGGGATGCTCCAGGGGCTCCTCTTTGACAGTTACTTGCTTTGCTCTGCCCTACACTGTGCAGCGCAGATCCTAGGCAGGGAATTCAGTGGTGTGGAGTTCAGCCTATGCAGCATGAACAGAGCCCTCTTCAGAAATGTTTACCCTGGCCTCTTCCTGAAAAGCTCTATCTTCTCACTGCCTTTTCTGAAGAGCACCCCCTCCCTTCCTTCCCAGCTCATAGGGGAGGCATGGAAGGCCCAAAGGCTAGAACATGCTTTTATCTTCCACAACCCCCCCGCCACCTCCTTGTTGTTACATCTTGGCCACATTTTGTGCTCTATTTAATCCCCTTTGAGAGAGGACATGGACGGTAGCAGGAGAGGGAGGGAAGAGAACCAGGGAAAGCAGGAGAGACAGAAAGGCACACAAACAAAAAAATAGCACCACAAGGTGAAATTGCATCAACAGCATCGGCCCTATGATAGAGATGCATTCAGACAACCCACTTCCCACAATGGCCCTCCACGCAAGCACAGGGAAGAGCCACTTTAGCTGATAATAGAAACACAATTGTGCCCTAGTCTGCAGAGGTGATGCCTCTTGTGGAGTCTGCTCCAAAGCCTCCAAAAGTTAATAGCATTTCTTTTCTTTAAAGCCATAAAGTCAATGTTTTGCAGAGCCTCAGGGACCCGTTTTACTCTCCCCCTCACCCATACACTCTGGTCCCATGCTGGAATATATTGGGTTGTCAGGGAAAGTTGCCCATCTCTATCAGAAGATCTGGTGAAGTTTGTACAGAGAGAATGGAGGGGGAGCCAGCTAATTAGTGGATCAGAGTTTTAATAAGTTTTGTAAAAGGATTAGACACATCTGTGCATGTGAACAGAATGTGCAGAGACAGTCTCTAGGCTGGGATTATAATGGCTGCCAATCCTTACGCTCTGGGGCAAAAGCTGATCCCCCTGACTGGGGGTCAGGGATAAATGTCCCTGCGTGGCATAGCATGTCTATGAGGAAGATTCAAACTCCTACTGGGAAGCCTGTGGCAGGGGCTACCATTCCAGGTAAGCTCCTGAATTGGGGCTCACATTATCTTGTTGATTTGCAGTGACAACTGCCAGACACTTTCTGGTGCCCTACAGCCATAAAATGAGCCACCTCCCACGGGATGATTTGGAGCCATTCCAAAACAGTGCTAGGGGACAGGTATCCCAGCTGCACCCTTGGGATCTGCAATCCGACATGGGGGGTTGCTTGGAATTAGGAACAGAATGCTAGGAGGGAATTTATTTCTATTATTTCAAATAATTGGGGTGAGAAAGAGGGCATGGGGGGGGCGGGGGGTTACTGAGAATAATCTATATGATTATATTGGCAGTTCAGTGACAAACACAATCAAATCTTTGACACATTTAGGATCTGGCACGTCGTTATGGCACATCAAAGCAAGCAGATCCCTTTCTCTTGCTCTCTAATCAGCAACCACTTCTTTATCTGCAGAATTGACTTGCCTCCATCCCATAAACCTGCCCCTCTACCAAAGAGGAAACAGGAGATGAAAAGCCACCTGACTGCAGAAGACATCCAGGTATGCCTCCCCAGCTGCAAGTTCCTTCCTCTGGCAAGGAAAACTGATTCCACACAGTGTCCGCAGTGTCCAAATTTTGGAAAACCAGCTTTGCAAGACCGAAGAAGTTCATCGCCTAAGTTTGAGGGGCAGAAACAAAGGACTTGTCTGCCCAGAATTCCCAAAGATTAGCACTAATTGAGAGCTGAAATTTGGATCCTGTTTACTCCCTTTTGTGGGAACTGAATTCTAAATGAGATGGTGTTCAGATGGGCTCTTAGGCATGAGGACTTTTGAGCATTGCCACCATTTTGAATGTCATGAGTGGTAGGGAGGAGTGTGAGAATGAAAGAAAGAGAACAGGAGGCAAATAATACAGTAGGAGCAAGGGAGAAGGTAAGACGCACTGCTCTTCATGGTGATATCTTTTGGTGGTGTCACCTGAAGCAGATGTTGCCCCAAGGTGTGACAGAAGGATAGTACTTGCTCTTCTCATTCCTCTTCTCTTTCCTCTATTACAGGTTGTTCACTTAGACAACATGAAACATGAGGAGGAAATCCAGAAACTCCCTTTGCAGACTCCATACTATGACATGGCAGCCACCGAGCCCTCTCCCTACACTGACAAACTGGTAAGGAGATCAGGGTGCTAATAGTGCTGCCTGGCCTCATCTTCACTCCCAGCCTCACCGCCTTTCACACAGGATCTCTCACCCTAAAAACCGAAAGACCCCCACCATCCACAGGGGTGAATAAGCAGCCTTCAGAGCCCAGGATTATCCTCTCCTGGAGGAAGGCAACCTCCACGCTCTGATCTCAGCCCACCTCTCAGATACTACTGACCCTAATTCAGCACTTGTCCCTTTTGCCCTTAGTTTCCATAGGTCCTAGAGCTGTGCCTTTATGGGTCATTCCTCAGTAAAACACCCTGCTTATTCCAAATCTTCATCAGAGGACTATCACAACCTGTGGTAGTCTCATCTTTACCTACATATGACAGCTAAGCCTACAAGCCACCTATCCCACCCCGGTCACGCTTCACCTCCTGCAATTGAGCACCGTTAGAGTTTGCAGCAGAATGAAGCATCTGTCGAAGAGCAGCGTGCACTGCAGCAAGAGCTTCACAAAGCAATTATCTGCAGGGCAGAGCATGCCAGTGTTTGACTCTCAATTGACAACAGGTTCTTTAACCCCCCCTTTTTTTGTGTGGATTTGTTCAGCCTCAGATACGGAGATGCTAATGTGAGGCAGCAGCAGCAGAGAGATTAAGGGTCAGGGAGAGATATTAGCAGCCACGCGGGAAAGGCTGGTCTTCAAGGACTGAGGCTGAAGGAGGAAATGTTAGATTCAAAGGGCAAAGGCATAAGAAACAGAGAACAGGTAAGATTAGAGTCCTCCCTTGACAAGAAAACAGAAAACCTTCCTCCTCCCAGGCCTCGGACAATATCCTTTCCCTCCCTCACCCCATGGCATGGGGCTGCTCCCCCCATCCTCCATGGGAGACACAGGATCCCCATGTAAATGCTGCAGGTCTCTCTCAAACTCTTCCTCCATAAGGGGTGGTTCAAGGTGCTACACACCAAGCCTAGTGCTTCTAGATCACAGCAGCGTGAACCCATTTGTTTGAGAAAGCAGTATAAATATCAGCCCATACTAGAGTAATCTTTTATGAACATAACTAATTATAACCTTCCCTCCAGTTCATCCTGGTATGACCTTTTCATGCATATTCCTGCACAGATAGTAGAAGGACAGGGCCCAGTGACCTTTAGCTAGCAGAAGTCTGCAAGAGAGATGCCAAGGGCATTGGAAATAAGAAGACACAGTTCTGTGCTGAGCTGTGTTGATGTGATTCTATTTACTTCATCCTAGCTGAACATGGCTAATGTCCCTAAAGAAAAACTTCCTTTTGGAGCCCTCTCTCAGTCCAGCTCTTTCTAATCCTTGCTGAGTGGTAGCTGAGTTTTAAATGAAACACAGGATGCTAGAGCCAGAGGGGCTGCTCTGTGGACAGCATCTGAGAGCCGAATTTCAGGCAAGCAGGAGGATGAGGAGCTCATTTTGGGAAATAACGAACAGTCAGTTAATTAAGTGGCAGAGTTAGTGATGTGAGATGGGGCCTGATGGGTAGCTGCTCCGTAACCATGGGAACCGAGGTTTCTGCTCTCAATCCTGGTCTGAGAAGATGCATTTCTAAGTCCCACGCTTGGCACTTGCTGCTCCTTACCCGTGGTTTTAGCCAAGAGGTGATGGACTGTAGAGCCCTCATTCCATTTGGCCCATGAAGAAACTCCCTTTGCAGTAGGGATGCGGTGTCTGGGTGACGCAACCGCTACTGCCACAGCTGCGCCTGCTCTTGGCACAAGTCTAGCACAGCTGTGAATTGTACCTGTCCTCTGGTCAGCTTGGCTGGCAGTCCCTGTAAATGGTATCAGGCTCCTGCCATCAGGCATATACACCATGCTTTGGCTTTTTGCCCCAGGAACGAGATAAGGCTTGCTCCCATTTCTTGCTAAATTGCTGTATCCTTTGGGGAGGCAGCAGCCTATTCAAGTTTGTGACTGGTAAGGGGAAGGAGGGTATCACTTTGCCGCCAAGGAATGCTGGTTTTGCTGGATTCTTCCCAGATAACACAGGCAGTATGTGCTGCCACATCCAGGCCAGGTGTGCATCACATTGCCCAGCCATGCTTTGAAGGGAGCCAGCTTTTGCCCTCCTCCCTGCAGGACCGCTCACAGGCGTCACTTTTTTTACCCCTAAAGCATTGCAGAGGCCTCCTGATCATGTCGCACACATGCACTTCCCTGCAGAGGAGATGCCGAGGGGTGTCTGCCTGGGATAGCACTTGCATGGAAACCTCAGGGGAACAGCAGCAGGGATAGTGGTGGTCGCCAAAACCAGCACGCTCAGCTCATGCCCAGTCACCACACTCCGGCAGCTTGCTAAGGGACTGACCAAGGCAAGCTAGACCTGCACAGTCCTTCGCCTGAGAGATGGGTCAGAAGGGGTCTCTGCCAACCTCATCTTGATCATTTTGATACAGCCCCCCTCCCCCTGTGTTTAGATGCAGATGTAGGCAGCTGCTCTGTTGTATATGTGGTTCTGGGATCCTGTAGAGGGGAAGGCACAAGAGAAAGGCAGGATATTCTTGTTCTGCTTACACTTCATCTGGAGATTTGGGTTGGGAGGGTAGTGAAGAAGATGAGAGTTGAAGGGAACGGATTCTGCAGGAAAATGGGGCAGGTGAATTCAGCTTGAAATGAATTGTGCAAAACGTCGTAATTTGGGATAAACTAGATTCATCACAAGACGGCATGAAAGCCACTGACTGGGGTTGACAATTTCACAGCAGTAGAATGGGAGTCAGAAAGTGATTAGAGATGGCAAAGAGTGAGGGAGGGGGAAATAGGAGAGGTGCCAGGAGAAAATAAAAGAGGCAGGTGGAGGAGGAATCCACAAAGAAGGTGTGCAGGTATGCGTGTGCGGACGTGTGCAGATGCATGCTGGCAGGGGACCGGGTGAAGGGGAGAGGCTGGGGCATGTCTGCAGGGACAGGATACCTGCAGAAGGGAGCAGGGGTGGGCCCTGTGTCAGAGGCTACAAATGACTATGTATGTTTACGTGTTGCAAACTGTGGGAAACATAACATGAAGCTGACAGCACAGAAATATGCAAGGACAATGTAGTGGACAATTAATCGTACAGAAGTGGGCATAACCCCCCGCAAATGCTGGGGTTGCCTGCAGCATTTGTCTCTGAGCCCTTGTGGGGTAAAAGCTTTGGTTTATGTGAGGATGTCTACACAGGAGTGAATGGGATGGAAAGGTGAGTGTGTGTTTTAGATAACACCTACAAAGACTATGCATGCCTGAGTGTGCTGGTACCCATGTGTGTCAGTGCACAGAGCAACGTGTGTGAGTAAAAGCAGAGGTGTGCTCTGTGTGCACATGGCAGTGCCTATGTGTCATGTAGATGCTGTGTGTTTGTGTGTGAGAGGGAGCATGAGTGAGAGAGGTGGAGGTATGAGTGCACGTAGGAGCAGAAGAATGATTAGTGTACGTGTCAGCAATACCCATTTGCACAGGTAGAAGGGAAAGTTTCATTGCTGCAGACAGCAAAATAATTCCTTTCAGTTTACAGGGCAATTACCAGCGTGCCGATGCTGATGATTTACAAAGAGTGCTTGCATGTGGCAGTGCTAGACCTTGTATACAAGTCACATTATTGATATTGTAATAAATTTTGCTCCAAACAAGCAGCAGGGAGCAGGAGCAAGCCCAAGAGTGGCAGAAAGCAGGGGAACTCCATGGAGAAAACACCTCCAGTAGGAAGGAAGCACTATTTTGGAGAGGAGTGGGGCAAAGCAGACAGCATAGGAATGAGGAGGTAAAGACTTAGTATGCCTTTCTCTGGGACTAGAGGGGGTACTGAGATACAAAGTTCAGGGGGAAAGAGTTCTGCAGGGCATAGGTTTAGATTTGAGACTGGAGTTGGCATTACTAATTTTCTTAAATGTCCGTAAACACTCAGTCTGGGTCCAGACATGAAGCAGAGAGGCCATAGGATACACAGCTTTCATGCCAACAACTTGCCGCTGCCATCTGGTCACCTCCCAAAGGGCAGGACAGAGGGCAACCTCAAACCTCCTGGTTCTCCAGCATCCCGCTTCCCTGAGTACCACAGGGGAACTGGACGTTGGAAATGTTGATGCAGCCCTGTTCCCCTTTCCCCTCATCCTGGTGGCTGAGGAGACCAGCAGGGAGCCAAATCCTGCCACAGAAGAGCGCAGCAATAGGAGATAATCACTCACTGAATAACCCCTTCCAGCAACAGGCACTAAAACAGCTCATTACAGGGCTATAAACTTCTGAAAATGGCTCTGCCACAGCTGGTACATGGCTGAGGACACTTCCAAACAAAGAGACGAGAAACATTTTCAAATTAAACACCTTTTGCATAATTGCCATGTGATGCAGCCATTTTGGAAAGGGGATAGAGAAATTGGAAAGCTATTTCATTTGGAAGAGACAACTCTCTCCTCTCAGAGAGGCTTAGCAGATGCTTGGCTAATGCTGGCACAGAAAGCAGGCCCAAAAGCGAGTATTAAAGAAACTCCACAGGGCAAGTAGCCAGGGTACCCCCTCACACCTTGGCTACTGACACCAGGGCTCCTCCTGGTGTCTCATTTTCCTCACTGAGCAGTGAGGTTTCCAGGCCATCCCGCCTTCCAGGGTTCTCTGACCATTATTATTTGCAAAGCATGAGAGGTGTCTGGGTAGGAATGATCAGACAAATTGAATAATATTCCATTCATGCAGTTCTTGCTGATAAGCCTGCTTAGTAAGGGAATACCCATAAATATTTTCATGCCAAAGAAGGATGCTTTTAGCATCTATTAGACATTATTACAACAACAAAATCATGCTGCATAGTTAATCTGCTGTAGCATACTGTGCAGTCAAGCCTCGTGTTAAAATATAGCACTTAAGAACTCTACAGCCCCTGTGCTAGGGCAAAACAACAGTATTGGCTAAGCAGTGTCATTCCTCTATGGTAATGTGTCTGCTGCAAACCTGCTCTTAGAGCTATGGCTTTGAAGCCACTCCCTCCGGGTATGTCCTTCCCGACACCCAAAATTCAAGCCTTCCCCATGATTTTCATTCATGCCCCCAACCCTGCATTTGCTTCCAGTGTGCTGCAATGAACCCCAAATTCCTGGGTCAAAACTGACAGCTCAGGTATCCAATAAGATTTGGATTCACTGAACCACCCCCGGCTAAGGAAAATGCTGATCCCAGAGGGGTTAATGAGAAGAGCAGCAAGATGCTGCTGGGAGCAGCCCCAGTAAAAGGGGCAGATGGGGCAGTTGCTAGGAGTGCTGCCAACTTGGGCTGAGTCATTCAGCTCAATGGCGGATTTGGGAAGCAGTGCCATTAGGACTTTTACTTTGATTTGGGATTTTACCTGACTGATTGTTCATTATCTCCCTACCTCCCTCTTTTTAACTGTTTTTTCTTCCTCCCCCCTCTCACCCTTTTCTTCTTTCTCCTTCCACCCTTCACACGCTCCCTCTCCTGTCTCATTCACTCGCTCCCCACCTTCTGCACGGTTCCTGTGTTCTCACTCCCCCACCTCAACCTCAATTCCTCCCTCCTGTGTCCCCACCGCCTTGGTGCTCTCTTCTCTCCAGAACTCTGGAAACAAGGACAGTGATGTCCACTATGCAGAGCTGGACACTTCCGCTCTGGCCTCGTCACCCAATCCTCGGACCTCCATCCATGCTGGCGGAGACCTAGTCGAGTATGCAACCATCCAGCCCAACTTACGCTAGCGCATGTCACTCTAGGCCCTTTCCCCTCAGATTCTGGCCTCAAGGTACACGATCGCACTCTGCCTTCCTCCCTGCGCCCCTCTGAAGTCAGTGTTCCCCCCCTGCATCTCCTCCTCTTCCTGTGGAGTGGCCCCAATGCATCCAGTCTGTCCTCCTCCCCGCTCCCTCCACCTCCTGCACGCTGTCCACGATGGCTGCTCTCTTTGCTACCCTTATTTCTGGGGGTGCCTTTGCCTTGTCTTGCCTTCTGTGCATGTTTTTTGCAGTGTTTTCCTTTGCTTTCTACAGTGAGGCGAGGCATGTGGGAGGGGGAAAGGGTTAATGGCTTTGTTTCAGAACAGGGGTCTGCCCCCTCTGCAGTCAGTGCGGCTGGAGACATAGGAGGTGGGTTTGACAGGTACAGCTCTTGGTGTGGGATTTGGTTTGGGAAATTTTTGTAAGGCTCAGCAGCACGAAGCAAAGCAGCAATACTAGGATGTGCAGAAGCTGAAGCCAAAAAAGTCATGGAGATGTTAAGAAGGCCTTTCTAAGCTAGTCAGTATAAGAAGGGGAGGGAAAGAAAAGGGATTGACTGAAAGAAAAAAAAAAAAAGAAAAGAGTTTGTGTGCATGGAAGCAACTATAGATAAGATGGAACATATGTGCATGTGTGAAAGAACAAGGTGGGAGAGTATGTGAGAGAATATGGGAACATGTAAAGGTTCCTACATCTGAAAGAGACAGTGAATAAGAGACAGTCAGAGAGGGACCACATATGTGAAAATAAGAGAGCATTGCATAGAGACAGCATGTTTGAAAGAAAGGGAGAAAGATTATTATCTTTGGTGCTCTCCTTCTCAAAATTAGAGACCAGACCTGACTGTTTCCCTGATCTCATGTTTTTCTGACCACTTTAAGTGTCACCAAACTCCTTCAACCTCAAGTCCTGTGGCAGGGACTGATTAGGACTCAGCTTGCACTTCAACCTACAAGTGGTTGTTCTGGACCATCTCTAGTTACCAGTGACCCTTTGAAATGCAATGGTGTTTGCAGTGGAAAGAGGTGTCTTCAGCTCTTCTTACATTCCCTTACCCTATAATCATACCCTTTTCTCAGGTATTAAAGCCACCAGGTCCCTATCTGGAAGGGAGGCAACTCTCCTTTCTCACCCCATGGGAGATTGCTGGGTGATGCCAAGAGATGGCCAAGGAAATGCCATTGGCAGCCCCCTCCTTGGCTATGACTCTCCCTCGCTCCTGTGTATTCCCCGAGTTGTGGTGACTGCAGCTTCTGCCTTGCTCCTTCCCCTTTATTTTGCTGCCTTTTAAATGGGAGGAAGGGGCTGTGGGTTAATGGAGCCCCACAGGGGTATTCAATGAAGAGGTGCAGAGAAGGGTGGGGAGACAAGGAAGAAAGCAAAGGGAGAGACGAGGTGCTTTGCAGCTCACTGAATCCCTCCCAGGTCACCCAGGGTAGACTAGAGGAGGCACACAGAGAAGCAGTGGCTTGGGGTTGGAGAGGGCAGGTTTGGAGAAGAAGATAATAGAGGGCAAAGGAATTGGATCCTTGGGAAGGAGGGGGATAGCTCCGTGCAGGAGGACGAGCAGGGGAAAAATGGTGTTTTTAAAAAGTCCCACTGGACAGTCCTGTTAATGTAGTGCCTCCTTGCAGCCTAGAACATCCGTGCTAACAGGTGGGTTAAGGTGGAGCAGAAACATCTCGGTGGAAGGTGTGCAATGGGTTAGTTCCGTTTGCCTTTATCCCTGTGGTCCCTGGTTTTCCTGTGTTGGAAGCAGCCCTGTAGTTCCCTTGCTGTAGCAAAAGCCTTCCTAGGTAAGTGTCTGCAGCAGGCCTGGCCTGGACCAGAACGGTAACCTCTCTCTCTTGCGGTGTCTCACCCACCTCTGCTCCCAGAATGAGGATCAAGGTCTTCGTAGATGTAACGAGCGAGAGTGGACAGTAAGTTTTGGATTAGTTTGGTTTTTCTTTTCTCCATTTGGTTGTGGGGTCTGTTTGTCGCTGGAGAGAGGTGCTGATCAGCTCCCAGGCACCTGCCTGCCTGTCACCAACAGGCAGCAGCACTGCCAGCCTCTTGCACACAGAGGGAGGATGAAAATGCCAGCCCAGAGGAAGATGTGGTTGAAAGCAGCCACCTTCCCTTACGCCTTCACCTCCAATTCCCAAGTTTCTTGGGCTGCACTGGAGGACCACTCCCACTGTTACAAACAAGGCAAGTGCTCCCTAATCCATCTTGGGAGGTTTCACCTTGTCCTCCCTGGGGTGGGGGATTTTATTGCCAGCAAAAGGACAGTAATCCTCCAAATCCAAATTTGGAAATCCTCCCAGTTTCTCTGAAGTAAAAATAAAGCCAGTCATATGATGCTTTGAAGGTGTAATCTCACTACCACAAAATCTCCCTGGTAAGACACACCACAGATCAGGGTGATTTGTTTAATGCTTTTTTAATTATTTCCTCCCCCTTCACCTCCCCACACTTCTGCTCTCAGTTTTGTTTGGGAATTTCTTGTCCCTGTTACAGCAAGAAATGCTCAAAACCATGAGACTTGCACCAAGATCCCAGCAAATTAATGACGAGGGTTCAGATTCCCAGCTCTGCTTTCTGAATGTCCCTATAAAACTATTAAACATGCACCAGTTACAGATTTGGTGCAGACTGAGCTGGGGATATTGGAGAACCATCAAATGTAGCAGCCTTGACTCAGTTCCCAGTTGCCACATTTCCTCCCTGTCAACACCAAGGTTGCCTGAATACCCCCCATGTCAATAGTCCCATTTCCAATTTTCAGGAGAAATAAAGCAAAGAACTAAGGTGGCTCCTTATTAGTTTCTCCTCAGTAAATGAGGATAACAGCCCTGTCTTGACTCCAGAAGGGTAGAGAGCAGGACCTAGGGGAGAAACAGCATGAAGGGAAATGTTTAAGATTAATGATGGTCTAGAATGCTATAGGAACGCAGAACAGGTAGGTACTATAGACAGAGAGAAAAAGAGTTAAAAGCATGCTGTAAGAAAGAATGCAACTTTATGAGCAAGTTTTCTGCATAAGTAACACTTGCATGTGTCTGTGGGTGCATCCCTCATCATAGGTCCCCAACCTATATTTCGGGAATTTCAGCCTTCCTCATGATCAACCTTTTCTTTTTCTGAACCCAGGGCTGAGACCCACTGTTCCACTTGCTCTCAGTTTTGCCCTCACAAAAGTCCACCACTCCCAAGAGCAAGCTCAGGGCCTCAGGTTCCCACCCATCCCTGATATGTTAATGTTTGTTCTTTACTCGGGACAGTGATTATTCCAGGAGCTCTCTCATAGATAAGATATCAAACACAGAGCAGGGGCATGCTGGGAGAAGCCTAAAGTTGCAACCGTACTTGGAACTTGAAAAGCAGCTTGAAAATGCTGAGCAGGGAGCTTAGAAACAGGGAGGAA
The DNA here is from genome assembly GCF_964195595.1 of Calonectris borealis. NCBI lineage: Eukaryota > Metazoa > Chordata > Aves > Procellariiformes > Procellariidae > Calonectris > Calonectris borealis. The sequence goes on along the minus strand of NC_134335.1, from coordinate 3,066,252 downwards.
AGGATGTGAGGCTCCCAACACCATGATGAAATGTTCTTGGTTTTGGTTCCCGTTATATTTTCTATCTTCTGACACCTACATCCTCTCCACTGACTGGTCCACACTATGAAAACAGACCCCTGTTGCTGTCACTCAACAAAACTGCTTCTTTCTATCCACCAGCCTGTGCTGCATCCCAAAATTCAAAGCCAACTGATGGAGAGGGTCAGGCTACTGGCAGCCCAAAGTTTGAATATTTTTGAACAGCAGAGACTTTTCCCAGCCAGGGAACAGACTAACACATCAGATAAGTGCATGAATGTGCACTGCGTTTGCCTTGAGTTTGGCCAAGCAGAGAAAACCAACCTACTTTTGTTTGTGAGCCATGCTGCAAGACTAAAGACAAGTTTAAACTGCATGAGGCGTTCTTAACTGGCTCTTGGACTTTTGTGCGATAGTAGAAACCACAGTCTTCTGTAGCGGTATCTGTCCAAATCTCACATGTAATAGAGGCTTCAGATTTTCCAGAGAAAAAAATAGCAGAGGAATCCTCAGGATCCTGAGAAGTTTTTCACTTTTAGACCAGTAAGAACTCATTATTTAGGGATGATTAAAAGTATAGGATGTGGTCAGCTCAGGGGGAAAGCTGTCTGCAGCACACCTAGTTTTACCAAAGAGATGATCTCCAAATAGAAGAAAAGTTGGAGACAGGTGTATAGGGGATGGAGAAGGCTTGAGAGTAAGTCATGGCAGAAATGAAAGCTCTCTAATTCAATCAAAAGGTAATCTGTTTAAAGGTAATCTGCCAGGCTGTCTGAAACAGATAGATTACTGACATCCCCTTTAACCAAGCTCTTGAAAATAAAACTGAGAGGGGAGGATGTAACCCAGATAGTGAAGAATTGTATGGAGTCATGCTGAAAACAAAGACAAGTGGGAGAAGTCAGGTGGGGAAAGGTGGCAGAATTGTGTACCAGTTCAATTTAATTAGTTCATTATCCCTAATTTAATTTCAAACTTTGTTAAAGATAAATTAGATTTGGGAAAAGTCACAGTGGGACTGGGGAAGGAAGTCAAAGGGCACCGGCTGCTAAACCTGTTAAAAAACATCAGGCTGATTTTGTTCTCTTCCTTTTTGCTACTTAGAAATGAGATCAGGGAACAAAGCAGGAGCAATGTGACTTCTGGCTTCACATGCTGAAGAAAGGTGAAAGGAGACAGGGAAGTCTCTTCCTTTGAGCCTGATGCTGGCATTCTCCAGCTACCCTTCTTTGGCCCCACTCCCACTTGTGAAGAGTGAGCAAAAAACACTGGCCAGAAAGAAAAGAAGAGTTTGTTCATACTCATCTGGCCAAATAGAAGTGCTGACAAAATTGCACTTACTTTCTCTAGCCCTACTTCATGGATGCTTGTTTCATGCCCACACTAACTGATAGACAAACAGAAATGGGCTCTGCTGACCCAGTATATTGTCAATAGGCAGCCCATAATCTCATGACCGCTTCTGCTTCTTTTAGTGTTAGATGCTAACAGCCAGCTCAATTTACACAAGATGTCTACTTATGTTAACTGAGAATTTCTTTCCTATAAGACCTTTCTGTCCATTAGGCCTTTTGAGTACACATATTAGTATGAAGTCCTATATTTTTCTGTTGCGTGCTCAAAAAGCATATAAACCTACCCTCCCATTTAATTGATAATAGATTACTAACCTTGCTAAGAGACCCTCTTGCCTGCTATGACTTATTAATTTTGATCATTGAGACAACTTCCCTTTCAGGTTAGCTTTATCCAGAAAGTTGAGCTACCACTTAATGACTTACCTCTATACAACAGGAGGCGAGCATGGCTAATACTTTTTTCCCCCTTGCAGGTATGGGAAGGAGTTCTGTCGTGTTGAGATTTCTTGAGAGTAGATTATACAGGGAGAGGACCTTTGCACATTCTGTGCTGACTAACACTCTCCTTAGCCATTAGCCCTTCTTTATCCCTTTTTATCAGCTGGTGCAATCAGAATAATAGCCATCAGCTGTTCTTTGTTCACTGCTTCCCTTATGGTGTGGATCCCTGTTTATGCTATAGAATTTGTATGAAGATAACCGTCTCCAGGCTTAAAGCATGTGTTGCCACAGCCTGCCCAGTTTTCCAGCCACAGGGTTGAGTGTGGTACAATGTAAATCTGAGCCTTGAATTCTGTAGAGGTCTAAACTTTCTGTGTAAATATAGCTCCCACCTGGGAATGGGAGAGCTATAAGTCAGGGCTGCCTAAAGCAGCTTGAAAGAGATTGTAGGGGTTAAGGTAGAGTTAGTGAAGCCTCCTCATGTCCCCTGGCTTGGGTTCCTCCAGTTAAACAGCTATAATGCTGCACAGCACCTCTCCACCTTTTCACTTTGCAATTAAAAGCCAGAAGTGGACAAAAACCTCATGAGGTAGCTGTGGGAATGGCCCACCCAAATTTCAGATACCAATGCAGCAATTCTAAATAGAAGGGGCCTAGAGCCTATTATTCTTTGCTACCTGGCCAGGTCAATCAAGCTCACTGACTTTTAAAAGCTTAAGCAGTGGGAAGTTTTGCCAAGGAAAGGGAAAATAAAATCAGATTGGCCCTAGCATTGCTGCTGTTTACCACTTTAGCAGTCTGAACCATCAATAAATTATTGTCAACCCTTTGTTTTCTGTATGATTTTTTAAGCATCTTGGTGAAATATTTATCCAGGAACTGACGGCAGAGGAGCAGAGTAAATTGTTCTGTTCCTTCAGGCTTTTTCTCCTGAGGGTCAAGTCCTTGTCCTTTCCACTAAACCGACTGTTTCTGGAATTTTGAAAGAGAACAAGGAAGGACTCAAGGGCAAGTTACTTGCTTCAACCAGCCCCAGTTCAAACCACAGGCATAAAAGGTGACTGTCAGTGCATTTGCTCTCTCTTGGAGAAGAGATTAGCCCTTGGTGAGAGCCTGTGAATGTGGGTTGATTTTCAAGACCAAAAGCACTGTCCTCGCTAGATGTCCCTCCTGCTTGGGTCATCTTGCAGGGCTTCAAACCGGAGGAAAGGGTCTGTGAGCAGGGAGGAATCCTTCCCACCCGCTGCCACGCTCTGGGGAGCCAGATTCCTGGGCTGTGGGAAAGCTCTGCACTCCTCTGAGCCTACACAGGCATCCCCCGCAGGCACACCCGGAGAGGCAGGGGGGCCTCTGTCTTCCTGTTGCTGCTGTTTGCATGGATCTTTCTGGGAGAAAAAGGGTCTCTGCGATTTTTGCACTCGAACAAGCAGTGTTTCTACAGTATTGCTTGCCACACTTCTGCAAAATTATCTCAATAGAAACCAAAGCACTTTGGACTGGCGGGGGTTTCATTTCATTTGGCACCTAAAGTGGAAGAATCAGATTTTGCAAAGCATTCATAAGAATACACTCCATCAGAGGGAAGATTGTGGGACCACAGAGGAGTCTCGATCTTGCGAGTGCTTTATATTCTCTGTAGTTGATTTGACTTACAAAACTGGCCCCAAGGCTTTCAGTGGAACTGCTCACACAGGTAAAGCTTAGCACATGCAGTCCTATCTGCTAGGTAAACATTAGACACAATAACCTATTTTGCCTCCAAAGTCCCTGGTCAGACACATGTGCCCTTTAAATAAAAGAGCGTGAGCCTGGATTAGATTAATGATGCATACAAGCACTGCTTTTTCAAAACTCAGGTGTGGAAGAGTTAGGAAGACAGAAAATAAACTGTCCTTTCTTGGCCAACTGCTTATTTTATCCAGAGGGGCAGAGCATTTACAGACAAGGGACAAACCATGCAAAATCTATACATGTTCATCAGCAATATGGATATTTTGGGAAGTGTGACAAAAATTTTTAAATGTGAGGATTTATCACCTGGGTTTCTGTTTTTCTGAAACAGTAAGCAGAATTATTTAATTTCCATCCTACTTGTTATATGTGTGTCTCAGCAAGGAACTGAACAGTTGTATGTTTTATGGCCAATGATCCCAGAGTTTTCACCCATTGACTTTTGTCTCTACTTACAGAACTTTGGAAAGTGTCACTCAGAGATATCGAATGCGAGTGATTACCTGACCCGCTGTTACTCACATGAAGATCGATATCTGGAGAAGATCCCTCATGTCTATACCCCCTTGTCAGATCTCCCACAAGACCTTTATCCTCATCATTCTGACATCTCCTTCTGCTGCCCACCTCCCGGTTCCCGGGCTCCTTACATCTGTCCTAAGGAACAGTATGTTTAAAGTGTCAACACAGCAAAATGAAGAAGCTAATGTTTTTCACTTCTCCTGACCCTGTCGCTCCACAACCAAGGCCTTTTAGATCCCCCCCTTTCCCATTGCTTATTTTATTTATTGATTTTTAAATTTTGGTGCAATTGTAATTGACATGATTAGGTTAAGTGTCTGCCTGGCTTGCTAACACTCAAGGGAACACTCTGCCTTTGCCCACGTCTCATTCAGTACTTGCATCTTTCTTTTCTCATCCTGGCCCTCCTGTATCAAGGTGGCTATGTGTGTGCATGTGTATGTGGGTGACAGCTGCCCTGTGTTGGATGGGATGTGCCCAACCTAATTAAATGTCCGTAGGTTCCCTTGTGTCAATCTCTACACTGTTTGCACCAGAATAGCCGGGTGTGGATTCTTCACAGCCTTTGTTCCAGCTTGTGTGAAGTTTTACAGCACAGCCAGTGCTCGAATCTGAGGCTGTAGCGGGGTTTTTTTTCCCTCCTTTGGAGAAATTTCTTTTCCCCTTGGCAGTGGGGATGAGAAATCCCTGTTGTGAAGAGCTAAAAGCCAAGATTGCTGAATCAAATAATAAGATGCTTATAACGAACGATGCTCAAAACCAACCTAAGAATAGAGAAAAGGGCTTGGTTTAGGGGTTTTGTTTCTGTCCTTTTTCCCTCCTGCTCCCACTCCCAATCTCTTGGACTGACTCTTTTAAATCCAGGCAGCATGGGGATGTATTTTGAAGCCAAAACATTTGGAGAAAGCATCCTTTAAATAACTGTCTCATAATCTGAAACCCAAAGGGGAAAAAAATTAGAAAGGAAAACATTCTCTCTAATTTTCCTTTTCAAAGCCTAATGTGACCCCCCGCTAGCTTTTCCCCTTTCTTCCTTGCATCTGTTGATTGGAATTTTAAAATGAACTCAGGCAGAATATAAAGAATAAACAACGATTTCAGGTAATCTTCTTGCTCTTAATGAAGGATAAAAGCCAATAGAGGAATCTGGCCTTTTAACTTTTTAAAAAGCATCTTAGTTTTGGGACTACAAATTTTTGATATTGGAATGTGTGTGGGTGTGTAAATCCAAATGTGTACATTCCTGTGACCACAAAGTGTTTTAGAGAAGGGAATTTATCTCCACATCACATTTGTGTTCACTTGTATTAGAGGAAAAATAAATATAGATATACACTTCAATGTATGTAAAAGCAAAGAAGAGGAAGAGGAGAAAAAGGAATTAACATCCTGTATAAAAGCTTGGTTTCAAGGATAACTTTCATCTGTTTCACCCAGGTATGGCATAAAAGAGATGACGGCTGGGACAGTTCTGAACAAGGGGATATGCCTTCTTGGCGAATGGGCATTTACTTTCCTTTGTCTCGGGTTGGGTATTTGGCATTCTGCAGACATTGCACACTTAACATCACTCTGGAAACCATGAGGATGCTTGAGCAAAGAGCATGTGGGAGGGAGAGATGGGGACCACACCATTATCCTGCTGCCCAGACACCAAACAACGTTTCAGTGCTGTTTGTACAAATAAGAAGTGAAACCACCATCAAGATGAAAGCCTCCCCGTAAGAGGAGGTAAGAATACCTTGTTGGATGCTACCAGCCCAGCTCCTGCCATGCCACACGGACTGAGGCATCATTTTATTTTTGTATATCTGAATCTAAACAGCTATAGTTGTTCTATGCACTTTCTGTGTTTCCATCACCTAGAGTAGCCTCAAGACTCACTCTGCTTGTCCCTGCTCCTCCACAGAGAAGCACACTGTGTTCACACTACCTCGTGGCTTCCCTGCAGGCTAATAAATAGATCTGTATGTAAGAGAGAAGTTTATATTTCAGTTAGTACAGTCTGCACTGTGTGAAGATGACGCCACACGCATGGATCCCTCTGGGCCCTTTCACGGCATACCACACACCCTTGGAGAACCGACTCTTTCCACCTCTCTTCCCCTGCTTCCCTGGTGCACATTGCCACTTTGTGCTTTGTGGAGACAGCATGGTAGCTGGTCACAAGGACAAGATTTCGTCTCTGTGGTGGGAAATCGCTGCACAATGTGGGGAGGCGGTTTCCTGCCAGGAGGTGGTTTCCCACTAGATTGACACGTTGTTGTATCAGCTAGGTGACCTGGCTCTGCTTGGCTGGGGAACGTGTGGGTGAAAAGGCACTGATGCATTTCTTGGCCAAGGTGAAATGGCCAGTACCTCTAACAGACATAGCAGCTTTCATATGTGCTAGCGCATGGAGCACTCTCATTCCCAGAGGATCAGGGGACTATAAGACATAGCCTTAGAGCATTAAACACAACTTTTCCAATACCATCCTTTTGGTCTTGACTCATGGAGCCCTTTTTGGAGTCATTTAGATTCACATTTCCTCTGCTGGTCTCCATAGAATTCAGCCAGTCATTTTCTTACACCAACAGACTCAGGTGCTACATGTCTTCATTCAGATAATGTATTTCTCTCTGTTGTTTTCTTCTCAACACACCTTGGGGTACTTTCTGGTTACCACAGAGCTGGAAATTGGGTGTGCTCTGAACAGAAGCTACAGCCAACACATTCACCCCAGCAAGGGAACCATGCTTTGGAGTCTGCCAAATCTGCCTTTGGTCGCTCTGTTTGGAAAGGTGATGAGGTGCTGGAAAACCCAGGGGTCTCTGACATCCTGGAATCAACCCAGCACCACTGACCATGGAGAAAAAGCAGGCAAAAGTCCATTACGTGCTTCCCTATTTGCATGCCTGTAATAGCAGGATGATGCCTGCACAGCAGCAATTAAAGTAGATTTGATTGGGAGCCTTCACCTGATGCAGTTTCAGACAGATCCAAGAATTTAAATGAGAAGTGGAATATGGTCAGGTCTTCAGATACATAAGGAAACAAGCTAGACAAAATGGTTGTTTGCCAGAGGAGTTGGAGAATATGTTGCAGGAGGTTTTCTCTGCTGTCTGTGGCTGGAGGAACGATGCTTTGATGAGGAAGAGGAAAGCAGAGATACAGACTGCAGCACTACAGAGAAACTCTAGTTGCCTTGTGCAGCTTTGAATTTGAGCTGCCCACAGAAGACTGCCACAAAGGGTTTTACTGTGCTTTTCAGCAAAGCAAAAGGATTTCAATCCTCCTTAGAAAGGGAAAAAGCAAGAAAAGCCTAAATTCAAAGCAGTAGTTTGACTTATGCCAGCACACATATATGCCAACTTAGGAATGCCTTGGTTCTCTTTGTCTCTTAACATTCTCTCTTCTCCTTAAGAACTGGGTTGGTCTCAAAAAAATGGCAAAAGAGAGTCTCCACACACCACCAAATTCCTTTGTACCCTAGGAAAAGGGGGAAAGCCCCTGAAGAAAAAGATAGTGAGATTCAAGTCCATTGTTTCGGTTTTACAAAGCTGCATTTAGAAACAGTTCTGATTCAGGGCTCTTATTCCTCCCTCCCTTTCCATACAGCTGCACAACATTTGCCTAATGGCTATTTCCAAACCTTGCTGCACCTGTTGCCATGGGCTTAACACTGGCTTTGCTCCATGATAAGGCTACCCATGTCTGCAGTGACCTCGCAGGCACAGAAATCCTGCTGCAACAATGCTAATGAGAGGTATTCTCCTCCCGCCATGGTGCAAACTGATTTTAAAAGATCCCTTCTCCAGGAACAGAGCCATCCAGTAACATTGCTGGGTGTAGATTGCTGAACAAGTTGAACAGGAAACTGGTGGAGTGTGGTCATGCATCCAGTGGGCTAGCAGCATATGGGAGGAACTGGTGTTTTATTTCTGTGTCTTACTGGTGTGAGACATGAAGCCATTCTTCCTGTTACTGGGGTGAAATGTCATAATTTCTGTTCCGTATGTTGGTGGCACTGACACAAGAGCTCTTGTAGATGGAAAAGACAGATCACAGAACTTAAATAAAAGTGAACTGAAGAGTTATAACAACTTCTCTCATAGCTTGTGTGAGGTGCTTGATCCCTTCCTTACTCCCAGTGCTGACTTCTTCCTGAGTTGTTCACTACATCCATCATCCCTTGCACATTCACACCCGAAAATGTACACATGTGCACACGCACTCCTGCCTTCGCACTGGGCCCTAGGAGTTACTGGCTCAGTTCTGCCTGTTCGCGAAGGCTGTCCTCAGGACTAGATTAACCCGCCTTTCATGTTGCATCCTTCACTGTCTGCAGCACTGGCGGGGACATAGGAGTTAAAGGTAAACAGAGGAACAGCGTTCAGGTGACCTGCAAGGCAATGTCTGGTGCACATTACTACTATAGCTCTGCCCTCGGAGCAGTACAAACATAATTATGATGCCCAAGTGCTCTATGAGAGATGCCTCTTTCACATCATTCATTTTACCTGTTACCTTTTTGGGAAGCCTCCTCCCAGCCTCCACGCGCAAGTGGGTGGAATAGATTCAGAGTCACAAACAGCCAGTCCTCTGGGCCAGCAGCTATTTAGGGAAAGTATAGGTGAAGTCATTCCCGGGGCTCCCTCCTCTCTAGCCCACTTCTCTTGCAAGTGCCCTGATTCCCTTCTGCAGGCAAACAGCACTTCTGGTTCCATATGCAGGTAGACAATGAACATTGTTTTAAGACAACAAATGCATTGCAGCTGCCTTTGCTGCAAGGGACTGCTAGACAGCACCTGCTGCACTCTGGTGCGCTGCATGGGAACTGTCAGAAAGGGATGGAGAGCCCAGAGCCCCCCCTCTGCCCCATCCATAACCCAGGGGGAAAGAGACTACTCCATCTCTGCTCCTGCTTAATTACACGCTCTGCTAGCACCCATGAATCATGGTGCAGCGAGCATGCAAGTGCCGGTGTCCCGGATGTTTCCTCACCAGCGGCACATGGCGATCAAATGTATCTCGATCAGGGGCAGGACCAGGCCCTGCACCCAGCTGTCGGGAAGCGCTCCCTGGTTAATCCAGGATTAACAATAGCTGGATTCACACGAGAAACAGGCAACAGAATAAAAACCCGTCCTTAAAGGGCATCCTCTGGTTAAAAAAGAGAGAAGCAAGCGCTCTAGGGAGAGGGCGGGAGCAAGGAGGGGAAAGCGCTCCTGTCTGGGGGGATTTCCTCCACAGCCCCGCGGCTGTGGGCAGCACCCCAGGGACAGGTGACCAAGGTGCTGGCAGCACAGCCCCAGCCCCAGCCCGGCCGCACGCCTCCACAGCCCCGGCAGCCCAGGCTCGGGCTGGGACCCACGGCAGGAGGAGGAGAGCCCAGCAGCTGCAGGATCAGGGCTTCCCAGCCAGAGTCCTGCCTCCCCCCTTCCAGGCACTCACTTTAAGAGGAGGCCACGCAGGCTGCGCAGGGTGTTACATGCAGCCTGGCAATCCTGCTCCCATGGCTAGGGTTCGCCTCGCTGAACCGGCGGACCCCTGCCGTCATGCCTGCTTGCCCTGGTGAGCATGCTGACATCCCGCAGCAGGCAGAGGAGCTATATACAGACAGACAGACATACACGTTGGCGTGTGCATGTGCAAGCACACATGCACTCATGGGGGAATGGGGCGTCAGTCCAGTCCAGCTGAACATGAAGCTCACACTTACTTAGGAGGTGCCCTATCAGACAGATTTGATCAATACACTATTAGAGAATTTTGAGCACAAGCCACTAACTCTGAGAATGAAAAATCCCCAGGATATTTTTTAATAAAAAAGCTCCACTGCACAAGGATAGAGCCTCTGCATCTGGATAAAGACCTTTTGGAACAATTTAGCAACAGATCTGGGTTAGCAAATGGCAGAGGGCTGGGTGGGGAGTCATGAAGGGAGGGTAAAAGGGTCTTTGTCTTGCAGTCAGTGGGTTGAATACAGCCTGCGTTAGCAGCAGCCAAAGCTGGTCATTACCGGGTTTATTGGATTGCATGAGATAAGCTGTCATGACCATGGCACATTTTGCTGAGAACTCCAGAGTTTCTCTTGGTTTTTTCTCAGAATGGTTCAAGGAGAGCCACAACTTATCCTCAGGGACTGTGTGGCCCAGGATAGCATGCAGACCCAAGCACTAGTGCAGCATGGTGAAAGCAGACTGCTGGCAATGCTATCCTCGCCTTGCACAGAGACAGACAAGTTTATCCTGTATTTCTGGAACCTGGCATCTCCCCCCAGGACTGTATTTACTTTCTGAACAGGGGAAAAGAATCTGGATTTACCTCTTCTGTGGCAGTTTATAACACAGGTGCCGTTTGCACAGAGACTCCCACCAATGCCCAGCTAGAGCTTTGCTCATCTGAGTTGAAAATGCACACAAACACCCAGGCTAGTATCAGAGACACTTAGCACAGATAAGGTGGAAAAGACGCCCGCTCAAACAGAGGTGCTGTGAAACACATCCATTCCTGCTTTTTTTTTATTTTCCCACCGCTATCAGATGTGCAAGCAGGATCAGCACTTATGATGAGTTTTGAGGTGTCTTTCCCCAGTGCTGAATGTACTATGATCAGTGCCTCACTCAGAACAGAATACCTCCTGCTGGGTCACTTTATGTGTATATAGGAATTTATCTATCAATCTATATGTATAAAACAAAAATATTACTGCCTCTTAGACTGGACTAAATATATAAAACGTATCAAAATACTTATATAGATAAAGAGCTGTTGTTTTATTCTTGGAGCTGGTCACCTTTATAAAGAGCTTTTCATATAGAAGCAAAAAATAGGCACCGTGGAGGGCAGACAATATACCACAAGCATGGAGTGGAGTGGGGGAGCTGCAAATTAAAGGACAGCACAGGAAAGAGCTGCATTAAAGATTCCACATCTCTGCTGCAAACAGCGATGGCTGATCTCTTTTTTGCTATACTGTCATGCTCTATTTTCTTTCCCTTTATGGTAGATGGGAGGTGAGGTTTTAAAGCCTGCCAAGAATGCATCCAGCCCTGTTCCTCTGGGTGAGCAGCACCATAGACAGAATTCTCCAAGCTTCCTCCCACCCCCAGATCCTTCCCTCCCCCTTGTAATCCAGGCTCGAGTACCATAATTTTCATATCAGTACTAATTACATTAATTATTCTTCTCACTATAAAACTCATTAAGCTGGAATTTATGGTTCATTAACTCAGAGCCTTCTGAGTTCTTCCTCGGTGCAGTGGTGTGGGGCCAGATTATTTCTGTCCTGGCTGGGGGCAGGTTCTAATCCGTGTCCCTTGGTCACACTCAGCATCGCCTACTGAAGTGTGAACAAAGTTGCGTGTGTTGGTACAGGGGTATCACACAGGCAGGGAAGGTGCTTCTGAACCACAGGAGGACTGGAAAGGTCAACACCCCTGGTGCAGGCCCAGTGTGAAATGCGTTTTGTTACAGTTCAGGGAAGATCAGGTGTGACTAGCACAGTGAGAGCAGCAGAGGGAATACTTGCAGGCGGGCTACGTGCCAGGGTGGATCAGGACTGAAAAGAACGTGTTTGGTGGTGTGGGGAAAGGTTTGGACTAGTGCTCGGGAAATCTGGCTTCAAGGCTGGTACAGAGTTGCTGTGAGCCTGCAGAAACCACACATAGCACAGGACAGAGCTGCCTGACCTACGGCAACCTGGTTAGGTGGCTGGACATAGGAGTGAGATGCTTCGGCAGAAAGACATCACACCTACTTTGAGGGCAAGCTCTAATCACTCCCTTAACATGCCATGGACTGGAAAGGCCATCTTGGATTATGCATTTGGGATGAGAGTAATGGTATCCAGTGGTATCTCCTCTGTGTCAGTTCTCCATATGCCTTTTCTCGGGGCGGATGGCTCAGCCAGCTGTAGAGTCCCTTCTAGACGCCCTGTGACTCAGTGGTAAAGCTACGATGAGCACTTCCACCCTCATGGGGAGTGATGGTAAGAGCGGAGCCCTCGCTGTCACCATCTCTCCCAGGGACACCTCTCTAACTAACAAGCACTGTCCTTGTCTTCTTCTAAAGAGTAGCCAGGAGTGGTCTTTCACTGGGCCTGATCTGGGCAGTCCTGGGAATGGCAGGGAAGGAAGAAAGATGAGAAGCTGCACATCTCCTGCCTAGGACACGGGGTCCAGCCCAGCGTGTTCAGACAGGCCTCCCACACTCCCATGAGCATAGGCTGCCACAGGAGATGGAAGCGACAGGCAGGCTGACCTCCTAATGGACCCGACTGACAGAGAATCCATTTCCTGAGTGCAGTGCCTCCTTCGCACTGCGCAGGTTTCTACCGCGCTCCCTAATTACTGTAATTAAGCAGTCATGCTGAGTGACGTTAGACAGAGGGTTCAGAGTCACTACAGGCCTGCAGAAGATAAAACCAGCCCTGGCTTCAGTGTCTGGCTTCAGTGTCTGAGCTCTTCTCAGTGGTGGTGATGATGAAGATTAGAGTACGAGATAGAGCTTTATGACATGGGGTCATGTCATTTGTCATGGCTCTCAGGTCTGCCCTTGTCAAATGTGGCCAGCACAGGTGGGGACACAGCACTGGTATCCTGTCCATTCCCAAGGACCTCTGCATCCTTCCGCCTCCCAGAGATGGACGACTGCCCTGAATGAATGGTAGTTTTGAAGGTCTGGAAGGGAAAGGTCATTGTAATTGGCACAGAGATGATAGTGATGCTCGATGCCTACATTTCTATTTTGTCATTTGTCAAGCACAAGAATAAACATGCCTTTGGATTTGTGCAAGTGGAAAGTCCTGTGGAGCAGAGAGGAGTCCGGTTTCACATTATTCACTTGGTATCCACCACTTTCTCTCTTTTCAGGTCCCCTTTAGCTAGGAGGTCTGAGGTTAGTCTGTAACCATGTACGTCAACACCATGGTGATCATGGAGTTTAAACCTGTTTTCCTACGGTTTTATACAGCAGCCTGATTAGTTGAGCAGTGGCCTTCCCTAAGGCACTTGCTGACAATAGCGGAGGACTAGACTGGAGACAACCTTTTTAATCACACAGCTGTACTTCCTCCCTCCTCAACCTTTTTTTCCCTTGAGGCCACACAGTGTTTTGCAGACCTACTTCTATTCACACAGGTAGTGAGACACACTGTGTACAAGAGACAACGGTTCAGTTCATATACAATTGGCATCTAATTCATTTCTCTGTGAATGTGAAAATCAATACTGTTTATAGAATCCACAAAGGCTCTTCAATCGGTCAGTGTCCTTGTTAAGTTCGTTTCTGGCTGCCAAAACATCCTTTCAGGAGGTGATTCTATGAGCTGAAGAAGGAAAATAATGATCCCCATTTCTCTAATGAACCCTGAGAAGTCTCTAGGCTTCTCCCCCTGTCCCCAGTAGAGGGAAAGTGTTTCTTGGTAATCAGCTTTATGGGATGGACTGGCTTTTTTTGGAATTTTGCCTGGCTAGTCAAATTCTGGTACTTGGTTTTGCTCCAATTAAGGTCAAAGTGTCTTCTTACACATGCAAGAACATGTATTTCTTCAGCAGATGTCAATTGATTTCAGCCCTACTTGTGCTTGCAAATTTTGTGGACATAACAATAAAAACCAAGTTTGGTCTGCCCCAGAGCAACAAGAGCTCCACAGTTTTTTGCAGTTTCCTATGCCTCTGATTTTATCTCTAGCAAGTATCTTCAAAACAGTGTTTGATCTCTGTGTCCTCCTCGTTCTGCTTGCGCTAGAAACAATTCCAGCCCTGTGGTCAGCTCGTCCAGCGATAGCTTCTTTCCATCTGGGGATGTTTCAGGGGCTTGTACAGCTGTTGACTGCTTTCCCATTTCCATCTGTTTATCTACTCAATGAGTCATCAGTTCAGTCTGCAATTTCCAGTATGGCTCTTGTGATGTAGTTACATGGCAACACCACCTGGAGCTGTTGACAAGTGAGTTTAGCAGACCAGGAAATTCAGGCTGAGGTCTCCAATTTGCAACTGTTCTCTTTTCAATGTTCACCTTCTAAAACCTACAAAATTGTTACTAATATTCCATCACTTCTTATTGACAATAAACCAGCTGGAGTGCGATTGCTTGTTATATCTCAGGGTTTACTGATAAATGTCACTGTTAAGCTGGCCATTTTCCATTTGTCAGGGCCTCAGTATCAGAAAACTTTTCTTTTTCTTTTCCCTAAAAAAAAAAAAAAAAGGAGCCTAAGACTTTAAAATTAAGATTAGTTTTACCTTTTCTTCTCTTTCCTCTACAGTCTAAATAGATGGGTGTTAGCTAGGGCAAATACAAGCCACACTTTTTACAACTGTCTCTGTTCTGTTTGTTTTCTACCCCATGGCTTAAACTGATGTATAGTGCATTCCTCTGGATTTACACCCATTCCAAATTGGCTCATTATGTTTAGGGAGGGCATTCAGTTACACAAAAAGAGCTCAACTGCACCTTGCTGGGTGTTTCAGGGCTTTTCTGAATACTTTCAGCCCTTCCATAGCTGTATGGAACAGAAATGCTTCCTGGGCGTAACGCCTCTCGGATGGTAACAGCCTCCCAGAGTATGCATAGCCCTGGGGCACGGAGCCCCAGCCTGGCTTCACCTTCCTTCTTCAGGAGCAATAGGTGAACAGAGGCAGCTGATCCTCCTCTGTGCTAGTTTGAAAGACCCGACTTGTCTTTTCATCACCAGCAGTGACAGAGCCCCAGGACCACTCACTTTTCTGGGGACCTGCTGATCCCCAGGGAAAAGCAGGGCAGTCAGCATAATGTGTAAGCATTGCTCCGAGTCAAGCCTACGGGTAGGACAAACCAAAAGGAACAGGACTCTATCTGTGGCATTCACATTTGAGCATCTCACAGGGAGGAATTTGTTTCTCTGCAGGGTATAAAAGACAGCAAAGAAACTTCATGATAAATGCAGAGTTCAAATTAATTCTTTTTCTGTTTGGGTTTTTTTCCTCCCTTTTTGGAGAGCAATTTTCTTTTTTTTACAAAATGCTACAAATACAGAGTCACAGAACTCCACAGAATTTTTAGATTTTTTTTTGAGCACTGGATTCTTCTGTTCTTATTCGCTCTGCTAATTACCCTTTTAGCTTGCTTTTGCTCTATTTTCACAGATCTCTTGGTTTATTTATATCTACCTATCTATAATGATTTCAGAACCATTACTCACAGCAGCACCAGGAAACATTACATTTCCCAATTTACAATTGCAATTATAGTATCCGTCAGAAACAAATGCAGCTGCCTTTAATTTTAAGCAATATTTTGATCATCATAATTAAAAAAAGAACTTATGGCATTGCACACATTAGAGAAATTAATATAATTTCCTGGCTGCCTTAAAAGCCGTGCAAAGTAGTGGTTGCTGGATGAGAGATTTAGGGAGAGAATTAACCCTTTTGGTTGCTTTTACCACTCTTCAGGGCACATTGAAAGCCTTAATGATATTCTTTTTAAGAGCTAACTTCACTGTAGAATTTAATATGTGAGTTCTTTGTCCTTCAACTTTTTTCCCTCTTTCTGAAATTGCTAGTTATTAAAGTATTTGTGTGCAAACAAGAACATTTTCCTGTCACTGTTCATTTCAGCTTGCATGTTTGAATGTGCAGGGACAGATGAAATCCAGTTGGTGATATTATAATCATTCCCACAATTGCATATTACAAACTCAATAACAAACTGTGGCAGATCCTGGGTCTTGTGTGTCTTATTGTGCTTTACAAGAAAGAATATATGCAGCAGAAGTTTGGATTAATGACACAAAAGCATCTTTGAGGGAAGCAAAGATTCAGATGAACTGCCATAGAACATTCTTTTCATGAAAGTTGGGGCTCATTCAATTAATTTTAATGTGCTGACTTAGTTATGAAAGGTGAAAGTCTGACTTATTTTCTTAGTGGCATGGGATTCATCTATTCGCGACTTTTCTTGTTGTATTATTTGCTTGCTACTTTGAACTCCCCTCTCAGGACTCGTCTTGGGTAACTGCTCAGCCCAATGCAGTAACATGCCATAGACCCCTGAACCTTTGAAAAATCCTGGTCAGCTTGATTTCTTCCCTCAGAGTATTGACTGGCAGACTAACACTCAGAGGCAGAGGCTCCATCAATATTAAGATGGGCAGAAGAAAGGGCAGACTCAGACAGCTTCCCTCCTTCCAGAGCCCACGGGTCAGCCTGTCCTACCACTCACAGCCGCCTTCCCCTCTGTCAGGCAGTAAAGCTGCACAGTTTGACCTCACTGTTACACAGACTGAGATACTGTCTCCCCTCCAGCCTCTGCAGAAGTACCGACCTGGAGCACACAGCCAAGCTGCAGCCCAGCACTCCATCTCAAAGCCATTGGCACTGAATACGCTGGGTCTAACTCTCTGTTTGCTCCTGCTCATTGGCTTCTAGGGACTGTCTCTAGATTTACATTTACACTGAAGGAAGATGCAGTTGGGCTTAGCTTTCTCCAAAGATGCAGGCTGATGCACATGACATATCACGTGGTGTGCAAACTTCTAGACGAGGATGAAATCTGAGCTTCCCTCTTCACTGACTACCCCTGCTCTGGAGACCTCCTGGTACTTGTAATGTGCTTGTATCTCATTCTGTCGAGCTGTGCCCCCACAATGCTCCTTTAACCACTGGATGCCTTTCTCAGCTGGGAGCTTGGTCTCCAGTAGTGAAATGTTAATAGGCACATAGGAATTGCCAAATTTGATCAAGCCTGGGGTTCATCCAACCTACTATCCTTTCTGAGACTATGCCTACCTCATGCCAAAAAAAATAAAATATTTGGCCTTAAGGTACAAACTTGCAGTTAAAACATCGTATTGACTGCAAATCTAGCCTGACAGTGAATAGATTGACCCATTGCATTGGGCTCAAGGGGTGGAGGAGAGGAAGATAGTTGTCCCTACAGCTCTGTTGTTAGTGGACAGAATTTAGTTGTCGCATTTGATTGCTGTTTGTACTGTGACTGTCTGTACCACATAGGAAGTGTCCCTGTTCTGAAATTCATATGGCCTAACTAGACAAATGTTGGGAGAAAGGAAGAGTTTTGAGCCTGGCCAAATGGGCTGATTGATGATCCCATGTGATCACATTGCAGTGGCATGGAACAGGACCTGCCTTTGCGTCTCCCCTGTTCCAGCCTAAACCTCCAGTGCGAGAGCATTTGGTCATGGTGTCTTTTGTGAGTCTGAAAAGAATGAATGTGTTCGTCAGCACCAGCAGTACAGTCAGACCGAAACAAAGCAAAGAGCACAAAGGGCTGCCCAGGAGAACAGAGCTAACGACCAGAGGGGTATAACAGAGCAGATGGCATTGAGCAGATGTCCATTGGTGTCTGCTGAGGTTTATATCCTCTCTGAAGGACCTATGCGGCTGAGCAAGACTGGCCAGAAGGACGAG
This sequence comes from Calonectris borealis, assembly GCF_964195595.1. Classification (NCBI taxonomy): domain Eukaryota; kingdom Metazoa; phylum Chordata; class Aves; order Procellariiformes; family Procellariidae; genus Calonectris; species Calonectris borealis. The sequence goes on along the minus strand of NC_134335.1, from coordinate 3,048,779 downwards.
CGCTCCTTACATGTTCCCGACCAGTGGACATAGCGCTAACAGGCCTTGTGCCTTGCCTGCAAATGCATCCCCTGGCATGCCCCTCTGCTCCCAAATCACTCATAGCAGCCTGCCTTTTGTTCTGTATGAACAACTCTTCTCCTGCATTGGCAAAACAAACACACACAAACTGTGACTGCACGGGAGATGATGGGTGCTTGAGTGTCAAGTCAGATTAGCTGGGGGAGAGCAGACTGATACTAAACTAAATGATCCCATCATAATTCCCTCCACTCTGCTTCCTATTTCTGCCATGGTCTGAAATCTGATCACTCATATGACCACAGATTTCCATCAGGTGAAAGATGATTTTGAGATAATTTGATATCTGTCAGTAACGGGTCAGGAAGAAAAGAGCTTTTTTTTTCCCTTTAAGCACAAGCACATACAGCTACAATGTGGAAAGAGACAATCCTATTTTAAACAGAAAATGTAAGTGTGAGAGAGGAAGGACTGACTTCTTTTATGAATTTTCTTTTATGAATTTTCCTTCAGGTTGGCACCTCATCTTACTGGCCACTGTGATCACATTCTTAATTTCAACCTCAAAAGCTCAGTTCAGTTAAAGAAAATCAAGCTGTAGTCAGTTCTCTGCACATCAGTGCTTAGAGCGCGGAGCAATAATCACTCCCTGATCAGAACTTGTTTGCCATTATCTGCCTGGTGTTGGTCTATGATATATGAAGCAATTTTGGCTGCGACAGTTCTGTTCTGTGTGCATGCAGCTCCTTCCTGGTAAAAACTATACAGGATTGGGTTTTTTTTCTTTGTGCTTTCTTTTTTCCTTACCAAGGAGCAATATTTTAAACTAAAAGGAGTTTTCAAACTGTAGTCACCATCATTCATCTTTACAGTCTTGGGGTACGAACGATCTCTTCATTAGATGCTGAATTTTTCTCCATTACAGCACTATCTGAATGCATTTATTTGGTCATTTATTAGAAGTCACTTGATGGGGTGCAGGGAAGGAGAGAAGTAGATTAAAGCAAAAGGGTCATGTACGTATGCAGGCTTGTATATTGTAAGTGGAGAAGTCTATAAAAATATCCAAACTTAATAACAACCATAACTCTGTAACTCAGACAAATACGCAGTGGAAACATTCCACTTGCTGCAATGATAGGGAGGGAGGTAAAGGCAAAACAGGGGGCTGACATCGAGCCTCCTCTGCCAATGGTGAGAGCTGGTGGACTGGAGTTAGGGCTGGGGAAGAGTGATTTCTCTTTAAATGTTACAATCAGCATCAAATGCTTTGTTCGCAGATAGCACCGGCGGCTGCTTTGGCTGTCTAAGGACACGATTGTCTTATTGGCTGTACTTTGTTTTGAAAGATCTACAGGAAAACAGGATTGAAGTGTAACAGGGACAGACGGGTTTGATCATGCCGAGCCTGTGCTTTTAGGATTCCCTAGGCCTGTCCTGTGCTTTATGTTTTAGTAATGCCTCAGGGCTGTCTGATCAGTGGCCGATTGTATAAATTCAGCATCCATTCTTGGCACGCATCAAGATCATATACATATGTAATAGGCAGACTAGACACCTCAGCTGGCCTTTCACCAAGTAATCATGCATGTGGAGGTTAAATCCCCTCCTGAATCTAAGGGAGCAGAAGAGGCTCACTAATGCGAGAAAACGAAACATGGGAGATCCTGCATGGCAATGTGAGGCACTATCAAGTTAATGTTGGGAATTTCAGACTGGTCCTTTACGGATAGGTCTGTTTTTTCCTTTTTTCACAAGCCAGCAGTAGAACAATCCTCTTGGCTGCGTGAGCTTGCTTTACAAATCAGAATGTGGTAAAGATGGAAAACAAGGTCTTGTTCTCTCACAGCACAGGCACACACACAATATGCCAAATACTCATTCTCCCTTCTGCACCATATTCATGTCCTCCCACCCTAGTTTTTATCCACATTTCCTTCCCGTCACTTTTGCTCCTTATATTTCTTCTCTTGGATATAGCCTTACACCAAATGATGCCCATTTCCCCCCTTGCATGAATTCAGCACTTCAGTACTGTGTTGATAGAACTGTACTCTGAAAAAGAGATCGTGCCAGGGGCTGTGTTTGAGTAGAGTAAAACCACCGCCTTTCTACCCAGCATTGTCCTTGGAGCATGTCTAATGAGATAAAAAGCCTCTCCCACACTTCTGTGCATGTTACACTATCATTCCCAAGTTAGTTCTACTAGGATGCCTGTGACACTGCTAATTTCAGGGGATATATAGCTGTTTCTGGGTTTAATTTTTCCCCCCTTTTCACTTTTATTAAAAAAGACAAGTCTTTCTTGCATATTCCAGACGGCTGCTATGGTTCCTCAGAGGAGATTTGTAAAAACTAAACCAAAAAAGCGACTATTTCCATCCAAATACTCTTAAAAATTTAACAAAACAACACAACAGCTTAACAGGAGCATTTAGTCTTTTGTGCTTAATTTCCACTGTGAATCTTTCCCTCAGAAGTGTGCTCATGTAGCAACTGCACAGTGAAAATGCCAGACTGAAAAACAAATGCAGGCAGGCATTTGGCCTATCCAAAAGATACCAGGACATAAAGTAGGATTATGATCCCAGAATGCAATAAAAAGAGATAAAAAATTCAGAAGAGATCAAAGTAATTTCAGAAGCAAATGAAACTTTTACATGGGAATCATGCCTTATAAATGGAAACACAGCAAATGGATTAGCCTGTATAATTGACAAGTGGTCTAAGGCCAGTTATGTCCCTAAACTTATTTGTTAGGTGCATCCTGAGAGCTAAAGCAGGACCAGGCAGAATAGGAACACTGAGCTGTGTAGGTCACCTCAGGTCCCCAGTGAATTGTGAATGGACTGTGAATAGTTGGGAAGTGGCAGGTTGCAGTGAATCAGTATTTGTAGTTATTTGTTTAGTTGGTCTTTAGTTGAAGTCATGAGAAAGCCCTTCATGGCCTAGAACTCGATAGATGCCGGGTCAGGGAGATTTTTAGCTCTTCCAGGTTTGAAATCCTTTGTGTGATAACCACCCCAATTGGGGAATTGCCTAAGAGCTAAAGCAACACTTCTCTGCTACGACTCACAGGTGCCACACTGGAGAGGGCACAGTCCACAGTCTGGACTAGGAGAAAACAACATGATTTCATGGTGTAAATTAAGGAAACAGCTGTTCAAATTACATGGGTGAACAAAGCGTAAGCAGTTGGAGATGAAAATATTAGAATAGCTGTCTTTTGGCCCTTCCTTCGGGATCTCCAAGCAAATGGAAGGGTAGGCATTCACCATTTTAGAGGTGACAAATTAATGCACAGAAGGAAAGAAATAGCTTGACCCTGAATCAATAGCCAAGGTAAAGGAGGAACATGGAGTCTTGCCTCTGCGTGGAAAGAGGAAAGGAAAGCAAAATGAACACAAAGGAAAGAAACCAGGCACCCAAGTTAGAAGAAACAAAAGCCCGTGGAAGAACTTTCCCAAGAGCAGCTCTGTGCTGAGGTCGTTGCTAGTCTAATGAGAGCAGAAGGGCTTAGGGCCAGTTGCCGGAGGTTTAAGAGGTCCTCAGCACATTGCCCACTTTGGGCTGCAGTACCTATGCATAGAAAGGGCCTGCTTAAAATTGATGGATGGGGGGTCTGTTGGCAGTTGGAGCTGAGCCTCTGAAACAAAGCCCTTTGACAAAGTCTTTAATTAGATTCAGTGCCTTATCATCAGCGTGGACTGGCGATATATTTCCCCACCTGAGTTAGAATCAGCACCAGATGAGAGACAAAGGGAAAAAAAAAGATCTCAACCCCAAACCAAGCTGCGATCAATTCTAATTTGCCTGGGACATGATACATTTTTTGTCTCACCTGACACAGGCTCAGAGAAGCAATTTTTTAATGTCACAGCTCATGACCTCCGCCTCTCCTGTCTGCTTTCAGGGTTCTTCCCTGCCCAGGCCGGGAAATGAGGCTGCCGATGAAGACGGTGTAGCAGCCCTTGGGGGACAGTTTCAGTTTAATGCCCAGCATGTTCAGCTTTGGATATTCTATTGAAATAGAGGGAATTTGTTCAGCTGATGAGGGAAGGCTGCAGTAGAGAAACACAATAGCGGAGTGGGATTAGGCCTGGAGTAAGCGTCAGTACTTTGGAGGATTAATGAGAAAACGGCAATGGATTTTACATGGTGAAAAGGATTCACTGAATGCTTTAGGTGCAATGAAATTAGTCCCACTCACACTCTCTGAGCCCTCAAGCAAGAGAAGAGACTGGAACTTGCCCATCACATGTAATAACCAGATCCCCTCCAGCTGCTCTCCTTTATGGAAAATTCCAGTGCAACACTGCTGGCCATTTATTTCCATTTACTATGGCAACCACACTCTCTTTCTGGGCAGCGTCTCTCCTAATGGGCCATGGGACACTGCCACGAGGTATCTCTGGTCCAGCCAGCTATTGATATCTCTGCTGACTGTGTCAGCTGGACTCCTCTTTTTTGCTCAGGCCAGCAGGACTGGTTGTCGTGGTTTAACCCCAGCCGGCAACTAAGCACTACACAGCCATTCACTCACTCCCCCCCTGGTGGGGTGGGGGAGCGAATCGGAAGAGGAAAAGTGAGAAAACTCATGGGTTGAGATAAGGACAGTTTAATAGGTAAAGCAAAAGCCACGCGTGCAAGCAAAGCAAAACAAGGAATTCGTTCACTCCTTCCCATCGGCAGGCAGGTGTTCAGCCATCTCCGGGAAAGCAGGGCTCCATCACGCCTAACGGTTACTTGGGAAGACAAATGCCATCACTCCGAATGTCCCCCTTCCTCCTTCTTCCCCCTTCCAAATAGCTGATGCTCCTGGATACACAGAAGAGGCCATTAAGAGCAGCCTGGGCTGGCTCGTGCCTCCTGTGTGTTGCCTTCCAGTCCATCATTCTTTCTAATTAGGCACCTCTGACACACAATTAATCCTATTTGCCTTCAGGCTTTTTTATCTTTCCTTCTGCTTTTATCAGACAGGGAATTAGACTCTGTTAGTATGTAAAGTGCTTTGCATGGACCTGGCCTTTTCATGGGGATTTGGAGACTTTTAAGAAGGCAGTGTCTAACCCATGATCCTAAAAGTTTCTTATGAGTAATTAATTTCTCTTCCCTTCCCTTCCCTTCCCTTCCCTTCCCTTCCCTTCCCTTCCCTTCCCTTCCCTTCCCTTCCCTTCCCTTCCCTTCCCTTCCCTTCCCTTCCCTTCCCTTCCCTTCCCTTCTCTTCTCTTCTCTTCTCTTCTCTTCTTTTTCTAATCACAGTGCTTATTTCGCCTATGCTCATACAAGCAAAAAGGCAAAGATGTGAGAGTGGGACAGAACTCAATTCAATGCTGCAATGTCCAGTTAATTCCAGCTTTCAGTCTGCTCTCCTCTGCTCTCATGAGCACTATCAGCATCTACCTCAGTCCCACTGTCCCCATTCTGAGTCTGGCCCCCATCCCAGGCTTTACTTGCAAAGTCCATAGACCTGCTAGTGCAGCCCCAGCCTCTGGGACAATCCCACAGCAGGTCCGGCTTCGGCTCTGCTTCTCTTCCCAACAAATACTCTCCTGCTTTAATCTTTCCCACTCACTTCCCCACTGTTGCTGTCCTGAGTGTGTGCCAGCAAAGGCAGCCCAGAGGAGCCACCTTGTGAACATTCAGCTGTGTTTCTGGCTTGTCTTGTGCTCTCTCTAGTCAAAATGCAATATGATGGCTGATGCCTCTCGTCACTGGGAAGTTAATAAAATAATGTTAATGAAATACCCACTCCACTCAGTGAGTTGCGAGTGCAGGCAGCAGTGGCCGCCACGCTAACTATTTATCACTGTCAAGGTCCCCTGCAGCCTAAAACCAATTCCAGACCCAAATGAAGAAGGTTTGGCTCTACCCAGAGTGTAATCTGCCTGTCATTTCTAATACATATCCCTTTGCGTTAAGTGATGAATTGCAGGGGCTGCCAAGGCTGAAGGGTTATGAACCACGGAGAAATGAAGTGCTCCATACCCTGCACAGCTCACTTCAGTCAGTGACGGTCCACATAGCATACTACTCCTCTCTTGACTCTTGCTCTGCTTAGAGACCACAGAGCTGCACTTTCAGGCCACAACTTCTCTGGGAAAGGAGGTGGGGCCTGAGACTTTTGGTTGCCTCAGGCTTTTCTGCCCTTTTTCATGCCCTGAAAGGATTAGTCTCACCAACCTCCAAGCAAGAGAAGGAAAAAAGGAAAAAAACAGTGCCGGTCTTGAACTCATGACATGAGCTTTTTGGCAATGAGACAGGGTTAAATCTCGCTCCTTCCCAGGATTTCTCCATGAGGTGCCTTCCTTATAACTGAGAAAGAAGGAAAGTCTTTCTGCACTAAACCAAGGTAAAGATGGACTATAGATAAGCCCTAGTGACCACTGAACTCAATACTTCTCCTTCCCATGGACTAGGTCAGAGGCAGAATAAAGCTTCAACACAGCCCAGTGCCCTTATTTTGGGAATAGGGAATAGGGATACTTTCCCTTCTCTTTGACAGTAAGTTCCCTCCCACACAAATGCATCCTTCCTGGCCCTTCTCTCCACCAGCCCAACACATCTTCAAATACATTTGCAGCCACACCTTCAGCCATGTTTTTTGTTGTTGTTGGGAACGGGGATGAGAAATTGCACAGGGGGTTAATGACTGTTATACACTTATTTAGGAAATGGAGAAGCAGAAAAAGGTCATGCTGCTCACCCTCCCTGTTACCCGTTTGGCAAGAGCTGTCTTCCCCAGTCAGCCCCCTTCCCAGCCCTCCTCACAGCCACCCTGGAGATCAGGCCTGTTAGTCCCTCTTTGTATCAATGTTTGTTTGATTCCTGTAAAACAATGATTAACAAGACACGACTTAGCAGGTACTGCAGAAAGCTGCACCTTCTTCACAAGCCTCCTATGCTGCCTTTTATATATCAAACTGAAATGTAATTATCTTCACGGTGCAGGGTGTAAATCAGGGTGTGTGTCAAGACGATTTCCTTCAGGGTTTTATTTTATTGTGTAATAATATTTGACAGAGGGCTTAAAGGTGCTGTTACCTGCCTAATCGCGTGAAACAATTTCATGTGCAAACAGCTGGTAAGTGTGAAAACTACCATAAACCAGCTCCAGGGAATTCTCTGCTTCCTTCTCTAGAAATTCTTCTTGGAAAATACCCCCTGGCACTGAAGTTTCCCCATCAGAGAAACCAGGCTGGGAGAAACTGCTTTGCCCTCTCGGTGCCATGCTCACACGTGGAGAAACCAGCCTGTTTTCACACAGTGGATGCCTGTGTGCTCCACGCCTCCCCCCTTCTCCCCTGATGTGCACGGGGAAGCAGGAAATCAGGGTCTCCATCTGTGTTAAGCCCCTCAGGCCTGAAGAGATGAAGTTAATTTGGAAGGGGGGCTGACTGGGTGTATATTATGTAAGAGAGGGAACCATCTGAAACCAGGGATGTTTCTCCAGCGTAAGCTCTCACAGTTAAATAATCTGGGAGGGGGTATTGAGGGTGAATACACCAAATTCTCCCTCTGAGCTGGCTCTCGAGTTGGCTGTCTTCAAAGCATCCCACAAACCAGAGTCTCCCCTTAAAGAAGGCAAGCTGTTTTGAGCAGGAGTCTGCAACTGGCCCATTGCTGGCTCCCTAGAGTCACACCCACTGCCTGCCAGCAGCCGGAGCAGGACTGATGGCAGCAAGGATTTCAGGGCATGCTTTACATGCATTACATCGATACCTAACACTTTGGCCGTCACCCTGCTCGGGTACAGATTTTTGTGTTCAGTCGCTCTCAATATCCAGCTTCTGGATTTGGTGTTTTGAGTCCTTGCCCTACTCACGCACAGAGGTACCCTTTGTCCTGCAAAGGCACTGCACAGCCTAGCAAGGGGATACAAAGCTCCTGAGGGCTGCAGGGGCACATGCAGGCAGTCCATGGGGGTGCATGCAAAACCTCTGGGTGCTGGGAGTCCAGCTGGGCTGAGCTGCTCCAGCCGCATCCAAAGTCCTGCGGAGCTGAGGCTCTCAGTCCTTATTTACAAACCCTGCTCAGGCGCATGCTTCCCTGAATGGTAAAATATTTCTTCACTTAGGGATGTTCAGGAACATGGAGATGAATCAAATCCAGATGTGAAACCAAGATGCATAAATTAAAGGAGGTAGCTGTTCTTATGCAGGAGTGAAGTGGGCAAAGATACACAAAGCTGAGCTCCCCCTCGCCTTTTGCACACAGGGCACTTTGGAAGCAGGGGGAGCACAGCTTTGTGTCTCTGCTGCAGCAAAGCCATGTGTACTAGGAGAAAAGCAAAGGGAGTGCAGAGCAGAAAGGAAGATTTGAGCAGCCCTCCTCTGCTTCTCCTTAGCACAAATGGAGGTCTCAGAATCTGCCTTAGGGAGAGGGCGAAGGAGCGAGAAGCAGAGATGGCAATCTTGGAACAACAGTGGTTATTTATAAGGCTTTTTTTGTGCTTTGCAGATCATAGCCAAGAGGCATCTGCCTGAGGTCTGAATTAGTCAGAATGGGGTTGGGAGGGGAGGTGGGCAGCTGCTTGAAATCACCAGTCTCCAAGTCACTATTTTTTTCTCCTCAGGGTAGCTGGCATTGTCAATGATGGTTTAACCTACTTACGATAATAATCCCTGTAATAAAGGCATTTTTAAAAATCTCATAGCCTGAATGACTGCATGGAGGGGTATGGAAGCTGCTGTGTGGGAAGGCTCTCTGTGTGGCTTGCCAGTGAAGAGTGGTGAGCCAGCTATATGCTGTAATTTCTTTAATACACTCCCAGACCACTACTCCCCACAAGGCAAGAGAATTCCTTTCCAGGAAGGGAGTTGGCAGGGACTGTCCCTTCCCCCAAAAAAAGATCTCCTCCCTGTGGATTAAGGCATTTCACATCTGGAGCAATATTAGATCATCTAGGTTTCTGATGCATTCTGAAAAATCAAATGCCTCTAATCCTGCCCACCATCTGGCCCAAACCCTTCGCCAGCTGGTAGATTCCCTTTTGCACCCCCAGCAATCTCTGTGCCAAGATGCATGCCCCAGTGTCACAGGGCCTGTAGCTGTGCAGAATAATGTGTCTGAGGCAGGAGCTGTTGCTTCAGATGCCAAGGCAGGCAGACGCGGTGGCAAAGGTGTTGCAGTGGGCCTCAGGGCCAGCTGCTCTGCAGGCTCATCAGCCTGACCCCGAGGCAAGTCCCTGAGGTGGGCAGAGATTCCTGAGCAAGCAGAAATCATTCTGACACTAGGACCAGAAGCAGTAAAGTTGCATCAGCACAGCAGCAGTACTAAGTCCTCTGGGAGAGCTACACTGCTTTGTGACCAAGCTGTATGAACATACAGGTGGTTGAGGACCTTGAGCAGTGCCAGTGCCATCCTGAGTAGAAAGAGCAAAGCCTGCAAGTCTCCCAGCTGTGCAGAATTGCACAGAGATCCTTTAGAGGCCATGGATAGAGCTGGCCTTGCTATTTATCTGTGTTTTGTTTCTACTCCTCAATAAAAAGCCCTTCTCTTTCCCCCCTCCCTCTGCTTTCAAGACTTTCAAGACTTTTCCTTCCACAGAACATGAATGTCCAGCAGCCTGTAGCTTACCGTCACACTTCCTAACTCCACTTAATGAGGTGCAGTCCTCACTGTTTCTCTGACTCCAGATTTCATAGGGTCTTGGCTAAATCCTTCCCTGCTCACCCACTTGAGAATATGTGATTGCTGAACTCAGCTCGGTGCAGTGGCCAGCACGTTGGCTGCCCAGGCGAGAAGGCATCAGAACGAGTGGACTGGAACCTGCTCTCCCTGAGCTTTTCCCCGGGCTCTGAGTAACGTGGGGAGACAAGAGCTTTCTTTGTATTTATCAGATATCTGCTTACTGAGTCACTGAGAACAGCATGACACGAGTTGTACTGGATGTGCACTGAACAGCGGGGTAGAAAGACACGGCTGGCAGTGGATGGCAAAGAAAGATAGCAAGATTGTGCATGGCTGTATGTAGGTAGTCAGGGGAAGGACTGCAGTCTGTATCGTTCCCTCCATCTGCGTGCTTACATGAGCTGCCTGTGCCTCAGCACGCCATTAATAGGGGTATTCTCAGTGCTTCCTAGGTCTCACATATAGACTTCTCCCCAGGGTCGCCTCAGTTGGCAGGGAGACCCTAAAGCACTAAGGTGGAGTTGCCATTTCCTTTAAGTGATATTGTCGCTGAATGGATTTATCCCCTTACGTCTGGGTACACAGTCCTGGGGACTTTGCACACAGTGAGTTAGGAAGGACAGGGCTCGCACAGAAGCCAAGAGGCTGTGGGGAAAAACTCCTTCATCCCTGTGTGCTGGGTGAAAATTTTACATACAAAACCATCGTGAAAGCAACACGACAGGGACACCAGACAGATGAGGTCCCCTCAGCCAAGAGACAACAATGACAGCCAGGGGCTCTGCCTGGTCTCCTCCTCAGACAGATCATTTCCATACTGAGTAGTGTTATTCATGAGGGTGCCTGGGGGCCACAGTGGTGCTCAGAGACTTTTATAGAGCTGCAAATCCCAGCTGCTGCAACCAGGGAATAAACAGCTGTGAGCGAGAGAGAGATTTACCAGTGCTGGGGCTTGGAGCAACAGTTTGCAGAGTTTCCATGGGATTAATGGAGAGGAAGGTGGCTGCATCTGCACGGATGAGTCCTGGGAGGGAATGAGAGCCTGCCTTTAACATCCTGTGGCTTGTTGTGATTATTTGTTCTTCCACCGTGGAGAAAGGCAGGAAGGAGGGCTGAGGTGCAGGCTGCAAAACACTTGGAGGTATACGCGATGATTTAGAGCTCATGCTCTTGGCTGGAGGTACTCTACCTGGCAGCCTGCTTGGTCGCAGGGCTGAACTAGATTTAGCCGACTGCTGTCTTCTTGCAGGCTTCCAGAGGAATGACTGGATGCTTGTCACAGACACTGCCCTTACTGTGGAGAAGGACAGTCTAGCAGGTAGCACAGGACCTGGCAGACAGGGTCTTGGTGTGTGGTACCCATGTGGGATGACCTACTGGTTCGGACAGGAGAGGAGGACCCTTCATCTCCATCACTGGTGAGGGATGCTGAAGTACAAAGCAATTGTTTTCTTGCTCTGGAGGGCCACGGAGGAAGAGGTTTGTTTTCAGGCTGTGTGGGTGGGAAACAATAGCTCTGGGTCAGTCCAGCTAATGGTGTTAGTCCTATAAGCAGGGGAGAGAAGAGAAGGCAGAGTGCAGCATGCATGCGTGATAAGCAGTTCCTTTGTGAATGCTGTGGAGCCTGCTCAGGCTAATGCAGGGGTTTTTATTCTAAACCGTCCATGAAACAGCTTGAAAATTGCGCTTGCTATTGCTACCTCAGCCGCTACAATCAAAGCTGAAGAAATATGCAGCTCAGAGGGCTGTGAGAAGCAGCTAAAAATAAGGCGGGTCGAAAGGGAAAACAAGGGAGAGCAGAGCCGAGCAGCGCAGCAACTGCTTCAGCAGCAGAGCCGGGCAGCATGCCCCTGCTACCAGGGAGGGGGCTAGGAGGTGTAAAGTGGCTCCCCAGGTCTGGGGAGCTGGAGGGGGCTAATCCCCTCCCTGCTCCATCGTCTCAGCATTAAAGGGAAGAAGAGTTATAATCAAGTCCAAAATAAGAGGCAAGAGCAAATATGCCTTTACTTGCATGGTGAGAGAACAATTTTTGAGATCCTGTTAATCCTGTGTAGATCATATTAACACCAATAAAATACTTAGACAGTTCTCTCTGTAAAAATGTCAACATTTATTAAGTGCTGTAGTACAAGCAGCTGGATCTCATCATTGTCTTTTTGCCTGGGATTTTGGAGGGGAGAGGAGCGGTGTTTGCTTTTAACATTATTTCTCAGAGACAGGATTGTGTCAAAAAAGGGTGAAATATGGTGACCCTAGAAATGTCTAGACCAGTGAAGGGATCTTCCACATGCTGTTGTCACCTGGATTTCTTGCAGCCAGGAGGTTTTATATCCAGACTGTGCTCTCAGATTTGCCTCATGTCTCTCCTCACCCCCTTTCTTTTCTTTCCAGTCAGTATAGCTGCTGTATGCACTGCTGAGCTACTGTGAGCTGCAGATGCCCTCCACAGAGCCAGCGTGCAGGGTCTGTCTCCTCTCTTGGTCTGTCTAGGGACCAAGGAGTTCATACCTTTGCCCTCTGAATGCACCGTGCCAAATCCAGTGTCTGTGGGAAGGGCCAAGGAAAATGAACAACCTTAGAGACAAACTTTCTGGCCCTACATCTGCAGGGAGAGTTGTCAGGTTCAGATCTGAAACCAGCTCCTGGAAGATGGTTGCAGGATGAATTACTCCCAGCTCTGCCCTCAGTCTGGAGAGAGATAACAGACTGGTTTTATGTCACAGACCACATGGCCTGCCTTTCCATCCTTTGCATCCCTAGATTCATTCTATTTATACAACCTCATTGGCTGCCGGGCAGATCTGAGGTATTAAAAAGAGACTACCCTAAAGAAATCGGGCAAAGTCTTCGCTATCTGAGACTCACAGCAGAAAAAGGTACGAAGCTGAAGGAGCATCTATCATTGCATGCAGGACCCAAAGCATCTCTTGATGCACTGCTGAGCTTCTGACAAGCAGCAGCCGTGGTCATAGCCAACCTCTACTGAGACTTATCTAAGGTGAAGTAAAACATCTGTGGCAAAGCAAGACTGTTGCATATCTTTCACTCGATTTCCACATGCTGGGCTACAGCTTTCTCTTTATACAGCTACAAGGACTTCTGAAAAATACAGCTGAATTAGTGGTGGTCATATACCCCAGCACCTATGGGGTACAGGCATGATGGATGTTGCTGATCTTCCTGTGCAACACTGAATTGCTTTTTTAGATGGGAGTTATCAATTTTGCTGCCATAGCAACCCTAAAAGTCACCTAGAGGACAGCCTGTCTGGGAGAGCAGAGACGGTTTATGTATAAGTTTAGGGGGAGTCAGGGTTTCTGGGACTCTGGGCCCAGGCTGGAGAGTGTAAGACCCCAGAGACAATAGCAAGGGCAGGCTGGGTTTCCCCAGGCAATGGGGACTACGTGTGCCACTGACCCCAAGGCTCATTCCTCATCAGAACAGAGTAATCAGCCCTGAAAATGGGTGATGTTTAATTTCACAACCCAGCTGCTTCCTTAACATCATTTCTACATGACCTCCCTCTTGCACAAACCCGTGTAGAATTTAATAACACCAAGGCCCACTATCCCTTTGTCAAATTTGGTTGAAGCCTGTCAAAGGGTTCAAGAGTTGCAGGAGGAGACAGAAAAGCAACTGCCTTTTCTCACACATACCATAGGTGGTGTGACCTCATAAGCTCCCTTTCCTTAGAAAACCAGGCTCAAACTGGTATACTTCAACCATTTCAATTCTTTTCTGTAAATGTTTTCAAAACCAGAAGTTTAGCAAAACTGCCCCTTTCAATGCAAAGGGCTTCAATTTAGCTAAATTGTTATTTTCCAACCAAAGATTTCACTGAAAAATTCCCAGACACCTGTATTCAGCAGCTCAGAGGAACCAGGATTTCCTTCCTTCATTCTAACATTCTTATGCAATACTGTACATTTTAAGCATGTTTCTGTCTGTCCCTAAGCTGATGTTGGCTTCTCATTCCTACTGAGTGTTTTAAGTCTATTAATTTTATTGAAAGACATTGTCAAACCTGCATCTGTGTTTGCATCTAGGATTCTGGCTCTGAAAAGCACATTTTATTTTCAGTCTGACCCACTGAACACTGATTGCAAGCAATGATTTCTTCTGCTTTCCCATCATCTCCACAACACCCTCCTTTTTGTTTGGAGATTATGGTCACTGACTCTGGATTCTGTCATTATTTGTCTTTGTTCCATGCTTTAACCTTTGTTAGAGATTCAGCCATTGTGCAATTTCTGTTCAGTGACCTATAATACCCTAATTTAGTTGGCATTTTGATCATGGATTCCTGGCAAAAAATCCATCATATGCAATGCTTCTTTCCCTTTCTGTTTTCATCACTTCCCCACTCTTTCATTCCCTCCTACCTTTAAAGAGATCTCTTGTGCGTTTCCTTACCCTCTTCACACTCCACTCTCCCTCTCCTTAGGTTGTCTTTCACCCATTCTTTCTGTCTCCCTCTCTTTCTTCCAAATCAACTTCCCCTTTCACCCCTGCTTCTGTCTATATCCCTGCACCTTGTTGTGTCACCAAGAGATACTGCAATGAAAGAAGGCATCTGTTCATCCTCTCAGGATGAGCCTGATAAGGAAACTGCTCTTCTTCTGAGGCTAGAAATTTTGCCAGAGCAAGAAGTGTTGGTAGATGAGATAATGGCCATAAAAACAAGCTCTGGGGAGTAAAGCCCATCCATCTCCTGAGGACCAGCAGCAAGTGCATGCATGTGGTCTTCGCCATCACAAGAGGGAGTTGCTACTGCTGTTTGCATTTTGTTACCGGAGACTGAAACAAAGGAGATGGATTAAGCAGCATCCTGGCCAGCTCCTGGCACTGGAGCCTTTCTCTGGATTGCAACTTGATAGCAGCAAAGAGAGGAACCTGCATAGTGCATCACATCTTTCCAATCACATTTCAGGATCCTCTCCCAGCAGTGTCTGGAGGGAGCAAACTCAGCCTTGCTGTGCTCAGCTAGTGCTCCTTCACAGAGTACCCCTCCGGACAAAAAGCTGGAGCTCTTCATTTCCTCGCCTGCCTTTCCCACGATCCCCAGTGGCTGAGATCAACTGTGATGTTCGACAGCCATGACATCAGGGGAGTGTTGTTTTGGAGTCTGAATGCTCAGAGCAGAATTTCTCCCGGTTCGCCTCCCCCTGTCCCCATTGACTTTGATTCACTCTCTGATGTATTCCTCTGCCAGGAGGCCCCAGCTGGGAGCTATTCACAGGGGAACGCGCTCACATTTCCTCTGGTCGTGGGGACATGAATATTGCAAGGCCTGGGAGACAGCAGCCGAACCAGGAGGGCTGTCTATGCTAATTTCCCTCTGTAACACAACGCCTAACAACATCAGGCTCCTTGTCTCTGGTGCAGACAAGTCACGAGATGCTGGTCTTGCTCAGGCAGCATGGAAAACACCTTAATGATGGGACAGCGTCAGGCCAAGACGGGGACACTGGTGGAAACCCAGTGCCTTGCTTTTTCAGTCTGGCAAAAGCAAGAGGAACCAGTGTTGTTCATCTTCTGCAACATGGCCTGAGATCTGATGTGCAATTGCTCGAGATAATTGGTTTATAGAGGAGGTAAAACAGGTAAATAATTTAGAAATGGGCGGAGTCCTCTAATTATGATAGCTGTCTGCTTGTCTTTGTATGGTTAGGGCCATGTTCACCAATCCTAACAGGACAGCAGCCCCGTACATGCGTACGCAGGGTTTGCCACGTGTCAGTTGGTTGGCAGCTCTGTGTCTGTGCAGCCCTCTTGTTCCTCCCCTACTGGCGTCCAGGCAGCCAGTTAAAATAACAAGCCTGGGGAGCCACATTTAGCCGTGGTGCAAGCCTGAGAATGCTCCAGTTCTATGGGAGCCACATTTTGTCCAGTGTGCACGTACCCAGGGGGAAGGGCACAGGCAGAAAAAGGCCCGGTGGCTCTTTTGGCAGCTCCTGAAGCTCTCCTTTTCTATCACCGTGGTGGCATTGTAATGAGAACATGAAAGAGGAAGATAACACTGAAGGGAGGAAAACAAGGCTTGCTTTTCTCTCTCTCTCCTGTTTAGAACAAAAGGCAAACCGTGGCACGCAGGCCTATCAGATCTGTCAGCACGACAACTGGCAATGGGAGAGAAGGGGGGAAATGCTATTGTACGCACCATTCTGCTTGGTGGGCTCCTCTCTCTGGCTTGGGAAGGAGAGAGAAAACAGAGGGAAAACAAGATGCGGGTGTTCAATGGGGAGCCAGAGACATTTTTTATCAAAATGGAAATGCGCCTCTTTGTTGATGAAGGTGTATCTGCTTCCCATTGTCTCTTGTGCCAGCCTAGTGAAAGGTTCCTTTGATGTTTGTGCACCGACTATGAATTTCCTTTACAAGACAAAAGGAGGGAGTGCTTATTGGTAATAAAAAGGAGGTGAGGGCTACGTTTATCTAACCCCGGCTCACCACACAAGTGCAATTTCCCCAGGAGCAGCTGTCAAAGGCTTGCAGAGAAAATTGGAAGGCTGAGACTGGATGGGGGGCCAGTGCTGAACAGGGAGAGTTGCTGCTCTTTTGCACGGCTAATGGGGCCATCTGCTCTGATTTAACAGGCCTGCTCCAGTCCAAGTGTTTTGAAGCCCTCCAGGCCACTCATTCCCTACTCCCCAGTACACTGGCTTCCACTAGCGGTGAGGACAGGGTGGGGGGGCACACCACTGCCTGCCACATAGTGCCATGTTAGGCCACTGTCCAGGTACTGAGATGGGACCTACCCTGGCTGAGGAAAGAAGAGGAGGAATCCATAGCTGGAAGAGCCCGAGGGCTGTACATCTCTCCCCTTTCTATTTGCCCTACTGATCACCAGTGATCTTAGCTGGGGAATCCACCAGGGATAGAGATGCATGTAAAGCAGCATCAAAAGTGCAGGGATAACACCCTCAGGAAACACACCAGTCAATGGAACACCACCCAGCAAAGCCGTCAAAGTTTCAGTACCCAAAGCCCAGAATCCTCACAGCTGAGCTCAGACAGCCACTCCATCAGGCAGCAGTAGCACTGCTCTGTTATCTAGCTGCTGCATGGTCCGCTCCCCTGGCACTGCCACAGGCCCATCCTCACAAACACAGCTGACTGTGCCAAAAAATAGTTTGCACCCGGACTGCTCCCTATTTACCTGCTTCTCACACTCAATTTCTTGCACACATCTCCAAGCCCCCCTGTGTTGCACGATGCTCGCACCGCCCCTACTCCCTCCACTGCCCGTCCTGCCTTTCCACCTCCGTTCTGCTCCACTCTCACACACAACCTGGGACGAGTGTGTCTGTGTGTGCAAATACTGTATCATCGCACACACGCACACTTGCTCATTAACTAATAGTGGCCTTAATAGGAATGTGTTTCTTTCTTCACCTCTCCTTCCTCGGAAGGCAAGTTTAATCGCACAGTCATGCTCAGCCAGCCTCGCTCCTTTATCTGTGCAATAAAGAAATGGTGTATGGCAGATAGACGCCGCAGACCGAGCTGTCAATTTCACACAGGGCCTTATCAGCGCTCACACATGGTGTAAGGCCCTCGGAAATCAGACGCGGGATTCGCATGTCTAACAAGCAGGGTTAAATGCTTCCCCCCCCCCCGCTTTTCCCCTCGACTACTCCTTCTTCTCCCCTCCCTCCTTCTTCTCACTGGTTACAACACTGAGAATGGCTTTAAAAGGAAAGTCTTGCCTGGCTCCTGGTAAAAGATGTTAATTTCTTGTAGTCTGTTCTTTATTTGATTATCAGTTTATTAAAACTGCCCAAGGTGATAGCATTTCTTCTAGAACAAATCCTCTGCTCCCTCCTTTAATCTGTTACCAGCTCTATTGGCAAGACACAGGGAAGTGGCTGCGGCTTGTTTGGGGGATCATGCCCCCTTTCAGCAGGAGGAGAGGCAGGAGGAGATGGGAGCACAGCTGGGTTTCAGTGGTGTAGCCAAGCCACAGTTCCATGCCCTCCAACACAGAGGAGCTCTCTGCCAGGAAGGGGTGTCTCTGAGGGCAGATGTAGTTGTCAGATTCTCTTCTGTCTTGGACATACTTGATTTCCATTTGTTGAGCTCACCTACACCCTGAAGAGCTCTTCTGTGGTGTGTATCACGTCCCTGGGGATGGACCCTATTGCAGCCCAGACTCTAAGCCCTGCCTAGCAGGGACCCTCTACCTTCTGCACAACGAAGGGCCATTGCACCCCCATTGCACTCTCCTTTTCTCTAGCTCTTTCAATCCAATCTTGATGCACCTCCAGCACCACCGCTCTGCTCCAACAGGCCTCTCCTGTCCTGTGAGTCCCCCAGAATGGGAGTCCTCCTCAACCCTGCTCTCTCCTTCCCTGTGGCAGCATTCCTTCAGTCCTCAAAATCAAGTGCCCAACACCTGGTTACTCTCCCTAATCCAGAATTTTGCTAGAAGTCACCATAGGTATACTATCACTGTCCAACTGCAGGAAAAGATGAGACTGATTTTTCTCAGGCCCTCCACACAGCGACGAAGTCCATTTGTATTCAGAGAGCCAATGCTTCTGTGTTTGCGCTCAGGGATGGAGTTATTGCAGCAAACTGTAACTCCTGCTGGAAGCACTGCCTGGTACAGCCTCAGCCCTACTGAAGCTGCATCCAGCCTTGCATCTTCCCCATACCTCTGCCAACCCCTGCAAAGCATCAGCCCCCTTCACCTCTCTCGGCAGCTGCAAATGCTTATTCCCCTTCTCCTGATCTGCCCTCCAGCTCAGTCACAAATGTACAGGAATATTTTTACAGTGACAGTAGCTTGTTATGGACTGCAGTGCCTGCCACATAAAAGTCAGCAGCAACATAGAGGAGCGATTAATGATAATGGTTGACATTTTATACAGTGCCTTCCAGTCTAAGTGTTGCAGGGCACTTAGCAGGTTGCATCAAAATACAGCCCCTTGTGTCCTCCAGAGCCAGAAAAATAGCTCCCTGGGGAGTGCAACATGAAAGCTGGGTTAATGGCATGTGGCAAGCATTGTCCAGGAAGCTGGGTGGGCAGGCAGAGCAGAAGGTTGACTCCCTTCCTTCTGAACGGGAACAGGGCACCCAAATCTTTCAAACGGCTTTAAAAATCCTCAATTGCATGTCTAACAATGACCCAATTTCAGTGTTTTTTTTAAGACACCGCTTTGTAATTCCTTGAGGCTTTGGGTCAAGGCTTGGGGCAGATTTGCATTTGGCTGAGGAGAGAAGTAGGCCCTTACACTATTGCTAGACCTGCAACTTGGACTCCAGGGAACAGGACAGAAGAGAGGTGGAAGCCTTCCAAGATCTGCTGAACTCCCTCCTCTTCTCTCCTTCCTGCTTACAGGCCTTTTGAAAAGAAAATCATCTTCAGCACCGATGATTGTTGCAGAACAAGGAGTCTGCCACAGACTTTGGCAGGTTTGATCATCCTGGGGAATCTGCATATTGCCAAGGCTAATGTCTCCCACACTCAGTGATGTTTCTGAAACATCTTCATCACAACTGAGGACTGTCTCAGCTGACCCGTAATTTAATTTTCTTCCTTTCTCTCTTAGATATGTACAGCTGGGAGGGACCTCAGGAGAACATTGCATCTCTCCTTCTTTCAGTGAAGCAGAAACATATATATCCAAAACGTCCTTGCCAGATGCTGGCTAAGCCCATCTTCATAAACCTCTGAGGGAGGAGATTCAATGACTCTCCTGGATAACCTGTTCCCGTGCCTCACTCCTCTCATAATTAGAAAGCTTTTCCTTATACCTCACCTGAATTGTCTTGTTGCATTTTTTCCTCTCCCATTCATTACCAATAAATAAGTAACAAACCAAGCAGTTTTCCTGACCCCCTTGCTCAATATGAACTTTTGACGTGAGTCATAGGGAATGAGCCCCACCCAAAACTTAATTTTTTTGTTCCCTAGCAGGAGGCACTTGAGATTAAGGCCTGAGACCTGGAGAAAATTGATTTGCACAAGTAAGGGGCATTTATGCAATATGTTGATTATAAACCAGCACTCCAGGATTCGTACTCCCACAATGAATGTGGTTCCTCAGGGCATTAAACTCCTGACTCACATGTCAGTGTTATAGGCAGAGATGGCTGAATAATTCATCAATAATCCTACCAATTTGGCTTCCATTCCTGTCTGTGAACTCTCTGCATGAAGATGTCTCTCCCAGAATCTATTCATTAGGTGAAGTTACTCATAAAAAAGGTAGAGGGACTCTGGGTGTGAAACCCTGGTCCTAGTGGAAGTTTTGAATTTGCTTTGCTTTGCAGCAGGAATTAGCTGCAAAAATTCAGGACTCGAAATGAGATCTATTTTGGATTGGCTATGCTGCTCACATGGCGTTGTGTCTGTCTCCTGAGTAGCTGAACTCAACCCCTGGAATGAGTTTCCAGGGTGAATAAGAATATCACATTTGATTTCCATTAATGTGCTATAACATTGCTTAAAATTCACTTCTCTCAGTCAGACTAATCTATCTATCAATCTAGCTATCTGTCTATCTGTATAATTTTATTTCTAGAGCACCCATCACTGCACCATCTAATTATTAATTCATCCAATATAATGTTTGCTGCAAGCTCACATCAAAAGCATGTCGGTACAACCAGAGTAAATCAGTTAAAAAATGCAAACAAATCTTGTCTGAAATCTGCTGGCCAAGACATTTCCCTGTATCTCATCCCAGTTTTCCAAGCCGTTTTAAACTGCTGAACAACATTCACAAATCCAGAAAGCAGCGGGGGGTAGGAGGCGTGAAAATAAATGACAGTTTAAATTTGCTCAGGGTGACAAAGTTCCACTGGAAATGGCAAAGTCTGATGTAAGGGAGAAGAGTACGATTATTATTTGTATTGCAGGAGAGTCTGGGAGCCCCCAGCCAAATGTCAGGACACTGTGCCTACAAGCAGCTGGTGAAAAGGCTAGAATGGCTCAACAGCAACTTTCCAGTAGGCAGGAGGAGGTGATAATACCTTGAGACAAGGCACAAAGAAAGGGATAGATCACGTCTTGAGAAACATGAAAGAAACCAGTACAGAGAAGGGATTATTGGGATTGTTTAGGGAATGACAAACCTCACAGAGAAGGGGCTGGCTTTTTTGTCTAACAAAAGTGGAGGCTGAAAGGGCATCTGATGTCTGTGTCTAAAACCAGCAGAGGAAAAAGGAGGAGGGAACTTCAGTCCTTCCAGCTAAACAGTAACAAAGGAGGGCAAACAGAGAAAAACATTTGTGGCTACAGTTAGGCTAGAAAGAAGAAGTTTGTTCTTTGCCATAGGGGCAACCAGACCCACTGGTATTCATGAGGGCAAACAACAACCAAACTGAAGATGCTTTCCATGCTGGATAAGGTCATGGCCCACAGAGAGGACCAAACTGGTCACACCTGCCATAGGCCAGTGCCGCCAGGGCTGCCTGCGTCCCTGGCCACCCATTTCCCAGACGTGCCAGAGCACTCCTTGTCTGCATTGGGCTGCTGCTGGCTGGGCAAGCTCTGGCTGCCCCACACAATCCACTTCTGCCGAGCTGCAGGATCACTGACCTCTGGCAGAGGGGCAGTGCCAGCCAGCCAGCCAGCATCCAGTACCTGTCTCCTTTACCCCACCAGCACCTAACCACAGCCTGTGCTTTGCTTCGGCATGCAGACTTTCACAGAAGTGGAAGAAATAAGCGCAGATTTCACCATCAATTTTCCCATGGACCTTAAACCTTCCTCAGCTCGGAGGGAGGGAAAAGCAAAGCACATTGCTGTCGGCAAATGTTGCATGAATGAGTCACTCTCCCCTCACCCTGGTTCCCCGCCGTCCCCACCAGGTTACAGTTCACGTGGGAGGATAAATATAAATAAAGAGAAGGAAGCTGAAGCATTTTGATGACTCATGTAATATTCATTTTGAATTAATTTGTACATGATTCTATAAAAAAGATACATTCCATAAAATTATTTTTGTGAGCTCTAATTTGCTGCTGGCAAGGAGCAGCGTTTGGGTCTTTTACGGGTATTAGTTCCATAGTGTATAGCAGGAGGCAGAGGAAGTTTAATTATGATTCACTGAGCCACATTGTGGGTATGTTTTAAAGCCACTTAATTAGTGGAGAAATATACAGCTGTAATTATCCTGAAATATGGCCTAATTAACCTATGGAAAACCCATACTCGCGGCTCAGGAAACTTGGAAGCATTAATAGTCTATTAATATACCGGAGCTGACAGCCCATCATGCTCACATTTGGGAACAGAAAGACAGAACCTCCTTAAGTGTGATCTCCCTTTGAGAATAGCTACCTGTGGAAGGTAAAGTCTGACCTTCCCCTGTGCTGGGAAGGACTGTGGCAGGTCTGGTGCACCTCCCGCCACAATCTGTGTATGTGAGCTGGAGTGAAGTTGCTGTGGTCCGACCCTTCTACTGATCGTCCCAGCCCCTTTCCTCTGTTCTGTCCTCTTCTTAAATCCTCCCTGCATCTCCCTACGTCTCCTGTCCTGCATCTTTCCCACTCACTGCAGCCCTCACTAGACATTCATGGAGGCTCAGGAAACACACAGGGTGTCCTCAGCCACTTCAGCCATGCTCGGTCATTTCCCTCTCTCTGGAACTAGAAACGATTAAATGCTGCAATGGACTGTTTTCTCATGGATGAATTCCCAGCCCTGGAGCTTAAAGTAGATGATCAGGGAGATAGCTAAAGCATGGCTAAAGCAAAAAGGTGATGGCAAAAGGTCTCGTGTTTATTCCTAGGTGTTAAAGCTGATAAAAACAAGAACCAATTATCACTTCAAAGACACCTTGATGTCATGGGCTTTCCCAAACCATCTTGCAGACCCAAGAAATCAGGCTTGCATTTTGCCCTTGGAACATTGCATTTAGGAGCCTTTATAAAGCAGAACAGCAAATTAATGCCCTATCCCTCAGCCCCATCACTTTATAGATGAGGAAATGGAGGTACATGCCTGGAAATTAAATTCCCTATGCTCTCCCTTTGCCCTGCTCTAACAATCAGATCATGCTTCCTCTTAGCTGGGAAAAC
Source organism: Calonectris borealis (assembly GCF_964195595.1). NCBI lineage: Eukaryota > Metazoa > Chordata > Aves > Procellariiformes > Procellariidae > Calonectris > Calonectris borealis. The sequence continues at coordinate 3,026,093 of NC_134335.1, read as the reverse complement.
ATCCTGATTTTAATAGAGCTTCCTCTTTTGGTAAGGGTCCCACTTCCACTTGAGCTAAAGAAGCAGCAGAAAGACAATCTCTGCATTGGTAGGGAGGGGTGATGGGGGCTGAAAGGCGCGAGGTGGAGAGAGAAGACAGGAAGGAAGCAGTTGGTGTGAGGTTCTTCTTTAGGCAGAGCACATAACCAAATATTCAAGCAGCGTCTTTGTCCTTTGGTGATCAAAGCAACAGGAATTGAATCCGGCTGTAATCATCCACAGGGTAGTTTGCTTAAAATTCCCCTAATTATGGAAGTGCAGAAAATTACTGCTCCATGATGCACTGAATAGGAAATTGAAGGCTCCCACAACCCAACTACTGCCAGTTCAGCTTACAGAGAAAAGACAAGGGAGGTTCAGAGAAAAGGAGAGACAAAGAAATAAATGTGAAAGTGCAACAAGTGTGAGCAGGGGGCCAGGGAGGGGAGGGGAAGACCAAGAAAGCAAGCTAATTGTCTCTCTCCCACTGTCTGCGAGGCCACCAATTTTGCAGAGCTGTGAGCTAAAGAGAGCACTGAGAGAAATGTAGGCCTTGCTAAGCTGGCCCTTCCACTTTGCCAGCAATTCTGCTGTGACACACTTGACATTGCACCACAAGCAATATTTTATCCAGAGCTTCTGGTTGAAACTCAGAGGACTCTTCTGAGTACCATTCTGTCTGATATGTAAGGGTGGGGGATCTCTATATATAAATAATCTGAATTATTGCATCCCAGAGAGTTCTTCCAGCAGCAGTTTCTCATGATAGGTAACAGCAGGTACCATAGAGGGCTCAGCCACCCAGCCGAGTCACTTAGGGACAAGGGACTGGAAGAGGGTATTCTGTGTTAAGAGATTTTCTCTTTAAAAAATACCTATCTCTTAGGGTGATTCTCACACGTGCTCAGAGAAAACCCTCCCCTTCTTCAGACAAGCTGCTGTGAAGGATGGGTCCCAGCTCAGCCCTGCCAGGCAACCAGGCAGAGCGGTCCGAATAAAGCTGTCTCGCACTGGGCCCATGGGTAGCGTTCTGTTTTTCATGGGTGGCTGAGTCTGTCCAAGGCTCCTGATACCAAGTGACATCTCAAGGGGGCATTCTGTTTTCTGTGGTTCTTTTCCCCTGCTTAAGCAGGCAGCATCCTTCAGTGTCTCTGTGGTCCCTCCTCTGGACAAACATTTGCTGCACCATCGTTCCCTAAGAGGGACTCAGAGCACACTTATCTTGCTCCGGATGTTTCATATTGGGTGTGAGAGAGAAGCTGGCTCCATCTCTCTCAGGAGCACACAGAGTCTGCGATTAAGCAGAACACTTTGCTTACTTAGTATCAGTGTCATTTCAAAAGCCCTACATTCACTTAGAATGAATGAGATCAACAGTGCAGTGCAGAGCGTGTGCTTCCTGCAATCACAGGCGGCTGTTTTGGCTCCAGCTTCCTTGTCCCAGAACTGTGTGCTACAGTACATCAAAAGCTGCTTACAGGCGTCAAATAATCCCCCAGGGAATACTACCCCCATTAGAAACCAGTGCTGGGGCAGGAAAACACCACAGAAAAATGTAATTCATCCCACCAGCATGTTTCTACTCAAATAAATCCTCCAGTTCTTTTGAAATAAACAACAGCAGAAAATAACCATGACCCAAAAATGTGTATTTTTGCAACTTTTCATCTGCAGAGGCCTTAGCAACTGTGGTGTGGTGCCCATGAGCAATCTTCAGCTGAGGGCTTATTACCTGTGATCATAGGAGAGTTCAGGTGGGAAGGGACCCCAGGGGGTCTCTAGCCCAACCTCCTGCTCAAAGCAGGGCTACCTGTAAGTTCAGAGCAGGTCACTCAGGACTTGATCCAGTTTGGTCCTGAAAACTTCCAAGGATGGAGATTGCACAGCCTGGGCAATGTGTCAGGGCAATGATGATAATGAGTGGTTTATGAGCTTAGCAGACATCAGTGGAAGAGCAGGAATCTGAGACTTGGGGAACAACGTGGCAGAGCAACGGAGGGACTTTTGCAGGAGAGTGTTTTGTTCTCCTTCAGTCATAAATACTGGCTCCCCTTTGCCGTCATAGTCACTAACTCCAGCAATAACATGAGAGAGTTGTCTGCCTTCCCCAGGTACCTCCAGAGCCGGCCAGCTTGCCAGCCAGCCATAGGTCTCAGGTCGGTCTTTGCACACGTCCGGCTTCTGTTTGAATTGAGGTATCTGCAGTTCCTGGTAATAACATGGGACATTAGTCCGCTGATGACTTTGTATAACAAGAGGATTGCAATTAACATGATGATCCTTTCTTGTGTTTGAGCACGTTGGCATGGGTCATGAAGTCGGTGTAGCAAAATGATCCAAAGGGAGTTATTTATTTAGCTGTAAAGGGGCTGTGTTCCTGCAGAAGCAAGAACTCCAGTGTAAGGTAGCTACTTACATCCATTTGTGTCAGTCATCGCTTGCCTCCGCTCGGGTGGCACCGAGGGGCACCGCGTGCTTGCGGGTGCCTGCTGGCGGTGGTATGATAGCGACCCTCTGCCCAGGGGAGGGCTGGACCCCCCAGCTTGAAACACACCCTGAAGTCTTCCATTCTCTCTCCACCGCCCCCTTCGGAGCTTTATTAAAGTCCTGTGCCATTCCTGTCACTTGAAAAGACCATCCTTACCATTCCCTTTTCCCTGCAAGCATTATTAACAATTCTAAGCAAGCTTCCCCAAAAATGAAGTTTCCATCTTTGCAGCATCTTTTGGGGGTCCTTAAACACTTATAAAAAGTAAGTAAAGTATTAACCATGTGAGAACTGCTTTCTCAAAGAGGAACAGTGTTTTACCAGGATGTAAAGCTCTGCAATGGAACAGAGTTTGGATGTCCAAATTAGCTATCCTCCCTTCTTACACTTCAGATGTAACATGCATGGTCAGTGTCTCTTTTGTATGTATCTCATTGTAAAGCCAGACGAATACAGGGTTTTAAAGACTCTTATCACATGCTGTTGCACAGCACTATCTTCCTGTTTCTTTAGCCAGGGTTTTTTCCCCCCCCAAGCTGTGTATTTCATAGTCAACTTCCAATACAGTTTGTACCTTGTTTTGCATAACTCTGAATCATTTAATTAATGAAAAAACCAAGCCATTATAAAACAAATATAAAACAAATATACAAAATATGAATAGCTAATCTTTCTCTTACATTGCAAGGATTAAATAAACAGAAATATTAGCAGAAAGTATTCTAGACACGTTGGGCTGCAATAAAATTTAGTAGGTGAACTGTTAATTTACATATTCCCAAAATGCAATAGGGTGACACTTTTGAAATTAAAAACTGATGATACAAATGGCATTTAAAATTCATTTAATATTATTTGTTAAAATTTCACTGACAAATCTGTCATATGTATAGCAGATCCTATTACTAGAAGAAGGAAAAAAAAGCAATTGAAATCAAAACCTACCCCGACACTGAAGGGTCTATTAAGGCAGTAGATCAGAATTTGCATTATCAAATAATCCTAACAGGAGATTTTATAAATGGAAATGTAAACTGTAGAGGGTTTTAAATGTTAATTTATACCAATAACTAGTTTTATAAACAGACTTGACTATGTTTCTCCTAGAGACAATAAGAAAATGTTTCCCTGGGGGATTGGGAGTACCCAAACAGCAGCAGTTATATTTCTGAATAACAAATCTTCAACCACCTGGGATTAGGTTGAAGAAGTGCAGTCAAATGGATAGTGCAGTGCATGGTCTATCAGTACCTTGGGTCTGTCACTGGTCCTGCTTTTTGCTTCCTCTGTGACTCTGAGGATGGCCCTTTCCCACCCATTTCTGACCTGTAGGTCTTACTTCCCATAGGTCTGTATGGCACCACTCACAGGAAAAGCCCAGTCTCGGGCTCTCTTGCCCCTATAATAATACTCTCAAGGCTTTGATGCTGCTGCAGCAGCATCTCTCTGATTTAATGCCTGGCATGCGATTTCATCCATGGTAATGAGCGCCCCATCCTGCAGGGACTGCTGTTGGCTCTCCCAAAAAATCCCCCTGGGTGTCTGGATTCTAAAAAACCAGGCAAATCATGAATCCCTACTGCAGGTAGCAATACGGAGCCAGTGATCCCCAAGCTGACATAGGAGATGGCTGCAGAACACCGAAAGGGAAGACATCCCTTGGTCTGAAGCTTGGAAAATGATTCCCACTGACCAAAAAGATGCAGAGGAAGGCTCTTTCTGCACAAAGTGAAGCATCCTGATTTAAATGACAGATGGCTCATGCACCGTCTGAAAGAAGCTAGATATTTGGATTTCTTTTTGTTTGTTTATTTATTTCCCCAATACATAAATATGGAAGGAAAGCATTGCAGGTGAAATGGTGCATGGAAATCAATCTGGTTCATAGTCCTCATAAATATTAACAGGCTGGTAAATATGTAACCTTATTTCTTTTTCCCACTACTCTCATCTCTTCCAAGTTATTTTCACCAGGGAAGGTTAAGTAGTTGGAGTGGTTGTGTTGGTAAATGAGACCATGGAAAAAGGGAAGGTTTTCATCCAGACCTGCAGTGGTGTGATCAAAGCAGTGCTACCTACGTGAAAAGTGATTCTGCACCATGATGGGGCTCTTCATTGTGTGGCTGCAGAGCATTGTCTGAGGAAGGTTCTACCCTACCAGCTCCATTGGCTACAAGGGCAAACTGAGGCACCAAGGGGTGATGCAGCTCGCCCCCAAGTCTGGTGGTGACAAGTCCTGGTGCTCTGACCTTGACAGCAGCCAGGTCATGCTCTGAATCTGTCTTGAGATATTTCAGAAATAAACTCCCCGAGACTGGTCCAGTATTGGTCTCCTAAAAGAAGATCTCCCACCCTGTACCCCACAAGGCATCGCTCCTCCCTCCATGTCCCACCTTGTGCCTGGAGCTGCACAGAGAGGAGAGCCCACAGTCAGCCCACCTACACTTCCCACGCAGTATTTTACTGTGAGGAAAGCAAGTTCAAATGCCTGGTTTTCTACTCCCCACAGCTCAAACTGTCAGCCTCCAGTCCCTTGCTGCCAGAAAAAGAAATACCAACTGGCTTGCTCTTTCTTTCTTTTTTTCTCTTTCTTTCTTTCTTTCATTCATTCATTCATTCAAGAGAGCACCTATCTGTTCTCTCTCCTTCCAACAATTTCACCAGATAAACAACTGAGTGAGAAATTAATAGACACTTTCATTTGCACTGTAATAAAATGTGTGCATGTGGGGGGGAAACAGTGGAGGAAAACTTCATCTACAGATTAAAGCAACAGGCCTTGTCTCCAATGAATTCAGTTAGGGCCTTGGAGGATAATGATACATGCCTTGAGCTAGACGAGAGCTTTGTGCCAGAGGGGTGACTTGAGTGAAGAGGGCTCTGTGGCATGAAATGCAGAAGTGGGTTTATAGCACTAGGATTTATCTGTGACTCCGAGCACTCACAATATTACTAATATGACTATTAGAAAAGCAAATGGATGGAACCGTTAGACCATATAATCCCTCAGAGTCTGGCTGCAGCTATAAAAAGTGAGTATTTATGGGCAGGGCTCCTAAGTGAACTCAGGCGATGGATGCCCTGAGTGGGACCAGGGGGAGATGGGGACAGGGAAGGGTCAGTGCTCCCCCCTGAGCATCAAAGAAGAGAAGAGAAGAGGGACATTCTCCTCGGTAAGGAAAGGGTCTGCTGAGTCCCTCTGACCTGCAGGGGCTTAGGGGTGAGCAGCTCTACACAGCACCATGTAACATGCTGCTTCCTCTGCTTAGCCATGCTCCCTGCAGAGCACGCCTGTGTCACTTTGAACCTCTGCTGCAAAAAGCTGCTGAGGCTGGAGCAACTTGCAGGGTTTCCATTTCACACTAAACTTCTGGGTCACAGGGGGATGTTCTCCTCACATGGTCCCAGTTGTGACCAGGGAGGGGGATCCTGCAGCACCCCACAGCCAGCACGCAAGTCTCACGCAGCTCCTCGGGAGAGAAATGCCTGTACTGCTGCTGTGGTGTGCCTCTTTGGCAACTATGGTGTCAGGGGAAGAGAATCAGTATGACAGAAAGCTTGTTCTCGCTTGTCCCTGGTCCATAGCTGTCCCAAGCTGAGCTGGTGCTTTCCTCAAGCTAAATCCGTGCCTCAAACTGCGAGCTGTTTGGAGTTCCCCTCGCTCCACACACCTCTCTGCTTGTGCCCATCTGCACCACTCTGCAACATGGAGAAAAAAAAAACAACATTTCAAGAAGAGGAATGTCTTTTCCATGGCACCCTGCCTACTCACATAGCCCAGGGCTGATGCCGTCAGAGAGCTGGCAGCTGGGCTTGCTTATTGAACAAGGCAAACCCTCTGCCAGGGAGCCTGAGTTGCCTCCTGTCACATGCAAATCAGCACAGAAAGAGCTGTAAAATCAGTGCATAGGATTTCACGGTCAGACCTCCAGATATGGGCAAGGTTCTTCCCCGCTGGTCTGGTTCTCTTGCAGCAGAGAGTAAACACCACCAAGGTGCGAATTGCAGGACCCCTTCCCCTAAGTTCCTCAGTCCCCATCCTGCCTTGCTATTTGTACAGCAACTCCTATTGCCTCTAAAGACATCTGTCCCTCCAGCAGTGACACCAAGGCTGCGCAAAGTCTTGTGATGCTGACAAGTCCTATGGGACTAGCAAAAAGATCTGAAGCAGCAGGCTCGATTGCGTCTCTTCTTTCCAGTTCCTGTGGGTCTGGGCCTTGAGCTGGTGTCCTCCACACCGAGCACCAGAAGAAACACCTCTGTGGTTCATGAGCCACAAAGAGAGAGAGCAAGAGAGTAAGAGAGTTAGAGAGAGGCCTACGTATAGAGACACACACTGTTTAGGAAAGGATTGTTTCTCTAGTAATTAACACTCGTGGTCTGCTGGTTTTATTTCATTTGTCCATCCAACAGTGTTTTTCCATCCAACAGTGCAAATGATGTAGGTCTCAAAGCAATCATGCCATTTTCTGTTAACTGATCTTTTAATGCCTAGATTTATGAAAGATGGCACCCTATATTTTTGTGTTTACATGAATCATTGCTGAATTGGAACTTATCCTGTTTTCATGAAAGGATTCCTCCCTTTTTGGCAGAGAAAATGAGTTTGTTTTCAAATCTCGCCTATGTGAAAGATCACGTGGCCATGAAGAAACTCTTGAATCAGTTCCAAATGGTGAATATCACGAAGGCAGATTTGTACCAAAACCTCTAACACTTGCAGTTTCAGATATTTTCAGCAAGGAAAACCGTCAGCTTGGCGAAATTTCACAGAGAAGACATATTTCGCTGGCATGAGTTTTCCTGAAATTCACAAAATTGTGAATCATATACAAAAGAAGAAGAAGAAGGAAAAAAAGCTGCTGAGACTTTATACAACATTGCCATATTTACATCCTTGAGCAGCTTCCCTGAAAAGCAGCCATCACCGGAGAGAAGAGCAGAGAGCCAAAAGTCTGCAGAAATGTATCAGGTGAGGATGCAGATGGGTACTTGGGAAGTTATTCAAAATGAGGGAAGTAGAGGAGGCAGGTGAAAATGGTGGCAGAATTGGACCATGGCCCTAGTTTTTGTCCAAGCTGCATGAGTAATCAGATATTGGAGATAACATCCCTCTGAAATCAAACCACTCATCTTCCGCGGTGGAGGTGGATTCCACAACCTGGCAGGTGTCCTCTGCCCCTCCCCGTGCGACACAACCTCGATTCATGCCCCCATATTTCCTTCAGTCACTCTTGGGCAATCCATTCCCTTTCTGCGCTGAAGCCACCGGGCCTCTTCAGAATTGTGGAGCTTGGGCAGTAATTGTTCTGTCGCGGATTGACATCTCCAGAGAGGCAGCTCGGGTCTTAGCAACAGAAAATCCAGAGGCAAAGCTGGAAAGCTATTAATGTTTAACACACAGGGAAGCTGCTGTCTGTCAGATGCTCCAATCACCCTGAACTTGGCAGGCAGAACGTGTTAGCACATCTGAAGCTGCTGAAGGATTTTATCAGCCTGACAGGACAAGACATACCCATCTCCCCTTCTGCTGCCTAACTAGCATAGACATAAAGAAGGGGACCCTGGACACAACCAGGCCCACATGTAGCTTTGACACATCAGCTCCCAGCAGCCTCAGGGGAGGACTGAGTTTGCATGGAAAGTCTGAGATGCAGCGAGATCTTTGCCAGGCCCAGCTGGGGCTGCGGCATGTGGTGAAGCACAGGACAAATGCTACTTGCTGCTCCCAGTGATGCTGTTCCCAGCAGAGACAGGCTGGGACCAGTCCTGAAGAGAGAGCAGGGGACTTGCTTACGTCCCAAGGCTGAGACAGTGGCAGAGGAAGGTTTCCCAGCTTGAATGAACTTAATTTGCTTTGTTAGTGTGGGCAAAACTGTGGCTTTGAGCCTGGGGTGAACTGCTCCTGCTTCTGAAATGGGCAACAGGAGGAGTCTGAGGGGGCATCTGGTCCCTTTCTCAGGACACAACCAGGACAGTAGAGCTGCAATGCTGAATGAACCACTGCTTCGCCTGGCTCAGAAGGAGGTCTGGCATGGGACATAAAGCCTGGGCCTCTTGAGGAGAAGCCAGCCTGGAAGAAATATAAAAAACTTAAAATTAAACAGACTAAAAGGCCCTCCTGCATTATCCTCGTGTTTGAGTACTTGGTCTTAGCCACATACTGAGCTTTCAGTCTTTTTTTAATTTCTGATGCTGTTAAGTTTCCCATGAAGGAATAGTTTTTCTGACCCCTGAAGACCTCAGTTAAGCCTGCTAACAATAAGTTGGCTTTTCTTAGTTTCTTCTTGCAGCTCCTTAGATATAATCTGTTGACCCCCAACAATCTTCAAAGTGCAGGTTGAAAGCCACTGACCTGCAGCATTTTGGCATCTGCCACCTCAGCACCTAGCTTAAAACTGCTTCCCGACACCAGGGGATTGAAAAACGTGTTATGGATCCAGATTCCTGTATGGTATTACCCAGCCATGTGTGAAAGTGATTCAGACAAAAAACAGGGAGTCAAGAAGTTGAGACCTGGATTCGGTGGTGCTGATGGCTCTCTGGTGACTGTCTAAATGGCCCCGTTTAGCTGTGGAGATGCTGGCTGTGTCTGGATCTGAGGAAGATCATGCTGCTGTAGCTCAGTAAAGTATTTTATGAGCTCTGCTGGAAGATGCTAGGCTAGTGCAGAGTGATATTGTTTTGATAGCACCCTGTCTTGATGGAAAACCTTGTGTTTTTCCGTGTAGGAGGAAATATTTCTCTAGTAGCCCACAAAATAACACGTTACTTCACCCCCTGACTTTTGATGCCCATCAAAAAAAGTGCACTGACAGAGATGCAATCAACATCAGCTCCTGCAAATGTTTACTGCATTAGGCAGGCTCTCACAGGAATTGCTGGCAATGCTCGGGCATGTCCCCTTTCCCCTCAGCATGCCTGGCTTCTGCCACCTCTTGTCCCCAGCTGGAGCAGAGGGAAGGAGACAGCTGGGGAGGCTGGCAGCTGGATGGCAGGTTGGGACTGTGGGAGCACAGTGGGGTGTAGGAGCAGTGTAGGGTACAAGACATGTACCTAACCTCTGCTATTTTCACTCTACTCCAGGCCACCCCTTTGCTATGCCCACCAGCCCCCCGTTAGGTGCAGCTGGGAAAGGCCCCCTACCTTTTCTCCAGCTCCTGGTCCCTCCCCCACCTCTGCTGCCTTTGATCCTCCTTGCTTTCAATTTGCAAATGTTCCTGTGTTCATTTTGCCTCCTGCCAGGACAGCCTGAAACCTTTGAATCTAAGGCAGATTGTGTCCAGCCAGCCTGTGCTTGAGTCCTCCTTACCTTGTGGAATAACTATTACAGCTGCAAATGAGCTCCCTGCTCTGCTACACCTGGGAAAGTTTTCCAACAGTGTTCAGGGTCTAGCAGGTGTCAGCAGACCCATTCTGGCATGCTAACATCCATTGCCCTCCAGTCCCCCTTGGGCAATGCCTAGTTCTCCTCACCTCTCCTCCTGGACCAGCAAGATCTCCAATTCCTCACCCCTAAAGCAGCTTTTTTGATGTATTATCTGACAATGGAAACACTAAACAGAGCACACAGGGTGATTGGGATCAAGTCTTTGCTTCAACCACTAATTCCTTTTGTGAGCCTGGAGACATACCTACTCATAAACTCGGGTGAATGTGCCTTTCCATCTCTGTAGCAGGCAAGGAGGAATTGTATTTGGTTGCACCTGGTGCAGTTGGAAACATGTAGTTTTTAGTTGCTCTGGTGAGTGCTTTCAGGCGTTGCTAGCTCAGGAGAGAATCCAGGAGATGAAGTTAAAGGTTAAGACATCATTATGGAGACAGAGGCTGTGAATACTCTGTTATCAGCCAGGGGATCCCTAAAAGTGCTACAGAAATGGGGTTACATATTGCACAAGCCCCTTGCAGGCTGTCTCCTAGAGCATCTGAAACACTGCTCAAAACACACTTGGAGCCAGGACTTGTGAAGACCGAAGCTGTGTGATGCCTCTGGTGTAGCTTTTCCAGATAACGTGGGCCAGGCCATTCTGGGAGGCATGAACGCAGCAGAGCTATCCTGCCTCCGCAAAGTTTTAAGCATCAAATTTCTGGCAAGAGAGGGTGCAAAATAGAAAGGGCTGGGCAGGGGCTATGAAGTGCACAGACCTTTCCCCAGACTGCGCCTCCTCTCCTGGCTCCGCAAACACAGATGCCCAGCCAGAAGGAACCATTGATCGGCATGACTAATGGGGACTTTAAGGAGGAAAGTGTGCCAGATCAATATGCAATCCACAGTACATGAATCACTCCAGCTTTTCCAATTTATTCAGCTCCAAATCAAACGAATGAACAAAAGATAAATATATAGCTATGGGGAGGCTGGGGGTGGGGAGGGTGAGGAAGGCAGGTGGGGAGGCAGGGTCTCATAAGGGATAATTAACTAGCTTTTATCATTCTAACAAAGCATTAAGCCAGTAAATCTATGAAAATGGGAATACTCTAGAGGGTCGTTACTGGCATAAAGCAGAGACTCCGGAGTCCTGCTCCTTTCCTCCAAGTTGCTTGGGTTGAGGCAGGGAAGGCAGAGCTGCCCGAGGGGCCTGACACAGCCCCTACAGCCAGCCAGGACTGCGGCGTCCTTGCCTTTCCAGCGGTTGGTATGCTGAAGCTTCAGCCTCCCTGCTGCACTCTTAGACCTCCTGCAGGCTGGGGGAAAGCATCTCACTGGCTAGAGGTGCATAAAAACTGGGTTGATTTAATTCAATAGAGGAGAAAGAGAAGAAAACTTATATTCTGGGGATGAGACAGAGAAACTGATTATTTCCCTTTTGGGTGAACTTGGAAGTTCCTTATATTCAAGTCAGAATATTTAGTTTGGCTTTGGGGATTACCCTGTGGATGGTCCACCTTTTTGCTTTGCTGCTTTCTTTGGGGTGAAGGTTATTATTAGATGACAAAATGTGGTTTTAAAATTAGAGATAGTAAAGTTTTGTCTGATACAAGTAAATGCCAGTTCAGCCTTTCACAAAAAAAAGTATTTAATGCTTAAATATGTAGACATGCCACATAGTTTCATTATCCCTCAGACCTGCATTTTAGGGATTCATTTGCTGTTTCCTCAAAAAGAATAAAATTGCTGAGAGATGACGTGCCCCTGCAAGTTCTTTTCCAGCTTGTCCCTCTCTCAGTGTCCCCTTCTTGCCTTTCTCTTGACTTGGCCAGGGCTGAGGTTCAGCTTCCCTCCCACCTCTTCTCTAGCTGCAGTGCTGGGCCATGGAGGCTCATGGAAACAGAAACTTACTCCCATCACAGCCAGGCTGTGGTGGGACTTTCCCAGAAAAGCAGCAGGACAACATGGCCTAAAACTCCCAGCAGCTGAAATTAGCTGCCTTTGTGCAATAGTCTCTCCTTGCCATCGCCTGCACTCATCTCTCTTTGCAGCAGCCCCTCCTTCTTTTTGCCTTATGTCCCCCGCAAAGTGCCACAGCACCTGAATCTCCCCTCATTTTCAGTCTCAGAGCAGTGGTCAGGAGGTTTGTCCAACGCATGTTCCCCATAAGCAGGGGCCAGTCCCAGGAAACTCAGCTGAACATCCCTTGTCTCTCTGACCCATCTTCTCACTGTCCATCACCAATCATCCAGACAGGTGACTGCACTTCCCTTCCTTATACGGCCCTCCCCAGGCCTTCCCATCCCCCTGTGCTGTGGGATTTCTCAACAAAGAGATCTCTGGGTTTGCAAAAATGAATGCTCTTCCACTGCTCCAGCCTTCTGATTAATTAATTATCCAACAGGATTTGCTCTGTGTGTTATCAACTTCATTAGCAGGATAGTGATAGGGAGGGGGAGGCCTTCGAGGAGGGGAGCCAGGCATCTCAGGCAAGAAATTTTATTTGTCTTCTTATGGAAATATTTGAACAAAACCCATGTTAGCTTCTTTCAGGCTTTGCCCATGTCTTCTGTTCCTTCTCCTCTATTTCTATTCTGGCTTCAGGTAGTCCCTCCCCTCATGGCTCCTGTGGCACTGCTTCACCCAGACCTGGTAGTAACCCCACACCTTCTCTGGCTGTGCCTTCATCACACGGCTCCCACCACCTCTCACACCTTCCACTCTTCCCTCATGCAACCTCAGCCTCACGGCAGCTCTCTGCCACACATTGTGAGTCTCCTGCCCCTGCTACATGCAGTTTGCACACACCTCTGATGAGACGTCCTGCTCAGGAGCACAAGCGACTCCTGCAGAAGACAGAAATGAGGTCGCAAAGGAGTGGGGGGAAGGAAGAGAAAGAACAGGGAAAAACCTCACGGATTCTGAAAAATATCAGGTTTTGTTTCTGAGCACTTTCTCTCCCCCAGGCCCACATAGGCAGAAAAGTAAGTTTAATTAAAACTGCATTAATTCTTCTCATATAGAGCCGATGGGCCTCCTGGAGCCATCTGTCTCTAACAAAACCATGTGTGTGATGTGGTGTTCCTTCTGTTCCAACCAACAACCAGCACTGCAGCGCTGCGAAATACGGTTTTTCTCATCACAAGGTAGGAAGGCAGCCCCATCCTGCACAGCAGAGACAGTGCCCAGCCTGGCATGGCTCCTCCAGAGATGTGCGCTGGGCACAGAGACTGCAGGGTCCTGCGTAGCCGAGTGCTGCAGACATACCCCTTGGTGTGCTCATGTCGCACCATACAGAGAGAAAAAAGGATGGGGCAGAAAATTATTTTTTTTACTGACAGAAATCCATCTCAAATTGAGGTAAGAAGTCAATGTATTGCCAATTTTCCCAAGATGACCTGTAGAAATACAGTTTAGACTGGGTCGCTCCATACTTTACTCCAATAACTTTAGATTGTTCTATTTTGATTTTGAGCTTTGGGGTATTTTAAAGCGTACAAGTGTAAACTTCAAGTGAAATGGTAAATTTCAACTAAGACTCTCCTAGTCTTTGTGCCTTGATTATACAAGACTGGGGTGCCCTAATAATTTTCAAACTATATTTTTCCAACCTGGAAAATTCATCATGAATGCTTCCAAATCTTGAATAGTTCTATTGCAACAAATCAGCACTTTTCAGTGAAGGACAAAAATGCATCTCGGTGAAAAAATTGCCACTGTGTCTGCCTGTCCGAGGCAATCTCATGCTCACCATTCTCATTCCAGTTCTCTTGTTCCCTCTTAATCACCCCTCATTCCCAACCGTAGCACGTGACAGCTTCCCACCCTCTGCCGTAAAAACACACACTTTGCTGTGTGCCCAGCTGGAGAGAGAGTGTATTCTGGAGACCTGGCAGGGGAAGGGCAGAAAAGCCACTGGCTGCTTTAAAGGCTCAGCCTAAAGTTACGGGGACAATCTCAGGTGTGACTTCAACTTCCCTAACGGCCGTGAGATCCAGTTGGTTTTTTCTAGGCCTCCCTCCTGTGCAGAAGGAGTTTCTCCCCTTTACACAGCCTCACTGGTATATTCCCTCTCGCATGCTGTCCTCTTTACTATTCCTGCTGGGAACTTCTGTGCTGCCCAGAGATGTGCTGAGGAGGAAAGAGGGGCTTTGTTGCCATGTCAAGATTTTTAATTTCCCCATGTGGCGATGGTATCATGGTCCTGACAGTGTACTAAACACATGTCTTATCTCTCTGCCCGTGGAAAAGCAATATCAATTTTGTGGCGTTAAGGGCTGGAGCGAGAACAATGCGCTGTGCATTGTTAAACAAGCCACCAGCCCTGTGCTGTACAAGCAGAACAAGTGTAATTGGTGATATGGACTTTCAGCATAATTATGGCTCACTAGTAAACACAAAAACCTTTCCTGTCCTCCCTGCCTGGCCTTGAGTATCCTATATCACGACAGCCCTTGAGATTAGCTTCACACCTTCTTGCTGGAGGGAGACTCCCCCTTGGCCACCTCTGCACTTCAGTCAACCACATGTCCAAGTGAAGCCCATGCCAAATGATAGAAATGGTTTGTTCATGAGTCCCCCTGTGATGTTCCCTCCCTGCAGGATGTGTGCTAGTGAGCCAGCAATCCTAATCATGTCAGTACGCTTTGGCATCTATGGAACAGGTCGCCCATCTCCAGTTCCACTAGCCAGGATGCACAGCCTGGGAAAGGCATGGGGCCCTCCAGCTGTCGCTTTTCCTCATCTTCTTCATCTTCTCACTGTGGTGCAGTACCCTCCAGGCCTTTGGGCAGTCACCCTGGCTGCATGTATGTCAACAAAGCCTCTGATCTGATTTTGGCAGCACAGTGTTTGAAAGGGAAGCCTTGAAAACTGAACTCTGCTCTGACAAATAGCATCAGGCATGAATTTATTAAATCTGTGCAGCTGGCACTGCCCCCATCACCTGTTTGATGCACGAAGGCCCCCAGCAGAGCAAAGCCCTTAAGCATGCGTTGAGCTTTAAACACTCAAGTTGTCCTACTGAGGTCACTGGGAACAAGGTAGGTGGGAGCGGGGCCTGGTGAGGACTCCGGGGTTGTCAATATGATCCTCTTGTTCAAGCACTGCATTTACTTAATGCTGGTATTAAAGAGTTTAAAGGGATAAACTTCTGCCAGGCAAAAGCCCAGCATGATTCAGGTTTTATCATTAAACAGCCCTCCAGGAGAAACATACGGCTTTTGCCACATCAGAGCCCCTCCAGTAGCCCTCATATTGTGCTGGGATACCCCACTCTTGCACAGGTTGCAAACTGCCTTCACAATAGGAGGCCCTAAAGAAGCCATGCTCCTGTCCATCTCCACCTTGGAGCCAAGCAGTCCTTCGTATACCCTCACAGTGAGGTGACGAGATCTGACATACGATGAGCCAGTGCATGGGAGGAAATTACCATGGCCATTAGTTAAACCATGCTACCGTGGCTCTAACATCCCCCAGCATGGAGCTGTGTGCAGCAGGCTGATCTTGTTGAGGGAACCAAGAACGTTAGTAAGGAGAGCTTGGAAGAGTCTATAGGATTTGTTGTAGTGTTTAACCCCTCACCGACTGGTCTCGCCGTTGGAGATTGCCACTGCAAACTCTCATCCACTGAGCAACCTATAGAACCACATTGTCACCCTGTCTTCAACTGGTTTGAAGGGTCATTGCCTGGACCCTCAATGACAGCACAAGGCACCCCGTGTGTTCCCCCAGAGCTCTCCCACCAACGGAGACAGAGAGGGAACTGCTGCCATCCTCCCACCTGTATATGCCCTTGTTTTTAAAAGGCAGATCGTAATGCTCTGAAGTCTAATTGCTTCTCTTAGCAGACAGATTCACATAATGACTATAGTGTTTTGAAATGTTGAATAGCAGCTGTGTATTGGTAATATCTCTGGAGCAAGGTCAACTGCTCTGCAGTAAAACTCTATCCTGCCTTTCATATCCCATCAGCACAATCAGCGAATTGGACTCCTCTTCAAATACGGTATGTGGCAGCAAACTCCAGAATGAGTTTCCTTTGAGAGCGACAGGCTCTGCTTTGTGATCCAAGATTGGATGCACGTTCTGGATGCTGCGTTGCTGCTGCTGTCTTCCCAGGTCCCTGCCCCATCAAGGCAACATGCTCAATAGCAGCACTGATCAATATGGCCACACAGGCAGGTCACAGTGACCCAAAGATGTACAGGAATTAATGGCAAAGCCCATCTCCCCACAGCTCTTCCCCCTGGTCTCCCAAAACAACACTCCCCCTCCATCAATGACTCCTCCAAGCCTTGGATCTGCCACCACTTTCCCAGACAGCAGCAGCAGCCATGACCCAACTGAATGAGCCATTTTTTGTCACCCTCCATTGCGGAGAGAGTCCCCCTGTTCCCTGCTTGTGCTCACCAGGGCAGACAGGTGAATGAACACTGCAAGGTCTGGAAGAGACAGACATGAAAATCTGCGCCTTTTCACAAGGTTAAGGTTAATTGAGCAGGCAGGGGAGGGTACACAAAGCTAGAGGAAAGCCCAGCTTTGCTGCTAGAGTGTGTGCACAGTGCAACACTTCCAGTACAGGTACTCATAGTGCTTGATGGAAAAACACTCCTAAGAGAGAGTCTGACTCAGGATAGCAAACTTCTTCCTCCGTTCACCACTGCAGAGGCCGGATGTGGCCAGATGAAGTATGCCTACTCTGCCTGAGCCTGTGAAACCAGTCTTTTCCTTAACTTGGGTACCTTTAGTTTGTTTCTGCTTTCATGTCTCTTTAAAAAGGAAAGGAAGAACGGGGAAAAAATCAGTTTCAACAGGTTTTCATTTCCTCCTCCCCGCTTCCTAAACAGATATTCATAAAACTTGTGTCTGTTTTCCCATGGCTAATTAGCAGTGCAGATAATAAGCTGGTTTCATGGAGTTAGCATGCATCAATGTCTCTGTTAACAGGGTTAATTACACAGTGGATGGGCATTTGTTTCCTGTGAAGACCGACTGATGATGAGAACGTGTCTTGGTTTCCCAGCAAACGCCGCAGTGCTTGGGAACATGCAGCACTGAATAGACCGACCATGTCTGATGGGAGTATCTGCAGACTTCACCAGTGGTGTTCCCGGGACTCGGTGTGTGGTGGGGGTTGTTAATCAGTCTGCCCAAGAAAATCATGTTCCGTCTTTCACTCATGGTCTGGAAAATGGGCTCAAACACTGAGAACTTGTTCATGTTTCCTGCCAGTACCCATGGGCAAGGAGGGAGAGAGGATGAGAGAAAGGGAAGGACAGATCTGCTCGGTGGCATTGAACCACCAAGGTCCCAGCAAGCGGAGAACTTGTTCAGCAGAGCCAGGGGAATACACTGTCTCCCCTTTCTGTGCCAGTAATTTGTCACACATGCTTCTGTAGATACTGATCTGCAGCCAACAAGCTGAACACCATCTCAGCTTGCTCCATACAACCTGTCCTGCTGAGTCTCAGAGCAGCTCTCTGGGGCAGTAAATGGTGCAATGGGACAAGGAGGGGAGCAAAGAAGTGTGAATATTATTCCTCTCTTGAGTGGGAACACCCTGAGCAAGATACCCCTCACCGGAGAGTGAGGCCTGCAGGTCTGTGTGAGCGTTTTGCCAGGAGAGCTCCCATCATAAGACCCCCTCTGCCAGGAGATACCCACCAGCTCTGGGCACGCAGAGCACATGGCTGTCAGCGCGGGCTCCGGCAGCCGAGCAGATGCTCAGAGCTGTGCCCACAGGTTGGCGCAGTCAGCACCTGCACAGCACAGGCCACCTCCAGGTCAGGCGCTGTGTGTTTTGCAGAGTTTGAGCAGGTAGCTGGAGGCACCATCACCAAAATCAAACCCGAGCTTTCCCAGCAAAAGGAAGTGGGAATACATGGACAGCCTTCAAAGGGTTAAGAGTAACATCTCTGTTGCCAGAGGAGAGAAAGGAGAGATGAGGCTCAAGAGCAATTTCAGAATCCACTCAAGCTTCATGCCACTCTGTGAAATCTCAGTGCACCTCAACTAGATCAGAAATTGGTTTACATTCCCTTCCATGTGTTTATGAGTTTGTAAAAGCTGATTTATTTTATTCCATTGCTACTCCAGGATATTATAGCAAAGACATCTATTGGGAGAAGAACTAGGATTCATTATAAAGTTGCTTAAACAAAGTCACTGCTATCAGAATTGCTGGATCGGGTAGTATTTTATTTTTATTGCACTGCAAGGAAATACCTTGGCAGCAGTGCTAACTTTGGCCCAGCATCTGATGGGGGATGGTGGAACTGTGGTCAGATGCAGTCAGCAGAAATATTGCTTTTCACTTCTCAGAGGACACAATTTCACCTGGAGGGTTTCATTTCTTACTAAGTTCCATACCTGCTTGCACAATGGCTGTGATTCTGCTTTTTCTATCACTGTTGGAGAAAAGACACCAGGCTAAATGGATGCTGGGTCTGTCCCAAACAACTAGACTTATTTTAACTATAATGTGTGGGCGGGTGTTATAGGCACAAAGATATTGGCTTTCCTGTAGTACTTCCCATCCTCTCTAACCATGTGCCAGGCCCTGCATGTCTAGGCTCTGCACAGACATAGGGCAGCAGCAACACTTGTGTGCACAGCACGCAAGCTTCTTCTCACTCTGAAAGGCTAAGGAAGCCATCCCTTCTGCTGTGACCCATGTGCTTCTGTTGATAACAGCATCTCATCCCTCCTTTCATCTCATCAGTCTCCCTAGTCTCAACCTCGTGGCCTCCTTTCTGCTCCCTCCTTCCCAAATGCTTTTCTCAGGTCAGTTTTGCCTTGCTCAGTCAAGAGGTTCACAAGCAAAACCCAATTGTAAAACAATTTGAAAGCAATTTTGCAGCTGCCTCATGATAAGAGGCAGAGCTAGTATCAGGGATGTTCACTTTAGAACCACGATGCACAGAAATAATTATCTCATCAGCTCATGAAGAGGGAGAAAGAGGGAGAAAGATAAAAAAAAAAAACCTATGCAGTACGTGCCCGGATGGTCTGGCTCCTGCCCAGACTTCTGAGTTGCTGTCAGATTGATTTGGTTGCCTGTGTTTTCCCCAAGATATCTGGAGAAAGTTTTCCTTTAAGAAACAGATGCTGTAAACTACTGCATGCACAAGTTCACTACACCGATTTGCCCATTTGCACGGATGTAGACCAATAATCTCTTTGACACCAGACCAGCTTCACTCAGCTGATCTAAGTGTTGTATTTACACCCTCAGATCAGAAGGAAGTGAATTAGAAAATAATGGTATTACATACATCCATTGTTGTGATTCATTACTCGTGGGTTAATTTCCTCCGTTATTCTTTATGTTTGTTGGCATATCTGAGCTCTTTGGGGAGGGACTGTGTTTGCTTCACGCCTTTGAAGTGCATAGCACAGCTAGTCTCTGGTCTCAGCTAGCTTCAGTTGATGCTACAATAATAGAATTGAATCAATAAAAACTGCCATGACATATTGAAAATTCATATTTTTCTCTGAAACTAGAGTAAAAATTACGCTCTTCTCCCCCAAAGCTAGACCCAAGTGCGGTCACTCCTAAAACTTTCACTATAACTTTCTGATCCAGATCTGAAAATTGCCTGTCAAATCAAACCAACAAATTGCAGCACTGCCCTTGCTCTGCTAATTCTGTGCCAAGATCAGCGTTCCTGCCTGAGCTGCAGAAGGAACTCAATGAATAAACAGATTTGCCTTCAAATTCTGCACCTTTTCCTCCAGAGATGACAGCAGATAATCACACACACTCTTGGTTTAATAGCTGATTCTGGAGAAAATTAAAGCTGAAAGGAATAGGCCACATACGAGGAACATTTATCCATAGATGGGAGGGATTTCCTAGGCAGCCTTACAAGGGCAGGCACACAGTCTGAAAGAGTGGACAGAGGTTTCCTCTGTCACCTGAGAAAAAGTGGTTTCTTATAGGAGGTATGTCTCAAAACCCTAGGGAAGCAAAAGAAGAAGACATTCTCTGGACCAGAGGCCAGAGGACAGCAAAGGATTGAACCCTTTAAGTCCCCACAACAGAACAGTCTTCAGCATAAGGCATGCCCCAAATGCCTGGACGCACAGCTCGAGACATACTGTCATGCCTTACACATCCTACATCAGAAGTACTTGCAGATCAACTTTCAGATCAGAAATGTGCAAGTAGTACACAGCCCATGCCAGGGAGCAGCTTTCTGCCACAAAAACCCAAGACAAGGGCTGTATTCTCCTTTTCTTTCTGAATCTGAATTCCACAGGCATTCCCACTTATGCAGTATTTACTTGTCACTGCCCAGTTACTTTCAATGATCTAAGACCTTCTCCAAATGTGCAAGGCAGAGCTCTGTACAAAAACAGGACGTGGTGTAGAATGCACTTAATGAAACGCCACCCGGACGCCGGTAGCACTGTCCCTTGAAAATCAGTGGGTGGTATCATGACACTTGCATAAGAAATTTTGCCCTTCATAAGGATTAGAAGTGATTGAAATCTTAAAAATAATAAAATTGGATTGGGTAGATGCAATTACTAATAGAACCTCAGCAGTCAGGAAAGAACCATGAGCTGTTCCTCACACAGCTCCCTCAAAAACTCTTCCCCAGCATTTGACTGGGGAATGTGCCACCTTCATTTGTATGCAGCCCATGGACCTCAGTCAAACACCTTGCACAGTCTTTTATTATTGCTGTTATACTCGGGGATGAATTCAAACAACTCCTGTTAGCAATTGTGAGCAGGAACCAGACAGAAAAGGAAAAGCACATACCTGTCTAGGGACTGCTCTCCTCCCTCCCCAAGCTGTCTGACACAGAAAGTGGCCCCAGACAGAGGAACATCCTGCGCAGAGCCCGTTACAGGCAGGGCCAGCAGATTACCTACACATCCCTACAGGATAATAGCAGCCCTGACAGTGCCCTGTGGTGTTGGAAACTGACCCAAAGGAGAGAGTAATCCAGGCACATTCAGGATTGCTGAAATACAAAATCTGTCCCTACTTGTAGTAACTCCAGAAATTATCACAGGTGCTTCAAGAGCTGCTCTTAAATCTGGACTTTTCTTTAGAAATGAGACATTCTGTCTGCCTCAAACCATGGCTTGCCAAAGGTCATCCTCAGACAGGGGATATTATTCAGATTCGTTCTTCATTCCTTCTTCAGGCAAAATCCTGATTTAAGGAGTCCTGACCCTTGACTGGCAAATGAAGTCTGAGCAAAAACAGTGGATATCAGTGCTCTCTCAGTGGCATGCTGAATGGGATCCTGTGTTGGGTTTGGGTTGGGTGGGCACTGTGTCTGGGTACCCGTGACACCTCCCTGATCCTCTTGTTGGGTCAAATGGGTTCTGCAGCTTTTTGAAACTCCAAATCCCTAGAAACAAATCCTCCTGAAGAGACAGAATATGCCTAAACTCGCTATCCAAGTGCCTGTTGCAAGCCCTGAGCTGTAATACAAAAAAGACAAACCGTACACCTATTAGCACCACATCAATATCATTTAAAGCCCCATTCTGAGGAGGGCCTGGCAGCCCTATTAATGCACTTAATTTCCCTGTGTCTCTGAATGGACATAAATAATTGTGCAGTGTTGGCCCTTCCTGCTCCATCCTCTCCAGCCAGACCGATTATCTCTTGTTCTTTCCCTGGATTTGGCTTCAGGATGCAAACACCATTTATGGTCACTGATTGTTCAAGAGGCCAAGTGTATAATGTACCATAAAATGAGATTTTAATACTCAGCGGGAGATTGGAGCAGCTCTGTTTTGTTAAAGCAGACTCTGTTCCCACACTTCAAAGATCCCCAGCTCCTATGGCTTGCCACTGGGTTCAGGAGAACCTGGTGTGGGGAGAACACACACTGACGCAGCATGGACTTAGCTTAAATGATTCTGTCTTCTGCTACTGTTTTTACCACTTTGTCTTCAGATTTTTGCCTTGCAAGGCTGCTCTTGATCGTAATGCTTTGGAGATGGAAGAGTTACAGGGGAAGATTTGGGAGTAGCCAGCAGATTGGGTCCCAGCTCAGTGGAAGAGGAGGGTGTGTGGTTAATGGGTGCAGCGTGGTACTTTGGTGCCTGGAGAGAAAGGCTCCAGGAAGAGCTCAAGACCATTGCTTAAGCCCTGCATGCCACTTGCATGGGATTGCCCATGGGTGAGAGGTGGTTCAGTGACCTCCAGCAGAGATGTGCCAACAGAGGCCCTGTCCCGGACAGGCCAGCTTTCCTCTGGCCATCTCTGCAGAGAAGAGGCCCTGGTGAAAGATGCAAGAGGAGGGGAAGCTCTACAAATACAGATGGCAGGCTTGGCACCTCACAGCTCTGGAACATCGTTCCCGCGAAGCAAAGCCGAAGGATGAGTATTATTCTCCACGTAACCCAAAGGTTGGGAAATTAGCAAAGCCGAGTCTGGGGAACAGACTGCAAGCAAGGGAGAGAATATCTATCATGAATTAATCACAATAGGGCATCTTTCCTCAGACTTCTATAAAACTCCAGTGTGATAATTTAGTGGTGAGAATATCCTCTAATGAGCTTCGAGGAAACTGCAGTCGTCTTAATGGGCTTCTTAATGAAGAATCATTTAGGTTTTTATTAACACTGAGGAAAAACACATGGTGTTTGGTAACTATTCGGAGCTGGATGAACATGAATAATTGCTTCAAATGTTCAAACACAAGCGCTCTAATCGGCCCCTGTTTGGTGCTTGAAGGGATATCACAATTTTGGTCTTTGGGAAGTGTTTCCAGGAAGATTTTATTTTGGTTACTAAACAGAATTTCCAGCACATCAAGCTCTGTGGCAAGTGCCATCGGTACCATATGGTTCCCAGATGTTCTCACAACTAAGACAGTTTGAAGTTCCAGTGGAAACTGCCAGTGGATCTCAGCTTTGAATCTTGAACTGGGTTTGCTCTAGGTTCAGTCAATGCTCAATGACAGCAGTGTTCGCCAAGTCATTCTGATTTGTCATTCTGCTCCTACCTGTTATTTTCTATTTTAATCCTTTTTAAGTCCTGACACAATGTCTAGTCAAATGGAGGAAAGTCTCCCATTGGCTTCAAAGGACTGTGGCCCAGCCTCATAGTCAACAGAGACTGTGAAGTCCCTGTGATTTTTGTCACTCCTGATTCGACTCTGGATTCTAAAACCTCATGTCTGACGTAAGCTGCCTGTTGACAAATAGGGAAAAAGCAAGATCACGACACACCAGCTGAGATGGACTGAGAGAGCTGGGAGAGGAGGAGGGAACTTCTTGTCATTTCCTATCACAATTTACCTAACTAATGGGCGATCTGTTCTGTGTGCATCTCAAGTCTAATATCAGTGTAGAAGTTTGAGTTAATAAAGCCAAGAGTTTCATGCTCTGCGCAGCCATGTGGGATTTGTTCATTATATCACACAGTTGCCGCCCCCACAAAGTCTCGTGGCTGATCTTGCCTGTAGACCTCAGTTTCAAATGTCAGCAGCTCATGGGAAATCTGTCTTTATAGTTATGAGAATGGCTTCAGATAGAGATAATCACATCCAAGGATATAGTGATCAGGCAGTTATACAAGCACGGATACTGCAAGAGGCAAAAGAGGTGCTAAGATAGGGAGTAGAAGAGGTTATTTTTTCTTTCCCTTGGCCTAGATTTGCTGCAGGAGTTTTCTCCCAACTTTCTCTGATCACCTCCCTCTGGCCGTATTCATTGTGTTCCCTATGACTGATGTGAGCACCAGGCATCTTCCTGTCTCTGCACAGCCTAATGCCTTCACTTCCATCAGCAAGGATGCCTGTTGAGCATTGCTATGAGGGGTGCTGGAGCCGCCCTTTGAACTCTGCTCTTTCTCTTGTAACACTGCTGCATCAATACGGTCCTGGACAGGGAAAGGCTGCCTGGACTCCCATCCCTCTGATCTGAGCGCCGTGCTGACAGGGGAGCACAATAAGCCCAGCAGCTGTTTCCTGACTCCCATGCCATATCTGGATAGATGGAGAAGAGCTCAGAGAAATCAGAGTTGCCTTTCCCCCTCTCCCTGATCATTCATGCAGTCACTCTCTCTCTCTCCCATGAAGGCCATTCAGCTCTGTAGGTGGGCTGAATCATCCTCAGGAGGTGTTTATCCTTTCCTTTGTATTGCAGAGGAAGTAAGGGGACAACACTCCTAACATGGCACCTGATAAATGAATCAGACCTTTCCTCGCCATCTGCCTCCATTTCCCCAGCCCGGCCGTTCATACCACAAGCTATAAGAGACAGGGATCCTCTCTGTTGTGTGGCCCTTGGCACTGCTGAGCCCTGAGCGGGAAGCTCCAGCTCCTTTCCTTACACCATTAAGAACTGGGTCAATGGCCACATGCAGAGGTTCTGGCCTTGGCCTCCCTGGGTACACCAATCTCTCCCTGGCCTGAGTGAGAGACTTTGCCTAATTATAAGCTTTGTAAGGGACATCCGAATTTGTCCCTAAGAAACCAGGAGTTGGGAAAGACAGAAATAATGATGAAATTACTGTCTTAATCTATCTGCTGCTTACTGTGCAACCAGAGGGCCAGCAGTTACCCATTTAATTCACTCCATAATTGTATGGTATCTGTGCCCTTAAACATAAAACACTACCAGGAGGTACCTGCTGCGTGTTGGATTTCAGAGAAATAAACAAGACAAAAGAAAGGAGAATGGATACAAGCTATTTTAGATTAAGGGTGGGGAAGGAAAGGGTGTTCATAATTTTCTTTTCTGATGTTCCAGTTTGCTAGATGCCAGGAGTTGAACTCTTGTTTAATTTCCAAGATCTGTGCCTCACTGCAATGGAAGCACAAGGGAGGGCTTTTGCCAAATTCAATAGAACTAGTCAATAATATTTCATTAATACAGGGGCAGTATCACAAGCTTTTAAGTGAGGACACAGTAATCACAATTTGTTTTCAAGCTAGATTTATTCTCCCTGTGCAGATGGCAGTAAAATAAATGGTAATATTGCCATTATAAGTAATATCTAACCTTGGAATTTTAGTAATGGCTGAGAAAAGGAAGCTATCTTTAAGGAGGAATGTTCTGGGGAGGTATTATATGCAGGTGGATTTATTCCACTTCCAATTGAAAGACTAACACTTCTGTTACTCTATTAGCTTTGATTTGCCAGCATCTTTCTCTAGTTTTACTGCAAGCAGAAATTGGGTTCCTGTGTTTCTAATGGAGTCAACACCAGATTAAAAGTGTATTTACCGAAATAGTTCATGAGTGTTTTGGGTTTCATTTGAATGGCTCCTAACTGACACCAATTTGAGGACAGCAATTCCTGCAGTTTGTTTGGATTCTCCTTTGGGATAGCCCGACATTAGCAGCTCTCATCCCTTCATGATCTGATCCACTCAGTTTATGTACAAATCATCTTGGGGCCATCAGTCAAATTTCTCCTTAAAAACGATCAGTTAAGGACTTTCTGATCTGGGGTCCCAAAGCCTTCACCCTTGAACCTTCCTTGAACCTGAATAAGAATCTGCAACTTTCTGGTGGCCTCTGAGCATTTTTGAACCAAGCTGTCCAGCCACCAGCAAGTGACTGTCCATACTTTAGGATCTGCTACCTCCGCGGAATAAATTTACCACTTTCTTAGTCAAGCAAAGACTGAGTACATGAAGGACTGAATTCCCTCTTACTAACAAATCAAAGCTGCAGTGAAAAGGAGGCGGCTTCCTACCCTCACTGCCTGGTGTTTCTGCCTGTTTCTCTACTTCCATTGCTCTCACACCTCCCCAGTGCTGTATCAGGCTCTTCTTTCCTCCCAGTGGACTTTCCTGGGCTTTTCCATAAAGCTACATGTGATTCTTGTCAGTGCTTGCGGAAGCTATTCCCAAAGGACAAGCAAATTACTTGCAATTTCTCTCCCTTCCTCAACATTTCTTCGTCTCACTTGTGATAAGGAGTCTACAAGTTAGCACTTTCCAGCATTCAAGTATCCCATCTCCAAACATACTGTAAGTCAATTTGCAAGTCTAAAACTTGCAGGTGACTACCACAGAGGAGCTGTGGATCTTGCATAGCCAATTACCACCCTTTTTGTCTGCTTCAAGGGCCCCCCTCCACTTCCCTGACTTCCCCTCAACAAATTAACAATTACCATTTAGCAAAGGTAAGCTCAGGAGATTTTCCAGCCTCAGGAGATCCATCTACTGCACTACAGCCTGTGGATAAACTACATACTGCAATCAAGCCTGTGTATACTACAGAGAGAGGTCCAACAGGCTGAGATTAGCACAGATTAAAGGAATAAAAAAAAAATCGTACCTTATCTCCTGTAAAAACAGGGTGAAAAAAATCATCACCTGTCCAAGGCACATAGTAAGGTTTGAATCATGCTCTACACTGGAAAGAAAACCTGGAGGCTTGAGAGTGATAGGGACAGTTTTTAAATTAGACAACTAGACATTATTCAAACTTCCACCCTCTCTATTGCTAATTAACCCAGACTCCCACTCTTATACTGAGATTCACTGTAGAATTTCCTCTCTGACTGCTGCTGCTTGGGTTTCCAAGGGAGATTCCCCCATCCGCTGGGGTGTGATAGCTTGATTCATTTTTGGCTCACTTCCCTGTCATGCCTAAGTGATGGACAATGTGTCTGGAAGCCAGTATAGAATAATACCATTAACTCTGTGTCTAGCAAACAGACTAAACTTAAGAAAATGCTGCCAAAGAAACCCTGAGGAAGAGAAAGTGATGAAAATATAAATTATTAGAAAGAGATAAGAGACAAAGAGTCTAAACTTGTCTAGGGAGAGAGGAAATAAAAGTGGGAAAGTGGTATTCAGTGGGTTTAAATCAACTCACTGATTATCACAGATTGACACCAGCTGAAGATCTGCCTCCCTGGATGCTGCTGGGAGGAGCTCAGCCCTAACATTCTGCAGGATGAATCCTACAAGCTTTTTCCAGCATTAAGATTGCAGAGCCTGAGTTTGTTCTGTTACAGTCTTGCATCAGCATGTGTTGATCTCTAACGCAGTCCCTTTGCATGCCCTTTTCAGATGCAGGCAAAAGGAAGGAATAGAATTTGGAATGGGCCAGATGATTTTTGGTCCTATGCTCTCCCAGCTTACAGGCTGTAGTGCCAGTTTACATCTGAGACACAAACTCTTCCTTCATTCCCAAATGAACACACATGGTACAATGTTATCAGTGCAGGACCAGAGTGCTCAGTTTGCTTCACCCTGGCATTTTAATGTCCTCTATCAAAGCTCTTCCTCAGGATGATCCAACTTGCTGCCCTCATTCCTGGGCTCACATTGCCTCCCCTGCATCTAGGACCCCAATTTCTTTCTTTGCTCAGTATGGTCAGTCCATCCTGGAGGATGGCTCAGGCATGAATATGATCAGATTTGCGAACATATCTGTGTGCTTGTGTAGTTAAAAGTTCCCCTTAGAAGCACATTCCTTAGATATGGACAGGTTCCCCCATCCTAGAAGGAAGAATTTATGGAAGTGGAGAAAGTTGTTTTAAATTATTCAATATAAATGTAAATAGGAGAAAGGGTTCCTTTGAATAAATTGTGTTATTTATGCTCAGCCCTGGAAAAATGGGCAGCAGGTTAGGATCTGCTTGCAAATCGAAGGCATTTGTTTTCCTGGTAGTTGATGCAAATAACATAAATATGCTTTACATTTTAGAAGGAAGCTTATGAAATATTAAAGCCAAATTCCCAGGTCCCATCTCCTATTGAAATGGAGTGCTCTTGAGGGAGACTCAAGGATGTTGTGGTGGTAAAGCACAGGAAGGCTGAGGTGTGTATGCAAGACAGAGAGAAAGCAAAGTATGGGAAGGGGTGGCTGGGGAGACAGTTGTGTTTATACAGAGGAAGAGATGGCTAGAGGGATGGATGGATGGATGACAAGAGAAAGGAGTATGTGTAATGTTTGTGTCTCCCAGGAGGGTCTCCCCCTCTCCCATTCTCTGTGTGTGTGCATGGGGGGGACTATGTGTGTGTGTTGGGGGGGTGGATTCTCCCAAGGAACAATAACAAAAAAAGGAGCAGGGTATTGAATTATTCAATATTCATAAATTACCACACTTTATTCCTTCTTTGTCTGGAGGACATGTTTTCATTTCAGAAGAGAGATGAAGAGATGGCATATGACCTTGAGCCCTGACAGTGCACATGTCATTCAGGCAGGATACTGAGAGCCACGCAGGGAGACAGAACCAAGACCACAACTTTTCAGATTTCACCATGTTTCCATAGCATGAGACTTATTTCTTCTCATCTAGAGTATCTGATTCACCACAAAAAAGTAAAAAGTGAAGGGCAACTCTCTAGCAAAGGGTAGGAAAAACAGATGCTCTTGTTTCTCTCAAAGCTCCGCTTATCCTTCACACCCTGCACGACTCTTCCTTCACACTATGAAGTCCCACAGCCGCAGGGATCTCCCGGAATATTCCAAAGACTCCTTATCCCAATCCAGGAGTGAAGCAGTTCATGCAGCTGTTTTCCTACCTCATAACCAGGAACCGTCCTCCTGGCACAATGAGGCCACAGGATTCTCCATGTCAGTTTGTGCTTGGACCAGAGCAAGCACAGGGAAAGGTGTTTTTTGGTGGGAGTGGGGAGGTGGTAGGGCTGAGTCATAGCAGCTCTTAGACCCGAGCTTGCCTTTACCTAAGGCAACAGTGAGTGCCCACACACCAGAAATAGATGGCAGCTCTGCTCTGCACTGGTGAAAGGGGCTGTTAGCCCTAAGACACTGCTTTTTGTTTTGTATTTATGATTGCTCCATCTCTATCTGAGATCAGGATTAAAAAATCCAGGCTCTGGGAGTGGCTGGTGAAAGAGGAGGAAGGAACACAAAGAGTGCAGTTTCTGCAGCATTGGTTCATTACAGCAAAGGCACATTCCTGGGTGCTACACAGTGCTTTATCTTACCTTAAACAGATGAGCTCTAAGAAGCCCCCACACCATGAGCCAATAGATGCAGGAGCCATGCCTCTGCGCTGTGCTGCTGAGGAGAGGTTTCTGCAGTTCCTGAGCAAGGCCAAGGGACTCACATGAGCATCGCTGCCTGTACTTTAGCAATCCTGCCATGCCCTCAGGCTCTCCCATAACTCCAGGGCACAGCTGTGGTTCTCAGAGTCTCCCAGGGCAGGTTTCTGCAGAGCTATGGCCAGGCTCAAATGAAATAATGCGATGCTCCCGGCATGGCTAACTGCATACAGTCTCCTACCTTCCCTCCTTGCAAAGGCATCTATCATTACCTACCAGTAAGTCAAACATGGCATGGAGAGAGAAGGTTATCTTCTGGCAAACCTTTTACCCAGGAGCGTTGCAGCACTTGGAGCACTGGGTCTGGAGAGCCAGAAACTGCCCTACCTCATTCTTCCTGCTGACTGTTAAAAACTCCGCTCTAAGGAAAGCAGGATTACTACCTCACTGCTTTCAAGGTTAAGGCCTTCAAATGAAGGGGACTATTTCACACAGCAGACTCTTGCTGGGCTGTTTTAAGAGAACATCCCTTCCACCCTTTTATCTTTCTCCACCTTGCATGGTCCTCTCGCAGAGCGGAGCTGGTAAGAGGAGGGCTCTGCCCTACCATCATGGCCACCACCCCCTGCTGAACTGCTGTAAGAGAACAGGATGGAAAAGGCAGAGTTTGTTATCACAGGATGAATAACACCATCGGTGGTTGGGTCCCAGCTGTACACCACAGCCCATTTCCTCCTCTCCTTTGCTCAAAGGTGGACAGGGCACAATCCGCCTTCTCCTAACACTTGATCAGAGAGCCTGAGTGAACAGAGGTAATAGACCACCTGTCAATTAAACCTGTGGCTAGTGACAAACGGGGTAGCAGTTGTCAGAGCTAGTTGCAGGGGAAGGAGGGTAATTATCAGCTGTAGTAGGGAGCAGAAGCAATTGCCTGGTTTGGTGCTGTTTGATTAGCAGGCTGAACTGCCTCTGGAGAGCAAGCCCATGAAAAATGCAGGAGAGGGGATGTGTGTGCAACTCAATAAACATCACTACTGTAACAGGAGAGGGGAAAGGCCTGTTTGTACAAGGGGCTGCAAGCTGCCCTGCCAGAGCAAAGCAACCAGCAGTGATTCAGAGAGCAGTGACACCAAGGAGCATAGGGGAAAGGCTCTGAGAAACAAGCAGCCCTGGCTGTTTGAAGCATTCCATTGCATTGTTCCAGCTTGTTCCCATAATGGACAGTTGGATTATATGGGACAGCCACATGTGCATGGGGATGTACTATATGTGCATAGTATACATGTATGTGCTGCACACTGGCAGACACCAGGGCATGCATAGACTTCTCCTATACATAAGCCAGCCAGTGGGTCTGTGAGTGAAATGCATATGATGCAGGTCTCTGTCTTTAGTGGCCCCAGACGGGCCCCAGCTGGCTGTCCCCAGCAGGCATCTGACACACGGGAGCATGGAATAGATATTAGCCATGGCACTGCCCTGCAGCTGAAGAGAAGACCACGCGCACACTTCTCTAACATGCTTTAAGAAAACAAGCCAGCTTCTATTTTGTCTGATTTATTTTCTCCCTTCTCTCTTGAGATAGGCAGCATAGCCACTTCAGATATTTCTGGGGCTAAATAAGGAATACAGTAAAAGGCAAGCAAAATCAGGATTTAAGCATGTGCCTTCCTGGGCTGAATAGGTCCAGGGAATCTGAAAAACTCCAGGCTTTGGAGTAACTTTGAAAGACAGTTAGGTGATCGATTTCATCATTGCAGTAAGACCAGGATGTCCCTTACTTAGAGGTCACCTTTCTGCCAGGAGATCTGATTTCTGAAGTTTTTACATTTCTGAAACATTTTCTTTTTTTTTAATTGAATGCTCTTCTCATCTATAGTACTGCCAGTGCCAACCCTGAAGACAGCAGAAAGGACGGAAAGGAAAAAGGGCATGTTTTAACTTCTGCTTAGGGAGTCTGTCAGTCTAAATAGGGACCTGCAACTTGTATTGAACATTTTTATAACATACAGCACTTCTGCAGCGTTTTAAGTAGGACCCCAAGAAAAGACACCAGTTTGAACTCCTTGACTTGATGACTGATTGGGTCATTGCCTATGTCTGGAAGCTGTATTTGTATTTACCGACAGAGTTTGAGATTCCAGCGATGCAATCATTTGCTTGAGTTCCCCAGGCAATGGTGTATAATACGTGGCTGTAAATGGTAATGGATATAGAAGTATTAGCGTAGACTCTAACTGGCAGAGAAAACACACAGCAACTGGCAAGCTCCAGGAAGGGCAGCGCATCCCGGCAGGATGTGCTCCTTACTTGCAGAGGAGCAGGAAGGGGAGGACTTACCTGGAACCCTTGGCTGCCCACGTCACCTCTGCACAGCTGGACATGTACTTATTTACGTGCAGGCTCTCTGGCCAGTGCTAGCCTGGTGGCAGCTCAGTAGAAGACAGGCAACAGTCCCACCAAGGTTCAGGAGCACTCTGTCTGCAGAGTCTGAGCACATTTGCCTCGCCTGTCGGACACATCCCAGTGCTGTGCCGGCTGACCAGTGAGTACTGGCACAACCAGAGGCGCGTCTTGCATTATGCAAAGGTAAACAGACTTGTGAACCAGAAGCACCACAATAAAAACAATCCCCCAACAGACACCCACTTTAGAGCCTGCCTAACCAGGCTTCTTCCCCAGCACGTGGGATAGCAAAAAAATCATCCACCCAGCTCTCATTTCCATGCTCTTCTCCTCCCCTGTTGTGATCTGGCACTGGAGCAAAGGTCGTCCTGAATTCACCCAGCCCTCAGGCATGAGGTGTCCCCCTTATTCCTGCAGAAGAGCACAGGTCTTTTGCCATCCTCCATCCTTGCAGTGTGCAGCCACAGTTTCCTGCCATGAACACACTCTGTAAATGCTGGGTTAAACTTAGTGAAAACAAAAGACGTGATAAAATTAAATAGGAAACCTCAAAGAAATTGCAGTGGCTTCTTGTACCCTGCACTGATAGCAGGAAAGCACATATTTCCACCCAAGGGGAAAGGGCTTTTTCCCCCCTCTCCCTTTTTTCTTTAGGGTGGAGCAGCACCCGAAGTCATGCAGTCCTGTCTGCACTCCTGGGATATGCTGTAACAGCCCCAGTGCATGGCTGGATGCTAGAAGTGGATCACGCAGGCTCCTCCTGCCAGCTGGATGCTAGTGTTGCCACCAGCTCAGCACCAATTATTTATGAAAGGAAATAGAAACAAAACTGCTTGACATTTGAAAAGAAATCATTACCACGCACTTGTGGAGAATCAGAGCTGGAGTGCTTTAAAGTTCCACCGTCCCAGAGCTTAATTAGAGACCAGGCAGCTTATGTTTAGCTCTCATGAAAAATTTAACCCCCAGATGCTTTGCCTGATTCAAGCCAAACCCTGCTTCTAGCCCACCCCCTTCCACTTCAACAGGGTGCTGGGCTCATCCCCCCCTGCCCAGAGACGTCAACCCCAGCTGGAAACAGCCTTGGGACTGCTCAGAGTAGGCATTTCAGTGGAGCTCCTGACCCCACAGGCATGGTTTGGCAGTTCAATCCATTAAGACAGGACCTTGGTGCAGTCTTTGGGAATCTCAGTGAAGCTGTCAGAGCCTTTCCCTTTCTCCCTGTGCCAGAAGACTTGGTGTGCCAGCCCTGTGGCGTCACCGACCCCAGGGCGGGATCAACTTTGGCTAAACCTGGCCTGTTTTCTTCCTTGTTTTTACAAAGCACACCTCCGTGGATGGCTGAGATGAAGAGGCTTTTTTCTTTCCTTTCCCTGAAAGGCCTTAGTGGCTGCATGGGGTAGTAATTAGAGCCTACTCCCCATGTTGGGGGTCTAGTCTCAGCTGCTCTGGTCCCTCTGGATGACACTGCTCACCTCCATCCCTCATCTATAAAATGGGTGTAGCAGGTGTAGTATGAAGATAAATAGACTGAATAGCACAAACTGCTCAGATAATAAGATCTGTATAAGCTTCCAGAGTAAATGATCATTGTAGCTACAGCTGAATTTCCCTAATCTAGGCAAGCCCCTGCTCTCCTGTCCTTCAACTAGCAGATTAATTTGCATTAAAAAAATCCTTCCAAGATGATGTGGATTGCACGGGGTTTTTTTCCCTCCATGCTTTACAAGATATAAACATTGCGTCTTCTTTTTAAATGTAGCCTCTGGGTAGGTATTCCTGTGAAATTGAGAAGCAGGCCATTTTTCAGATAAATGATTTATGCAGAAGATGCTATGGATGACCTAACGCTGACCTGTTTGAATTAATTCCAGCATTTGAGCTTCCATTTCTATTAAAACTCCATTTACCAGGGAAGTGAAAAGGTAATTATCGTCCCCAGCTTTAAATCACTCTGCTGCTGAATTATTAAAGGGAAGAATTAAAAATAATCAGGCTTTTTCATTATACTTCATAGAGAGGAAATTAAAGGTGTAAGAATGTATTTTTTGCTTGAATTTAAGTATTCATTTCTGAGATTTATGTAGAAATTGAAATTATTCTCTCTGTGTGCCCAGCTCATTCTCTTTATGAAAGACACACAGACACATGCATGGGGGGGGAAGGAAAAAAGTAAAAACCCTCTTGTAGTATTAAAAGAAGAAGAAGGAAGAAGGGATTTAACATGAAAAAGTATAGGAGAGTGTTTTGCATTTTAATACCCTTTTTTCTGCACAATTACACCTCTGAGAAATCCAGCAGAGGGAGATTAAGCTGCTACTAATTTCAGATATACAGTTGTAAAATGCTAGCTTAGTTCTTATCAGGAGAGGTAAAAAAATCTAGCACTGTCAGGCAGTAGGAGATAGCTGATTGCTTCTGATGTCTGGAAACTCACAGGAGAAGCCCTACAGCAGGGACTGACACTGGATCAGCGCAGTCCAGTAACATGCCTCCTCCCAGGGAAAGGTACCAGCTGCTTTACACAAACCATAGAATTTTCCTCACTTAATAAATCCTAGCCCTCTTGCCAAGTAGGCAATAGTTTGTACCTTTGCAGCATGAAAGTAGGATGGAAATAGTTGATCCAGTGGATGGATATGCACAATGAGATCTAACATACCTGTGGAAGTGCTCACTACCTCCAAAACCAGGTAGCTTTGCATGAGTCTTGGTCAGTATTTCACCTCACTTCATATCTTGAGGCAGTGAGCTCCAAGGATAGATCATGCCTACAAACTCACCATGCTACAGGGTGGTTGCAGCTAATCCTTCATGCCAGTTTAATAGCACTTTGCCATGCCCTGAGACAGAAAGACCCTTCTTTAAGAATTTTTCCCCTGTGCATCCAGTGTGGACAAGCCTAGCAGCTGATAAATCTGCTCTCAAAGCATGAACAAGCATCTTTGGGGCTGGTGTAATCTTTGGGGAAATCCAGGAACTTTCATCTGTGTGGAAACAGGAAAATAAAAGTTGCAGCCCAGAAGGGAAAATCCCTTTGTTCCACTCC
This sequence comes from Calonectris borealis, assembly GCF_964195595.1. NCBI lineage: Eukaryota > Metazoa > Chordata > Aves > Procellariiformes > Procellariidae > Calonectris > Calonectris borealis. The sequence continues at coordinate 2,991,807 of NC_134335.1, read as the reverse complement.
AGAGTCAAAAGCAAGTCCCAAAACACTGGGCTCCTTGCGTGATTGCCTGGCCTATCGCCTCCTCCTGCTGGATGAGGACAGATAGAGCCATTCCCCGCTCCACAGCCTCACACCATCTCTCTGCGATGCATGAAGGCAATGCCATCACCTAGCTCCATGCTGCCCAGCCCAGAGGGGTCAGTATGGGACACAGGCCAATCAGGTGCAACATCAAGGTGACAGGAATATTTATTTAATACTGGGTACCATCTCCACCCCAGCCAGTCACTGGCCATCAGAGGTAGCAAGAAAAGGCAACCTACAACCTTTTGTACAGTCTGTCAGCAGGGTCACTGGATGTAAGTGCATTATTGGGCCAGTGGTAACTGAATTAGAGGCTGTGAAAGAGATACAGTAGCAGCGAGGTATATTTGGGTCAGAAGAATCTTTGTGCAAATTCATTTGCAAGCTGGTTATAAATGACAGAAGCAGATCTCAAAGATCCTACCCAATGCACATGCCAGGAGTGTTTGCAGTGGGTCCTTGGGTGCTTCCATTACACAGAAGAGCTGGGGTTCCCAACCTAAATAGGGCCAACCAGCTAAACATGGTCCTGCATCAGTTCCCACTTCCTGGGACTCCCTTTCACCACTTCTTCAGGGACGAGTCTTGCCAAGATTGATGTTACAGATGCGCTAAGCTGCAAGCATAAGCCCCGGATAAGACATCCAGCTACGATGTAAAAAAGGCAAAGGGAAGTCAACAGCAAATAGCCAAAGTGAGAGAGATGCTTTCCCCACCCCTTCTTACATTTTTACAAAGTGGTTGCTATCTTTTTTTCTCCCCTAGTCATGCTCTCCTATACATTAGAGCTCACACCTATCCTGTTCCCTGAAAAAAGAAGGAAATCACAGAAGGAAAATGTAAACCTGGTGCCTGTATTTTACAACTGCCACAAGATTGAACCAGGGAATCTAGACCAGTCAACTTAACATCTGTCCCTGGCAAAGTAATTAGAAAAGTTGATATATGAATAAACTAATAAAGAATTAAAGGAGAGAAATATAATTAACATCAGTCAACACGGTTTTATGGAAAATAGGTCTTGTCAGACAAATCTGATTTCATTCTTTGATGAAATTACAAGTTTGGTTGATAAGGGTAACTGCAAAGATGTAATACATTTAGCTGTTGTAAGATGTTTGACTTTGTATCTCACAACCTTCTGATTAAAAAATTAGCGCTATATGATATCAGTAAAGCATGTGTTAAATGGATTAAGAATCAGCTTTCTGGCAGTTCCTCAGAAAGGGTTGTCAATGGAGGAGTATCACTGAACAAGGGAGAGAGGCGCAAGTGGTGCTTCTAACACATTTCTAGGCTTGGACTCAAGTTTCCTCAATAATCTTGATATGAAGAATTAAATTAATACTAATGAAATTTGCAGAAAGCCAAAAGATCTAAGGAGAGGTATATGACAATAAAGGGGGCAAATTGCTCAGGGAGAGATTTGGATCACTCCGGAAGCTGCGCCTATTCCAGCTTCACAGGACGAGGAACGGTGTTTCTGTAGCTCCAGAGCAAGCAGGGGCGGGAGGCAGATGAGTAACTTGCAGCTGGTGAAACAGTTCCTGGCTGCACAAGCAGCAGCGGAGCAGAGAGGCAATTCCTCCACTGGATACAGCTCCAATGAGAGCAATCAAACACTGCTTCCCACCCTGCTCCCCAAAGGATGCTGCAAATCTGGAGCCTCACAAGTGACCTGACTGGGAAAACGTGGAGGCTAGCAAGCATCCATATAGCAGGAATTCACTGAAGTGGGGCTGGTATCTGGACAACAGCTTTCCCTGGTGAAGACCAAAGGCGAATGCAGAGCATGCTGAGAGCGCTCATCCATTGCTCCCTGGAGGGTGACATAAAGAGACATAAATTCGTTTAGTTTATCAAACGGAGATTGAGAAGTGACTTGACTAGAACAGATAAAAACCTTTGTGGAGAGACAATAGCAGGTACTAAAGGCCTCGTTAATCTGCCAAGAAAAGACATAAGAACAACCCAATGACTGCAAGATGAAGCCAAAGAAATTCAAATGAGAAATTAGGCCCAAATATCTGACTACAATGTGATTAAATACTGACAAACTGCTAGGGGAATAGCACATTCTCAAGCTCCAGACACATTTAGTGTTTTATGAAAGGGCTGCTTTAACCAACAAAAAGTTGGTGGGCTCACGTTCATTCCATTTTGCTAGAAAGGAAACAGAGAATTAGAAAAAGCTGCTTCAAGTGCTCGCTTCCTTTAATGCTGCCTAGGGAAAAATTGCTGAACATAGCTCTGTTATCAAGCAAGATAAACAAGTGCCCCATGCTATTGTTCCTGGCTGTCCGCGCACCTATCTGTCCCCTTTCCAAGCTGCACAACCCCATCCTTGGGGAGGGAATTGACCCCAGGGTCAGACCCCAGGGCTAACGCACAGCACAGATCATCCCAAAGACATGCACACACACACACTGACCCTTCTCAGACTCTCCTTCAAACCCACTGTCTTTAACCCAGACCCAAGATAACCCTCAACTTGATAACCCTGGCAATATTGCCCTTCTGCTCAGTATCAATCTTTAAAAGCTCCTGGTCTCCAGCAGTCTTACCTTTTTACCATATTCTGCACAGAACATATACCACCAGATCTCCTGGGCAATGAATTTATTATCTATTTAGCTGCCTGAAAAGAACTCCCAGCCCTTATAATAATACTTTACATCTCTCCAGGGTTTTCCCTTTAAGGATCTCGAAGAGCTGTCCAAATAACTATTATTCCTTATGTTCCCACTCGTGGTATTCCCTTATATCATACAGATACAGAAATAGAGGCTGAGATGACATGATTTGCTCTGTGTCATACATGGTGTCAGGGAAAAAAGTGCAGGAGGATTAGCTGCCAGCACTCTTCACCAGATTGCATGGCCACTCCAAGAAGCTGCAATGAACTTGCAAAAATCTGCTGTTACCTGAGATGTTCAAGGCAGCCCACAAGAAAGATGGGGGTCTGGGGAGATATTAACATTACAGGGCTGAAGAGTAAGCTTAGTTTAACCAAGTAGTTTCTGCGTTAACAGAAAAAACACAACACAACTGCCCTTTGAAGGGTCCTCTTTCTCCACTGACTATAGGAGGAACTTAGTCTCTACTGTGCCTGAAGTTGGCTAATGCAAATTATCACACAGCAACACCTTGTATTACTAATTTGACAAATGCACTGCCACTGCTGCCACCAACTCAAACTCTCTGCCAAGTCTTATCTCTCTTACCCTCTATGAAACCCAAAACATGCAGACATGCCATGTACTGTCCCACATGGCACTTATCTGGAGTGGCATTTTAGGCTGGGCACATCAGCATCCCCACACACATCCTTCACACAAAAGTGTAAGCTGTACATGTGCCTTTGCTTTTTGATACTAGGCTGCATCATGCAGATGAGGACATGGAGATATTTTCCGTGCTTGCTCTGCTGCTTTTTTCTCCAACACCTGTACATCCATCAGTTGGGAAGAAATTTGGATTAAAAAATAGGTAGAGATGCCTTTCGATAAAGCAGAAACATAGTTTTGACACTGTTAGAAAGGAACACCTTCATTTTTCATTTTAAAACCTGCCATGTCAGAACATGGCTTTTAAACTATTATCTTATCAAGGCACAATTGAAAATAAATATTGCAGTTGGCCCAAAACAATGTTTCTTTCAAAAAATTGTATTTCACAGGAAAGAGTAACATTGGATTCCGATTCAGAACAGAAAATAGACATCCTCATCCCCTGTTTGGATGGATATTGCAGACAGAGGAGTAGGCAGTTAGCAAATAGGTGAGTAGATAAACAAGAGATGGATGGATATTGTAAACTGATGAATAGATAAATATGTAACTAGAAGAAACAGAGGTAAGTGAGTGGATGCTCAGATGAACATACAGCAATTGTAAGTGGAAGGCTGGACACAGGTAGAAAGATCAGCAGATAGTTTCTTGGTGATGGTCACTTGGGCTTTAGGTCCTCAAGTGTAGCAATTGCTGTTGGCACCAACTGCCCTTGTGGAACCAGCACAAGCTCTTGTGCTGCTGCAGCAGCTCCCTGTTCCTTGTCTGTCTGGTTTTTGTATCCACCAGCTGTTTTACATTGGGTTGATTTCCCCTCTTCTCCCTCAGGGTTCCAGGAAACCATTCTCACTAGCATTTCTCTTTTGTGCTCCTGCTCCTTCCACCCCCGCTACCACCTCCTGTTCTCCAGTCACTTCACACCACAGCCTGATTAGCGTAAATATTGCCACCAAACAAAAACTGTCTGAACAGATACCTTTCCATTTATCTCCCCTCCCTTCCCACCATGTGAGCCTGTAATGAATTAGGAGAAAATGCTGCTGAGAGGTGTCAGAACAATTTCTATTAAACATAATTTTCTAATGAAAAGGTTATAAGCGACTGTGTCAGAGCTAATCAAAATTCAATCCCCCAGCCACTGCACAGCACAATCCTCTTCCAGCAAGTCTAACTTGGATGCTTGCAAGCCCTGTACAGTATGTTGAAGTGCAGTCCCATGCCAGAGCTTGCTTTTGCAATGCCGTCCTTTGTAGGAGTTAAGCACCTCCAGCCCTGGGGAGGGAGCAACTAGTGAAATAGTTGCAGGTTCCAGTGACTTGCAAACTGATCCTCTCCTGGCTCTTCACCAGAGCACAGCCCGCTCTCCAGCCCAGGGAGGAGGAATAGAATTTGCTCCTTAGCTAGCCAGCAAGCCATCCTCTCTCAGGGATGACTTCCCTTAATTTATCCCTCTCATTTCTTAGTGTCCCTCCTTCCCTCCCACCCTTCCTCTCTTCTCTGTCTTTCCCAACCCACTAGAGAGGATTGGAGACAGGATTACTTATTGATAATAACAGCCACCATCTTAAATCCAGTCAGGGATGGTGGCTAATCCCTTTAATGAGTTGCTTTAGCTCTGGCAGCTGAGCTAACCTGCATGCTAACTCACCAGCTCTCCTCTCCTCCCCCACAAGCTCTCGCCTTCACCTCCTCCCAGAGAGACACAGCTGCTGATCAGAGATTGCTGACCAAGAGATTGCCCTCAGCAGTGGGGAAGAAGCTCTAAGGTATTTTGTTATTCCTTTCGCACTATCGAAACAGTCTCAGAGAGCCCCAAGCATGCTACATATGTCAGGCAATCTCTCTAGCACCCAGTGCCCATCAGTCCCATGAAGGTTACATGTATGACTGGACAGGGGTAAAGAAATGCCTTCCACCAGAAAAACAGGGGAGACGCTTGTAAAACTCAAAACACTCACCACCAAAACAGAAGCATCAAAACACAGGACACAGCTTGACCTGGAGCTTCCTTCGATGCTGAGCTGCTCTGCTGAGCTCCCCTCCGGGTGTCTCAGGGCCCAGTCTCAGATCACACACAGCACAGACTGTGCTCACAGGCAGGGCAAATTCTTTGGCAAGTGCAAGGCAATGTCTTCCCTGCAGCAAACAGAAGTAGGGGTGGAATGACCCTGAGCTATTCATGCACATTAGGCGGAACTGAACTGTTCTCTCTAAATTAGGCTTTGTGCAAGGGCTAAAACCTCTCATTGATTCAGTCTCAGCCATTCATTCCCAAGGCTCACTGGAGTTAATGACACTTCCTTCACTACAACAGGCACCTGCTGGGCTGGGAAGGGCTTTCGGCTGGTGTAAGAGAGCAGAGTACCCCAGCCCCACAGCTCGGTGAACAGCAGCCCCCAGGGAGGCAAGGCACACACCTCTGCTGCCTGGAGCTCTCGGAAAGGGGATGCTTTCACTGAAGGGGAGCAGAGCCCATGGCCAGAGTCCTCATTAACCTGCTATTAGTCACTGTTCAGAGTCTTTCAGTATTGCACAAACAGAAAACCCATCTCCCCCCCAGCACTCATTAAGATAGGACAGGAGAGGTGGGAAGATCCACTTCCCTCTCCATCGAGTACAGTTTGGGAGATGCTATTACAGCATCCAAAGAGACAGTCTGGAAAGGTGCTGCCTGTTTCCTACCCAGCTTGCATTTCCCTGCCAACAAAGATGATGGGGATACATTCTTCACTCAGTCTCAAGACAAAATTTTTCTGCATGGATAATGCATGGCAGACAGCGTTACAGTGGCCTGATCCAGCCTTTAAGGCTGGTTTTTTGTTATTTTGCCCTGGTGCTACATTTTGCACTGATGCAAAGGAACAGTGTAAATCAGGCATGAATGAGGGAGGATTACTGCTTCAGGAGCCTCTGACTGCCCCACATTGGCAGATTTAATTGCTTTCATAGGGACCGGGCCAAATCAGACTCAAATTCTGAGAATCGAGGCATACAAACAGCCATATTGATTAAACTTTTTCTCCCGCTGCTCTGGTCAGAGGACTGCTACAGTGTCTGTGAGCAGGAAGCCTACCTACAAGGTCTGATGCTTTGTTTCTCCCCCTCCATTTTTAGAGGGAGTCCTCACTCCAGTAGAAAGGCACTAGTCAAACTTGACTAATAGCATCACAATGCAATCCTACCTGCTTCCCTTTTGCTCAGCAAGAATGGCCCTGTGGCTGGCAGCACATCCCTCTTGTCCTTCACTTACAGGTGTTAATGCTCCCAGCCAAAGCTTGGAGTAACACTGCTGCCAGTGCTGTGCTGCCTTTCCTTCTAATGAGGCCTTCCCTCTCTGCAGAACCCGTGCCAGCTGGGTTTTTCCCTCAGTTTCCTTATTAAGATAAAGCTGTCATCAGCTTTCCCATTCTCCTGGTTTGTTGGGACTTTCAAAGCCTGGAACTGTATTAAATATTCAGTCTACTCCTTTGGGCTACATTTCAGAGCCTCTATCCCTCCCTTTAATTGCTCTGTCACGAATAGATGAAAGTTTGATACCGAGGCTTTGACTGGGACCAACTCAAACACTTTGGGCTCTGTTGATTTATTTATTTAAAGAGAAAATATCCAGATTATTCTGCTTAAATTAGGCCCTATGCAATTGCTAAAGACCTCTTTTTCATTTGTACTTTCACTCATTCATGCATCCTTCCATTAATTCACTCTTTTCCCTGCTATTTTTGGTTATGCTGAATTATATGCATGCGCTTTCCTTTATCACTTTCTTTCTATCTCTCTTCTGTCACCAAGTGCACATCTCCTCAAACACCTTTTCTAGAACAGCACTGTGCCCTATACTCTCACGGGAAGGCAGACGGAGATTTCCATCCAAGGAGATACATCCCTGGGGCATTGCTCCACCAGTAAGGTAGCAGAAATCAGAATTTGGAGAGAACTTGGCTGGCAAAGAAGAAAAAACCACAACATCCTCTGCACAGCTTCAAAGGCTGGCCCTGATTTATATGCACCCAACAGAAGCTCGTTAATTTGCACCACATCAATTCACCACCTGGCCCACCTCGCCTGACAGGCTGAGCTCTCAGCCATGTCTCCAGGGCCCTTCCCCTCTTTTTGCCTCTCCTGAGCATCTTTGTTCTTGCTCTGAATACTACTTACTTCCCCTATAGGCAGACAGAGGCCAGCTTTGCCCGTCTCCCCAGCACAAGGAGGCAGTTTTCCATGCACAAATTCAGCTCCCTCCTTCTATTGCAGGCTGCAGCTGGAAGGAGACTTTTTGTTTGTTTGGGGCTTTTTCCTTTGCTTTGTCCTTATCTACCCATAGCTACATCTTAGCTGCTTTTCGCTGAGGTCTGGAGTCTGTGGATGAGCACATCTGTGCCGGGATCAGGGGGACAAGGTCAGCCACAATCACGGGGTGGCAAACAGCAGCCACTCCAGCTGCACTGCCCTCCTGGTTCCTTTGATGTAATTAACATCCCTTTGTTATTGTCTGCAAACGCGTCTGTCTCTGCTTTAATCATCATCTCTCAGCAATGAGCGTTCCTTCTCATTAGGGTCTTAAAAACCTCCATTATAAACATGTAAATGGGATGCAGTGAGGAGGGAAATATTTTACTACTCCAATTTCCTGTTGTGCCACTGCCAGCAAGTCATGATATTATTACCAAGCCTCTCCAATCAGCACCAGCATCTGCAGGACCAGACCTACGTTGCACTTGCAACCAGCATCTGACAATACACTAGTGCCCAGTGGTATCAAGATTTCCAGCCTTTGATGGAGAATGGAGATTTTTCCTTTGAGGAAAGAGTGGAGATGAGACAGTAGACTCTGAAAGCAAAGGAGAATCTGATCCACTCTCCTGAGATCCAGCTTTCAACTGGCAGCACACTCTCAAGGTAAAACCAGCAAACTGTCCCATCTTTATAATACAGAAAGTAAAATCTCAGTCTCTCTGGCAGCACCATTTAAGGCTTTTGACCTCTTCAGAATTTTCTGCATTGATACCAGCTGAGCTTTGGCCCAGCAGATCTCCTGATCTGCTGGTATACCCAGACTAACCATAGGCACTCATTGCATTGCATGGACATGTTTGATTCTGCCAACTTCCTTCTCAGCTAACTGCAGAGCTACTCATGAGTCCCCCTTCTCCCTTTCAGCAGCAACAGAAAGCAAGAGTCTCCTAAGCACCAGCTTTGCAAGAAGAGGTCTGTCCAAGCATTTTCTCCCCTTCTTTCAGAAAGAGCAAGGTCTTATATTTTAGAGGGATACTGACCTCTCCTTCCCCTCTCCACACGCCCCAGTCCAGTAGGCACTTCACACAAGACTGGTCTCCCCAGAAGTGCTTCAGCAGCAGCATGCCAGCCAGGTACTACCCAGGCCCCTTTCAGATAGGAATTGTTCGACCCAATAACATTTACCATGCAAATATCAGTTCTGTTTGCAAGCATACCAGGCTTAGGGGGAAGTGCATGGGAGAACTTACCATCCATCTCCAAAAAGATACTGGGAAGCCAGATGCTGTTCACAGAGGTGAGAGGCTCTGTTTCCCTCTACAGCAGTTCTCACAGGGGCAGATCTTCCAGTGAACCTCTTCTGCTCTTTAGAAAAGGCCTTTTGCCAGACAGCCACCGTTTGGGCAATGTGTGGAGAACACAGCAGCTGTGACACCTCGTCCACCATGGCAAGCTCTAGGCTGTCTGGTCCTGCTCTGTTATCAGAGGTAGGTCAAGGCCTGCCTGCTACAGCGGTAGGTCAGTTCTCCATTGCTCGAGGCCCAGATACCATGGCCTGTTGCACAGATGCCCGATGCCCTGTAGGCTTTACACATAGCTGTCTAGCTTGCTCCTCTGGCAAAACTTCTGTGCCAGGCCCTCCCAGTTCTCTCTAAGAGCATACATAAGCAGTTTAAGCTTCAGGATTTGACTTTCCTATGCCTGAAGCCAATGTTACAATTTTCTGCCCTTTTCCCTCTTCTATTTTCGTTTGTAGCTGGGTACAAGGGACACTTGATCTGATCTCTCCAGACGGGCTTTCTGCCTTATGCACACTGAGGCCTGTGCAAGCAGAATCCACGGAGTACATATAAAATATTTCTCACCCAAGGTGCCTAACAAACCCCTAAAGGCAGAAATTGCAGCCAAGGTGCGGAGAAGAGATAGCAAATCAGACACTACAGTGCTTTCAACTCCAATCTCCTTGTTCTACCTCCTGATAAAATGTTGCTGACACTTCTTCCATCTCTCAGTACCTCTCTAGCATGTGGATTTGGCACCCATGAACTTTTTAATTTCATAAACCACCGGTGCTTTGCCTTCCCTTTTGCACCCCTGTGCCTTCTTGGAGCTCTCTAAGCCAAGTGCAGCCACCTGATAATTCCCTGTAAGGTGGTCACATCCGCTGGAGGAGAGCTTCTGTGCCAGAACTGAACTGTGCTGAACTACAGCTTCAAGTCAAGAAGACTGCTGCTAGTAAAAGTGCAGAACAGCTGGGAACTCAAAGTCCCCTCAAGCTTGAGCTGCATCACACAAACCACCTTATTTCGCTGAGCCCCAAGACTGCTCCTCGCATTAACAACCACAGCATTCTCCTGTATAACAAAACTCAGCAAGGCCACTTACCTTCATTTCCCAGGCCCACACATCTCATCTCCAAGAGTAATAATACAAAAATGAAAAAACCTTGGCTCTTCGATGAGTGGTTTATATCCTCTGTGCACTTGAGGAAAGGGCACACACTATTGGCGCCTCAGTTAAAAAAAATCACACACCTTTTTGTGTGTCAAGTCATCAAGACAAGAACAAGGGGATTCTGCTCACTCAGTTAAAGGGGCAAAGGCAGGAAAGTTAACAGAGGTTAAATAGACATATGGACAGTCTCAGCCCCCTGTGCTTATGGGCAACCCCATCAGATTTAATCCTCTTTAAGAAATGTACTGGCTTTGCTCCTGAACCTTTCTGTGTGCTTCCTTGGAGACAAGCCTTGAAAGCTTCTCTAACAGCCCTGAGTGCTCACGTTTACTGCTTCAACTGATGTCTACTCTGACCAGGCCTTAGCTTTCCCTTGGCCAAGCTGTGGATGGGCACAACAGGATAAAACAAGGCAATTGCCTTCTGCAGCAGAAATACTCCTATACTAGCAGTTTGCAACTGCATGCAGATGCACAAATTGTGCTTCATGTGCTCAGTCCCACTCACCCTTGTATCAAGCCACTGCCACAGCTGGTCAGAGCATCTCTGTCAAGGGCAAAAACGTGACCTGGATGTGCACTAACCGCTCAGGAGCCCAGACACTGGACCCTCTTGCAGGGAATGGTTTGTAGTGAAGTGGAATTTACAGGCAAACACATCCACCTGCCCAAAGACCTGCTGCAAAACTGTCTTATCCATCCCCTTCCAAACACCATTCAGTTAGAATTTAATACTCATACTTTCCTGTTTATGTCCCCATCCTGTAGTCTTAAAGTATAACCGGCCTTTTCACAATGAGTTCCCATCAACTGCAGGGAAAAATCCATGCCTGCTTTTAAACATGGGAATGCCCTTCCTAGCTGTCTTCCCCAAATAACTTTCTTCTCTCCTCAATCAGAAATTGAGGCTCTATGAAACATCATCAAGTACATCTCACTTCTCCTTGATGCTCACAGATGTGCTAAGAGGTTAGTTTAAAAGCAATAGAGGCCCAGTGTGTGGTGCTGGCGGAGTAGGAACTGTTTCTTCCTCTAGGTTCAGCTCAGGCTAGGGCAGGGATTATGAGTTATGATCCAGCATTAGGAATATTTAATAGCAGGAAGAAGATTTGAACCAGTTGTAGAGATAAGGCATCAAAATTACAGTGCTAATAAGGATTTTAAGGGAGGCTTGCTCTTAAATGGTCATAAATGAACGGGGAGTGAATGAGGGTGGCGTGGATAGATGCGTAGATGAGTGGGAATTAATAGTTGTAAAGATGAAATTTGGCTTTCTGTTGTGGTTAGGACTGGGATATGACAAGACTACCATCAAAGTCTGGATGATTTCAGCCTTTGCTCTGTATGACTGGCCAATATTCTAAATTCTCCTTTGTTTCATTTGTTCAGGACAAGATACGTCTATGGACGCAGAGATTAAAATGGCTTTTTTCCTTGTCAGTTTGGGTGCTGATTTTAATCAGGGTTTTTTTTTCCCCCATTCACAGCTCCATTTCTAAAGAAAAGAAATAGCTCAAAGAGAAATTGGAGCTGCTCCCAGGACAAATGGGCCTGACTGGCAGTGCATAAAATTACTGCTGTCTCTTCACCTTGCTTTCTGCAATCCCTTTATTAACTAACTGAATCTGCAGTCATTCTCTCTTTCCTAGCTCATTCATTCTTTTTCTTTCTCTTTCTCTCTACTTCCAGCTAAAAGGTTCATTATCGCACGCTCGTGGACTAGTAATGCACCCATATCATGGGGGAGTGTCATTACATGTCCTGCAAACATCACTAGCCCAAGCTGGCAGCAGGAGGCCAGTCTGGCCCTGTGGGAAATGCTGGATCTGGACCTGGGAGCTGCTTTCTCTAGTGCTGCAGGCACTGATGTGGTAGAGAGGTGCTGCAACTCCCTATGCATGGGGTTATGCATCTGGCCGCGTCTAAAGGCAATTTATTTCTAGGATAAAGAGGTATCCTGCCCTCCTATGGCTCTGGCAATGGGAGGCAGGAAGGGGAAATGAACGTAAGCATGACAAAAGACTCCGCTAGCCCAGGATTTTGCCTCTAGCCGGATCACAAGCCAATGAGCAGGGCCACAAGCCAATGAGAAAGCCCACAAGCTGCTGGTAGGGTTTAGCAAGCTCCTTGCTCCTGTGCTTTGCAGCTACCAATGAACCCACCTTCCGTGAACTGTTGTCTCACCCCTTCTCAGAGCCCTTCACAGAGCCCTGCTGTTACCTGTCCTCATGATTGAAAATGTCGCAATTAACAGCCAACCTCCATAACTGTATATGGGCCAGTGTGACTTTGGCCATGGCATGTTTTTCTCTGGGGCAGGGCTGAGGCATGTCAGAAACCATGCTGGGGTGATTACACCCAGCAAGTTGTCGGACTCTGCTATGCAGTGCCATCAAGCCAGTTCTCACTTCAGCCCCTAAAAAAAGGATCCAGACACAACCTCCAGATGTCAATCAAAGCACACATTCAGGTTGAAGTTCCAGGAGGGTAATTAATTTCCATCCAAAGACTGGAGAAAAAGTGTATTTGTTTAATGAACGCGTTAACAATTTGTTCTTCTGCTCAGTATGTGTTCTGGCATTTTATTAAGACTTTTTTTTACTGGGGGTGGGGAACAAAGACTAATAAAATGTGTTAATGACAAATACCAACTGCGTGAAGAGAAGACAAAAGGGACAAGATGATTTGTGGGCTGGATTGAAGGAGACTCTGAACACTCAGTCCACAAACTTGGATGAGGAAGAGCTGACATCATGTTCACTTGAAAAAGGTGGTGGGTTTCTGGCACTTTTAAATCTTGCTTAATAGTGTCTATCTGTGGTGTGATTGTGTCTGAAGGAGTCCAGCCCTCTCCCAGCAGGCGCTGTCTGCTTCCTTACCTGTTCTGCAAGACCTCTTCTTCCTTGCACTCATGCCACCTCCAGATCCCCACAAACCTCACTGAAGCGACCATGACCCTCAGGAGTGCCATTATCCCACCTGTGGGCAGCTGGGACCCCCCAGGTTACCAGCACTGTGGATTCATCCTTGGCACAGGAACCAGGACGATGAAAACTCCCGCCCGCCCTCAAGCGCTGCTGGCAGCAGGCGGGGGCGCGGGGCGCAGGCTCCGGAGGGCGCAGTTAGAGCCCGCGGGGACGAGTGCTGTCCAGGTGCTGAAACGGGCCGCCAGACAGGCCTGCGGTTCCCACAGCTGCCGCAGCAAACCTTCCCCGACTCCTCATCCACCACCTTCCCGGAGCTCTTCCTGGCTCCCACACCCGCTTGCTGCCGGGGAAATGTCCCAGCACCTCTAACTACACTCAGCCATGTTGCTCCTTGACTATTGTGACCAGTGCCGGAGGAGAATCCCGCTTCTGGAAAGCTGCTGGCAAATTGCTCTGCCTTGCTACCGAGACCCTCTCTTCATTGCTCCAGCTTGCTGCTAAGGCATGTTTCCCTGTCCTGATCATTGTGGCGGATGGGATCTAACAGCAACAGTGCTGATGGGGATCCCATCTTGGGCATCTCATCTGATTGTTTCCAAGACATAACAAGAAGGGACAAGCTCAAGAAAAACTCTTGACCAAAGCCCGACTAAGGTGGGAGGAAATGTTTCTGCCTCTTTCCAGCTCAACAGCCTCTTAAGTGTGCTTCCAAAAAGCCAAGTGAGTTATGCAAAACTGTCATTGCGCCCTCTGGCCATCTGCAGCACTACTCACAGCTTGTCTACCCTCTTTGTCTGGTGAGGTGTTGTGGCTTCTTGCATGGGGCAGCCAGTTGCTCACTGTGCCTAGCAGGTGCAGGGTGGGCAAGGCACACCGCAGCTGTCTTTTCCGTCATCATCTTTGCAAGGCACCTGATGCCACCAGTTGCATGGTAACACAGAACAAAAGGCAGAAACTAGCCACGAGGACACCTCGCCTCAGAACAAGTGGGGAAAACAAGTGGAATCAATTAGCAAAGATCTGGGGTAAATGGAACAATTTTATTTTCTTTTTCTAAAGAAATCAATTTCCTCATTTGGCCATGGCACCTTTCTCTTCTCCCTGGACCAGCTTCAAGTGGAGAGAAGGGACTAGGCCCACTTTTCTCATTCGGACGCTCTTTCCGTCAGAACTTGCCCTGGACTTAGCTGCTTGCTTTCTGCACAGGACTTTGCAGAAAGGATGTAGCCATAGATGGAGGCAATGGAAGGGGTACCCAGGTTTGCCCACCTCCTTCCCTCCCCATCACTTGTGTCACAAACCTTTTCTTTCCACATGACTCCATCCAGCAATGACTCCTTTTAGTATGTGGCTGGCTTTCTAAGCCATCTGCTCTCATCCTTGCTTGCTTGTGCATTCAAATATGATGCTCCAGGGCAGTCTTGTTCTCTCGGCCACTAGACTACCTCCAGGGTAAATTATAATTTTTTATTTTCTTAATATTTTGTAACTGACATGACAATAAATACCTAAAATACCCATGCCTTTGTGCAGCAAACATTGTTTTACAGGAGATGAAGGCAGATATGACCCTTGATATACTGCCCTTTATTGTAGTTATGTTCTCTTCTCTCTATTTTTTGGTGAAGTTTTCTCGAATCATTTATACTTTTCCGTATGTCACACTAAAATCAGAAAGAGCTTTAAAAAGAAAATTGCATTTTTCTCTCATCGCAGAGTCTTAGCTTTCTTATTACTCTTCTTTTTGATTTTTCTTCTTCCTAAAGTAAATAAACCACAAATTCTTTCTTACAGCACTCTCAAAAGGTTATATTCTGGTCATTTCTCATGTTTTTTTTTCAAATGTTCAGTGACAATTATTAAAAAAAAAGAACCATTTTTTCCAGCCAAGACCTAGAATGGGAGCAGTCATGTAAACCACAATTTCTAAAGGATGAAGCAATCTGACTGGATCCACCTGTTACAGAAATCCTAGGAGGCCCAGTGACCTTGGGTGCACTAAGCAGATTTGCACTAGCTGAAGAGATCTTGTGTTTTTAAAATTCTGCATCCCTTGACACCCCCAGCGCTTTCTTAACTTGTGCCTGATACACACAGAAGTCACTAAGAAAGAGTGTGCATATAACACCTATAAGTCTACCACTTCTCACTGTTTGGAGGTGTTACTAACTTCCTCAGCGTTCGTTCAGCCAGATACTTGTCCATATCATCAGCGGGATGTTGCTGCAGGTTGCTGAGCAGAGAGATCAGCCTCAAAAAAAGGAGGGCTCAGGGGCTGCTGCCCCTGTGCTCAGCCTCCTCGTGCCCCAGCTGGCAGGACACCCAGGGAGTGAGCCGGCATTTCTCCTGCTGACCCTGCAGAGAAGCTGGTCGCAGCCACAGGCAACCTGTCATTTTCTCAGCATAATCCAAAGCAGGATGAGACCTAGAGAGTAGCTCACCTTTCCTGTATGGAGGTAGCCCAAAATCCTGGCTAAGGGAAAGATTGTCCCTTCGGTATCTTCCCCTCGTCTCTCATTTCCTCTAAATTGCTCCTTCCATCTGTTCAGACATACAGGGGTTTTACTTTAACTGGAAGTTCTTCACCGTTAAAGGAAAGAGTCTGCCCCATGATACATGCAGTATGGCCCAGGCAACACCTCTTCTTTGATTAATGCCTCCTGCAGGTTCCAAGTGTGTCCCCATCTGTCATCAGCTCCATCTCCTCACAATGAAAACAGATCACCAGTCTGCATTTAATCACTCAGAACAAAAAACAAGCCATGCAAAGCAGAAAGGCTAGTCAGGAGGCAAAGCACTGCTCAGCAGCATTCTCTCACTGTGCTTTGTGCCTTCGGGTCCACTGAGAACGTGGACAGAAGTGCCTCGGGGATAAAATACCATTCAATGAGCTCTTTGCTGTCTAATCTAAAGAATGCCAAGCAGGGGAAAGCAGGGGGTGGAATAGCAACAGGTCAGGGCACAGCTTGTCCACTTAAAAACCACTTGGTTTTCAAAGGAAAAAGTATCAAAAACTTTCTTGCTGACTTGGCAATGTCAGTTCCCAAAGGAGACAGGAGAAAATGTCTTCTTAGGTGACGATAGGTGTCCACATTGTGAATTCAGATGAAAACAAAGTGTGGTCATAAAGGACAGTGGCTGTTCATGTGTGGACACTTCTGTCCTCTCCTGGTACAAGAGGAAGGTGTTCCTTTCAAAGTGGGAGAAGGTGGCCAGCAAATGGGGGCTCTTGGTTCTGCGCTAAAGGGTGGCCAGAGTTCATCAAAAGCAGTTCACCAGGAATTGCACTCTGAAGACAAGCTCTGAAGTCTTTCTTGCTTTCTCTCGGTCTGGTCTGAGTTTCTAACGATCGCCCCATTACTGCTGGTGACAGGCTTGTGATAATATTGCCATTTCATTAGCTGAGTAGTGTTCAGGAGATTGATGGCTGGCAAGCTAAGAAAAATTGCATCTCCCTCTGCAGCTGCCTGTCCCATAGACAGCATTCATCACAGAGAGGAGTGAAGAAAAACATACGGAAGTAGGAACCGGATGCGCTGGCAACCCACCGAAGTCAAATGCCTATCTGCAAGCATGTGTGAGGATCCTGGAGTCCAGGCATTTTCCCTTCACTGCTCCAACTCCAGGAGAACGTTTTCCAGAAAAAGGAGAGAAAACGTGAGTGTCAGGACCACCTTCCCCAGCCTGAGCTCACAGAACTGGTCCCAGAGGCCTCACCTCTCCTCTGTGCTTGAGAATTATTATTAAACAGACAGTTCCAAAGGAAAGCAAATATTAACACTGAGCAAGAAAGTAAATGCCATTTTGCTCCTGGGTGCTTGAAGAGAGTAGAGAGGAAAGACAATGTAGAGCGGAAGGAAATGAGGCTCCGGAAAGTTTTAGAGAGACTTAGGCCGGCTGCCCAGCCCCTCTCAGCATCTACATACTCTCCTTTTGCTGGGAGGAAGAGTGTCTTGGGGCTTTCTGATGGAGACAGCAAGACTGCAAATGCAAAGGAAGGTGGCAAAAGGTAGAAAGCAGGCAGAGAAAAGGATAAAAGTAATACCAAAAAAATGTTTGTGTGGTTGTATCTAACACTCCATCTTTGTTGACTGGCTTTTGCAAGTTTCTTCCAATATTGCTGACTGGTTCTCAGACTAGATGAAACCAATTTCCAGAAGAATTTCTCCCATGCTGAGCACCTCCTTTTGTGCTTTCAACACCTCTACTGAGCCGAGAGGGGGTCTACATGGTTTCCTACCAGTACTTGCATGGGGTGTGATCCTAGGAATCTTGCATTGTTTTGGCACTATTGCTGAGGACGAGTTTTCCTTAGTCACTCGTTGCCCAGCAGGATGTTCTGTCGTTCTGCAATCAAGACATTTCCTAGGTGCTAGGAGGGGCACACTCTAGTGCCATGTGTTTGTGACAAATAACCCCAGTTCATATTAAAGCCACAACCTATCCTGCCACTTCTGGAATATCATCCCAGGTTTGTCTGGCTCTTTCCATCCTTTTGGAGGCAGTTTCTGATGTGGGAGGCTTCAGAGGGCTCCTGGTGCGATGAATAAAAACCACCTCACAACAGTACACAAAAAATTAAAACCTCATTTGTGTCTGCTAAGCGAACAAACCACAGCTAATTAAATCCCATAACAATAGGACATTATACAAATGAGTACCACCTCCCTAAAAGCACAGCTGGGGACAAGTACAGTTATTTATGCTGTGCCCCTCCAGAGTCATGGGGTGACAAGTCTTTCGTGGCAAGGCTGTGCAGCAAAGGCGGGAGTTCCCTCATGCCCTGACAGATGAGCCAAGAAGGATTTTTTTTTGCCAGGGAAAAAACACACATAGACACACACAGACAAACAGCATGAATGCTCTCCCGCTGCCTCCCTGGAGAGCACTTGAGCTCTCAGCAATCGCTCCCGCGGAGGGATGGGGGAGTTCCGTTTGTGCTCACAACAGGCTCTGTTTGCAGCACCTCACGCCATGGCAGCACAGGAAGGCTGGAGCCCTGGCTGCACGGGGAGCGGAGGCACAGCCAGGCCGCAGGCGCGCTGCCGAGCACGGCCGTGGGCTCTGTCCTGCCGTCTGTCTCGTATGAAGTGCAGAAGCCTGATGTGTAGAATTTATTATTGTCTAACATCTGTGCCAGTGAAACCATATCCATCTCCAAGGCCTAAATAACCTCTTTTGCTATTGTATAGGATCTCCTCACTAGTTTCACACATCCTTATCACTCGCCTAGGGGAGAGGGGTCATGAGTTGCTTTTCTCCCTTTTTTCCAGACAGGGAGATGAGAAGCACAGAGAAATCTAAATGACAAAACTAGGGCCAAGAAACAAATCTGCATCAGTGCCAACATCTGCATCCAAATCTGATGCTCCATGACTGCCTCCTGCCAGTTTTCTTCCTTTGCGCCCTGTGCCATCAGCCTGGCTGGGCTGGCATCCCGCATGGGATGCTCTGCCCCTACCCAAAGACATCTGATTCAGCAGAGCAGTGCCACACACAAAGGGAAGGTCCCCACCCTGCTCGGGACCAGATTACTAGGTGCCTCACAATTGAGGCCCACATCCCATTTTTCAACCTATTAGCTGGTGTAATGCGCAAAATGTGTAATGTGCCTGCTCACTGGCTTTGCAGTGAACAGTATTTAAAAGTCTAAGGGTGGATTGGAGAAAGACCTGTTTTGTATTAAAAGGATGAAGTTCATTCAGCTGAGCTCAGCCTGAACTCCTTGAGCAGGAGGAGGACAAGGGGTCCTTCACTGTCTGCACCCATACAAGCTCAGCCTTTGTGATCTTTTTTGTAATATCAGCTAACTTTCATTTCTGAACAAAATGGTGTCTTCTAAAAGTGGCAAATTTTTTCCATTTTGAAAATGTTGAAATGGGATGATTTGCCTGTGTCTTTCATTCTTTCGCAGAGATAAATTTGTTATCGCGTTTCTTGCAAAAATTGACTTATTTATGAAAGCGTTTTCTGCAAAGAATTCAGTTTCATTAAAGCAATTTTCTGATGAGGAAGCAGGTAATCAGAGAATACCTGACTTTACCTACTTATATCTCATCTTCCCTCATCAGTAGTGAGGAGCTTTTCTGACACAGTCTGCCAGTTGCAGAAGTGGAAGGACTGGATTTCTATGTTAACCATGATCCTGGACCAGGCATGTTGGGGGAGTCAAGGAGTAATCAGGCAGACAGAACCCCAGTCTAGAACAGGCAGGAAGCAAATGAGAAATTTAGCTCCTTTCACCCTGACTCTCCTCTGCTGGCAGTGTTGGCAGCATCACTTCTTTCATTTTGCAGTGGCTTGCATGAGATTTTTTGATCCCTGGTGGAACAAATGTCACTCCTTTAAAGCCTGTGGTTTGAAAGAGATTAGAAGCACAAAGAGAAAATTAAAACAAAATACAAGACTTCATCGGGATCTGATGCAAAGTCAAACCAAGCCACTAATGCTTTGTAGTTTCTATCAGCAACCGTAACTTTGGCCGTAGCCATGTGAAACACAATCCACAAGCACTGAAACCCGGGTGAGTGTATTACCAGTGTGCTTTCCCATAGAAGTCCTGGAATATGCTGAGGCTCTGCCTTCTAATACTGCCCTTAAGTATCCAAAACAGTGCCTTCTCTTAACGCTTTCCCTAGGACCATTCCTAAAGCCAGAAGTCTGGCAGAAAAGGAGAGAAACAAAACTGAGGAACGAAGTGAATGCAGAGGACAACCAATGGCTGTGAGGGAGGTGAGGGAGGCAGAGGCTCAAATGTCTGAATTTACTCTCGGCACCAAAGCCTGCTCTGCATTGGCTCAGGTTGGAAGGGATTGTTCTGTGTGGTTTTACATTGAGGACTCAGGGAATGTTGGTGGATTTTTAAGGTTTTCATCCTGATTTTACACCCATTCTGCAGTTTCCAGACTGGCTGATTTGTGGCAGAATCCCCAGTGGCCATGCAGAACTGTCTCTCCTCCCCCACCTTCTTTTGCTCCTGAGGGCAGCTTAACTAACTCACCTGAAAGATTATTTATTTGGCAGTAAAAGCCACAAATAAAACACATCTGCCTAATGAAGACAGCTTGGTAAGTCTGGCCCATTTTTAATTTTAATGTTGCATGTAATCTCCATTCTGGTCTATGGACTTGTCAGTGGTTTTTACAACTTCCGATTATACGAGTGCAGTAGGCAGAGACAGCTCAGTGGAAGAGCTGGAAGAGCAGCAGTAACAACTGCCTCTGGGGAATCCAGCCAAAGGAGCCAAGGATTTGTCTACACCGTCATTGCAATGACAGAAAGCAGAGGCTGAGCAAGCACTCTGTTGTGGTGTCCTTTTCACAACCTACTTGTCTACTTATTTATAGGTAGTCAAGTAGCTCTGGGCCTTAAACACAAGGTAAGAGGAGGCTTCTGCTTCACCATCCATGGAGAGAGAGGGACACTTCACTGTGTTTTCCAGAAGGGCA
The DNA here is from genome assembly GCF_964195595.1 of Calonectris borealis. Classification (NCBI taxonomy): domain Eukaryota; kingdom Metazoa; phylum Chordata; class Aves; order Procellariiformes; family Procellariidae; genus Calonectris; species Calonectris borealis. Next base: position 2,971,393 of record NC_134335.1, on the reverse strand, counting down.
ATTCTTACAAAAGTAGAGCGGATACTGGGGATTTGCCCATGGGTACAGGGCGGAGGGGCTGTGGCAGACCTTAGGGTCAAGCCTATAGCCAAGTTTGCAATCTTGGGCTATCCACCATTGCCCGACTCCCCATCCTCAAGGCTATCTCTGCCAATGAAAGGTCCCATCGATAACAAGCGAGCCAGCCCCCTCTCCAGAGCACTGTTCTGCCAATAAAGCCCTCCAGAGTCATTCACCTCCTTCCATTAGACAGGCTTGGTGCTAAAGAGCTTGCAGATCAGAGAGTAAATCTATTCAGAGGCTAAGGATTTTCTGACAGAAAGATGGATACAGAGAAAGCAGTTTCCTTCCCAGCATGAATAGAGGCAAGCATAAAAGGTCGTGTGCATAAAAGCTCAGCGCTGTTCCCGTTTGGAGCCCCATGACCTCAGCCGTCCTGCATGGCTTGCTCTCCTGCCTGCAGAAGCCCGAGGCTCACGGCTTCCATTGTGCCCTGAAGGATGCTCGCCTCCACCGCTCAGTGAGCACACCGGCCTTTCTGCTGCCCTGCTGCAGTGGGCAGCTGTCGTTCCTTCCGGCAGGGAAGAGAATGCACTGAGGAATGCCTGGACAGCACAGAGGCCGTCGGGGTTAACCCTACTGTGGGCTGAGGGAGTTGAATGCTGTCTCACAGCTGGAGACTTGGAAAGAAAATGTGAGCTTTGCTCCATGGGCAGTTTTGCCAAGCCAGGATCAGGATTGAAGCAGTCAGCAGAGCAGCACACGGAAGTCCATTACTCTCCTGGATGTTGTGATGGTTGGCAGGTGCAGTCTCAGCCTGAAAGGTTTGCATTCCTCATAGCCAAGGCAGGAGGTATCCCAACTTTTATGTATAGGAGAATGGGGACTGGGAGGAATTATACAACTGACTTACAAGGAGTCTGTGGCAGATCTGAGAGTTTTATCCTAGTCCTCCATCACTTTGCCCCTCCCTAGACTCAGAATAAGGTTTAATCAAAGCTGTATCCTTTCTCTTCACAATGGTGTAAATCAGGAGCGACTCCCCTGGAAGTACGCTGTCCTTACCTGCCTAGCAGCCTGCTATAAGGTGGTGAGCTGTGGGGCCGCACTCCTAGTCTGGCCTCACAGGCAAGCATGAGTGGCCAGAAAAGATGTTTCAGACCTTCAGTCCCCCTGCCCTGGGCCTGCAGGTTCTTTCCTGATGCTGGGCCCCTTTTCTTCCTGGGGAAATGGTACTGCAGTGCGAAGAGTGCTTGGATAAGGTCCACAGGCATCAACCCCCAGTGAGAAAGGAGTGGTCTCATTCCCCTGGCTCCCCTCCAGGAACCAGCATGGCAACCACACAAGATGCTTCTTGCATGAAGTGCAGAAACTGCCACCAGCTGTGGAGCTGGTGAAAACTAGCCCAGTCATTGACAAATTTTTCTCTGGAGATGGCTGACTCAGACGCTGCTCTGCCTCCCAGGCGTCTCCTGTTGTGTAGGGCCTGTCATTTCCGTATATCAGAATTAGCCAGGAGAGTTTTCTGCCATCTGAGTTTGACCTTCTAAGGATGTTCAGCATCTTTCAGCATCTGGACCATTAGGGTTGTGATATGCTTCACAGATGTGCAGGACAGCAGGCACAGGCTTTGCAGAGCAATAGAGACCTCATTCCTCCTTCTTGTCGCCATCTCTTTCCAGGGACTGAAGACACACAGTCTGCCTGACTCTTTCAGGTCCCAGCAGGGACTCTGGGGCAACACACAACAGCGTACCCCGGTCACCGTGATTCTTTTCCTGAAGGAGAAAACATTTTCTCACCCTCCTCCCCAAATGCTGCTCTCTAATCTTCATGCTAGTCCTTCATGAGTCTCCAGTCTGGACCTGCCTAGGGAGGGGTGGTGAAGAGGATAGCTTTTGCTCTGCTCCTGCTACCTTGCAGGACCAAAGCACCTGCAGTCAGTCCTGCTTTTAGCTACTCAGTTGCCAGCATGCTATTAGGAAGCATCTTTCTGCTGCTGCCACCCATTGCTCTGCAACCAGACCCCTGGCAGAAGTCTCTGTGGGATTACAGGCATCCAACTACAAAGCCCGGTAAACCTCCCGCTGCCTGTGAAGGGGGATCTGCCTCTCTCAGGTGCTGTATCACTGATTCTGAATGCTGCTTAGTTCAGTCCCTTGACACATTTAGCTGTCTCCATCCACAACGGAAATTTCTGTGCACTTCAGGGGCTCACCAATCTGGGCTGCAGTTTGGCTTTTTACCAATACCTGAAGCTACCGTGCTGGCTGGGCTTCCCAAGGGGCAAGGAAGAGGCTTGTCTGTCTTTACAGGTAATTAAATCTGGATTAAAACAAGATCTTACTGGAAACCAGCCTGGGGGAAATTGTAAAGGGCTTCCTGGAGGTGAAGCTCTACAACCAGAGCCCAGGCAGTGCAGTGCTCTTTCTCTGTCTCCTAAAAGCAAGGGGGTAGTGAAAAACCCACAGAAGCTGGGTTGGGAACCTGTCCATAGCCAAAGACCAGCTTGGATGCTCCAGCACAAAAACTGCCCATCACATGCAGCTCTCTGTTCCACCTACAGGAATGGAGGTAGCCATAAGAGAGCCCTGACTCATGTAAAACCAAGCTTAGCCCTTAAACTTAATCCCTAAAATTTCACATACTTGGCTTTGCAGGGCTCCCAGGAGAGAGGTAGCATCTCTTCTCTCCTGCACATCTTTGGAGAGGAACTGGCCCTGGACCCGCAGCCAGGGAGGGTGGAGCACTGCATGGTACTCAGTCCTGCTGGGCAGCTTCAGAGCTTGCTCAGCTGCCTCTCAGCTTTGCCACATCTCTAGCACTTCCACTGCAGAGGGGTGGTCAGGCTGCATCCCTCTCTGGAGGAAGGAAGGACTGGCTCACTGAACCTCAGATTCTTCAAGGAAGGGATCAGGCTGGATTGAAGGAGGAAGGACTGGATTGCAGAAATGCTGCACACCCTGCAGTTCACTCCTATCAGCACAACTGGCAGGCAAGTGCTATGCCCTGTACCTTATCCCCAGAAAGGCTTTGCTAGGTGAACCTGTGCCTCAGTTTCCCCAACTGTAAAATGAAGCATCGATGGGCAAACTGGTCTGGGCCCATGCCCTCCTTGGTAAATTGCTTTGAAATGCACCAGTGAAGAGTACAGGCAGCTCCCCCCTGCAAAGCATAACCCCCAGCCCGTCACTGCCTCGCACACACTTCTGTCGCTGGCTCCTCCTCTTCCAGCCTGCTGGGCATTTTCCATGGTGTGTCCTTGTGACCAAGCAGACATCAGGGCTCGTGTTCCCTGCTGGATTCCCACAGCACCCTTGCCCATGTGCTTCCTCCTGGCTGCTGCATAATGGGCCTGAAAACACAGAACCGATATGCAAATCTGACATTTAATTTGGACATGAGAGTTTAATGAGGCTGTGGAGATTCTTCCACTTGCAGCCTCCACATCCTGCAACCTGCAGTCACATTCCCTTAATTGAACACGTCCCCACTACACATGTATGAATGCACTCACGTGCACGTGCTCTCCAACACAACCCACCCTTTGCAGAACAGTTGCTCCCAACTCCCCTCTCTGTCTGTGCCTCCTCCCAGGCTCCTGGGGCCATAGGGCAAACGAGGGGACTGTGACTCTCCAGGAGCCACATCTGGTCTTTCCAAAGCATCTCAGTTCAGAGCAGACACACATTTTCCCACCCCAATTTTGGGATCTCTTTTAAGATGGTGCTTTGGTTTGGTGACTCCTAAAGCACCTGGTTCTGCTGCAGGGCAGGCAGGGCCTATTTACTCTGAGCCAGAGGGCTGGGGGCGTACAGTTCATGAGCTATTGTGCTATCTTGTTCTTGAAGAGATAGATGATGTACTAGAAATTGGCTCTGCTGAGAGCTGCGGTGAAGAAGGAAGGGCACAGCTCACACCTTGCGAGGCCTCTCCTCCCATCCCACAAGACCTGCAAAGCATTTCCCTGCCAGAGCAAGCACGTCAGTCAGAGAGAATGTATCCCATCCACTAGCCCCAGTGCCAAAGATACCTTGCTCTTGGGAGCAGGATCAACTTTTCACTTTAACAGCTCCGTACCAGCCGCCTCCGTGAGCGCCTGTCTGAGCAAAGGCAGCATGGGCATCCCTAGAGTCCCCTTTTTGCCACCTTGCCCTCTGCAAGGTGGAAAAGGAGGAAAAACACATCCTCCTCAATCCACAGGCTCACTCTGACATGAAAGGCACCCCTGGAAACTAGAACTGAACTGTAAAAAATTGAACCATAATTAATCTGCCTCCTCAACTGCAACAGCTTGAGATCAGTGTATTGCTGAGAGCCCTAAATACTATGTGCATAGGATACATTGGTCCTGAAGAGGGCAACTGGGAATGAGCTATCAGGCCCTCTGAAGAATCCTTAAAACTCCGAGCGAAGAAGAAAACAAGTAAACAACAAAGCCCAAGCAAAACCCAGGAACTCCTACATCCAGCAAGGAGATACTCCTTTGTGCCACCTGCCTGAATGCAAAGGCTTCCACTAGCTCCCAGCACAGAAACTTCACAGTGTTTTTATTTGAAGAGGATTATGGAGCTGCCGTTCAGTAAATGAAGTGCCACTCCAACCAGCTGCACTGTGGCCTGCCCTTGTTCAGACAGAGCGCCTTGCTGGGGCCGCAGAAGCTGCAAGCGAAGGCTGCTCCTGGCCTTGGAGCTCTGCAGAGCTAAGTAACGCCTGAGAGTGCATGCACAGGAGCCAGGAGAGGGGTGAAGAAGTAGGAGGAGAGCTTTTCATCATTTCTGCTGCTCCTCTGACAGGTACAGCCAGGGTTTTCTTCTTCAGCAGCCTTCTTTCCTCCCAGGTTGCAGCCACAGCACTGAACTGCTCCTCTGGCAACTGAAATACAGGTTCCATTTTCCCTGCTTTCCTGGAAGGGGCAAAAGGACAGAAGAATACGGGTCACTCCCCTTCCCTGCTGCTTTATATCAAAACCAGTTGCTCCCAGAACCTGTTATTGCTGCAGTAATCATGGCACCCTCTGCACATGGCTGATTACCCAGCGTCACAGGAGACAAAGAAAGTGAGCTGCAAGCCCCAGCTCTAAGTGTGCCACATTTAATTGCCGGGGAATATGAGCTGGGGAAAGGTTGTACAGCTGGTGAAGAGCCAGGGAGACCCAGTCTGGGGCTAGAAAGGGGGAATGTGAGCTGGGCCAGGTAGAAGATCAGCGGGAAGAGGCAGGTAGGTGGGACATGAGCTCTCTTCAACACGAGCAGGCTCCGGGATGAAATATTAATGCCAGCATCCTGAGAAGGCAGCAAGCAACGGTGTCTGCGCCACTTGGCCATGAATAAAAGATGGTCCTGAAAATGGGGAGAGCAGCAAATTAATTAATCGAAGCAAAAGTCTCTCCACTCCCATTAACGAACAAGCCTGGAATCCTCCCCCATGCAGCTCAGCTTGGGGAACATGCAGGGCCACAGAGGGGAGAGAGACAGCAGAGACAGGGTCTTCTCCCAGTGACCTGGGATCTCCCACTGTCCAGCAGTGCCTTTAAGCTCAAGTTCAGGTCCTGGTTCAGCTCCCCATCATGTCTAACCTGCCAGCTTTGAGAGTTCAGCCTCTGTGAGGCCTCCTTGGACTGCTCGCCTGTGCCCTGACTCCCTCAGGTTTTAACGCCAAGCCCATGCAGGCTCCTTCTCAGATCGTTCTCTCTGCAGTGACCCTGAAAAATGGCCATAGTTCCCTCTTCACCCGCCTCCTTCCTCTCCCTGGGCCAAACTCCCCAGGACCAAGGTCAGGGGGTCCCTTTGGACACAGGACTCCTGGGCCCCAACACCCCCTCAAGGATGCAGGGCTGGTGAAGGAGGAAGGGGAAGGAGCAGCCACAGCTGAAACAGTGCCAAGTAAGGGGTGAGGTGGGAGCTGCAGCTGTGGTCCCAGCCCAAACACCAAAAGTGGCTGGCAGGAGAAGGTAGAGGTGCCACAAAGCTGCTGTATCACCCCAAGCAGAAGCCAACACTTTGCACCAAGAGGGGCTGAAGGAAGGCTGTGGATTCCTAATGCTGCACTTCGAGAGCTGCGCAGGCTGAAATAGCCCAGCTGTGAGCCAAACCCTGGGGCCCAGCCAGCTGCTCCCAGGCGAGCTAGCAGGAGGACAGGGTTGTCTCCCCCGGGGGCAGGTGGTGGGGGAGGACTCAGAGTTGCTTCTGCCTGCAAGGGAAGACAATCCGGTTTCTCTTCATTCAGAGCTGGGAATTTTCTGGGTGCTGCTCAGTTGCTGCCCTGCCCAAGGCTAATCCCTTATGTTGTGCCAGTTGACTGGAAACAGAGCAGTGGGGGCTGCTGCAGATGGAAAGCCACCCTCAGCACCAAGAGACGACTGATCTCCTCTTCTGAAGCTTTGCCTATAAATTATAGATTTTAAGCAGTGTTTGTTTAAAATATTCAGCTTGCCACTTAAAAAAGAATACTCATACACACCAGGAATGGCAAGAAGGACAGGGGGTGGGGGCTGCATTCCCACTTGGAGGAGGAGGAGGGAAGCAGACAGGAGAGAGGTGTTTCCTCGACTAATGAGCCAGCATCCCTCCCGGTGGATGTGCAGCCCGACACGTGAGCCACCTGCACTGCAGCTTCGCCTGCCTCTCCCTCTGGCACACAGCTCAGGCCCAGCAAAGGTCTGCAGGAGCAACAGCCTCTGCTTTTTCCACCCTGCATCCCAGTGTGCAGGTCATCCCACGGGCTTCCCTTCAAGCCTGCAGGACAGCATTGTGTTTGCAAAGTCAGAGCAAAGACAGCTCAGGTGCTCTGAGGGCAGGAGGGAGGTGAGGAGGTAGGAAAACATCCCCCTCTACACACACACCCCCCTTACCTAAAAGCACAATCATTTCTTTGATTAAAAATTCAGCTCTTCAGCTGACATGGCCAAGGGGCAAATCTGTAAAAGGTGAGATGCAGGGAGCAGTAGCCGAGATATTTCTCATCAATGAAAAATGCTCCTCTTCATCTCTGCTCTGGGTGCATCCCAACCCTGCCAGTCACCAGAGCCTGTATTGCCGCCTGATGGTGAAGAAGGGGCAGGGCCCTGCTGCAGTATAAAGGGATTTCTCCTCTAGGTTGCAGTACTTCGTAGGCTAAGGCAGGCTCTCACTATCTTCTGGTGTGGATTTCACATGGAAGAGACTGCAGATAGCATTGGTGAAGAGACACGACCTTACAGGAGATGACTAAAGGCATACTTCAGCTTTTCCTGCCCCAAGAAGCTCACTCATGTACTCAGGTACATCTTGCAGCAGGGTACAGGTAGCAGCGGTCCAATTGCAGAGAGATGTTCAGGAAGGCACAGATCTCCTCCCAACAAACCCAGACACACCAAAGGCCTGCTGCTATGCACACACGCTGCCCAGCTCCTTGTGTAAAAGCATTGGAGGAATTCTCAGAAAGGCAAAAGGCTTTCACTGTTGTGTGCTCAGTGCTTGCTGTTTATCGAGGCCTCTGCTGGGAAAACTGAAGTGGCTGGAAGGAAAGGAGGCAGTTACAGACAGGATACCTAGAAATGCCATTACCTGTACTGTGTAGTAGCAGTACCTGAGGGGAGCCTGACCCACAGCCTTAGCCTTGCAGCACCAGGTGCTGTAGACAGCTTTAGGAAAACTCAGCCTAGATTAGGTCAGTGGAAGGTGAGCAGCCATGCAGAGGAGAAAAACAAAGTTCACCTTTAATAAAAGGAATGTAGCAGCCCAGGGTCAGATAGAGCTAGTGGAAAGGACTGCAGCTTCAAATCCTGGCTACCCCACATCTGTGATTTTATCAGGGTCACACCTAGCTGGCTCTCCTGAGCCTCAAGTCGGTGGCTCTGTGGGATCTCCCTGTGATCTGATGATGGCTGGCTGCCAGGACCACCAGCCCAGGGACACTCTGCCTTTCCTTCCTGCCACCTGGGTGATGCTCCAGGCCCAGCCCTCCTTCTGGCACCTCATGTGTGTGCATGTGCCTGGACTGCAGAGACACCTTTACGCAAAGATACCTCCTTCTAAAGGGCCCTCCCAAGCTCACCCTAGCATGCAGCTAACCCAGGGCATGCCCTGGGGCTCATCCTGTCCAGGGAATACTACATGCCTGTCTGGGAAAGCAGGTGAGAGGTTGTCCAGGATGCTCCTAGTTCCAGCAAGAAGCAGCTGGGTGTTTCAGTCAGCAGGCTCAGGGAGTCTGCAAGCTGAACCAGCGCTGCCTGCAGCTTAAGCATGCTTCGGGCTGGCTTCACCCACTGCCTCCTTAGCTTCAGGGGGGGAACAAAACACCCTGTGCCCCTAATAGGCAGAGAAAATCTTGGTGCCTTGGTCACATTTCCCGTGTGGCAAACAGAGGAAGAGAGCACAGCAAGCCCTGGAAAAAAATAGGCAAAACTTCTCCACATACCTGCTGCCTCCAAGGGTGTTCAAGAGCTGAGCCTCCTGCATTCCCCTCCTCCTGTAGCACTCTGAGCATCCTGCAGGGCTGGAGATCTTTGCTCAGCCTGGTCTGCTCACCAGCATGCCCTTTCTGGCCCCAGCATTTTGCTCTAGCAGGAAACAACCAAATAAAGCTCACCGGGCCCAGCCTGGAGCTCAGCAATGTGGCAGCTGCAGAGACTGAGGGTCCCCTTGAGCTTCCATAGAGCTCAGAGGTTTTCCCAGCCCACAGGGAAATTGAATTTGGCTCCCCTCCTGCCTGTCCCCCAGCCAGGCAACATCGTCCACTGGCCAGCCACAACCTGTTTGCCAACAAATGGCAAGGAGCCATGGCTGGCTGGGGTCTCCAGCTGGAATCAGGGGTGTTCCGGCTGGAACATTTTTGTCAGTAGCCAGCTCTGACCTGCTCAGTCCCAAAACAGGGAGTCAGCACTCCTGGTTTCCCCACAAGCAATTAAATGCACCAATAAGGCCAGGGAAGGACTGATGTTGACTGAAAGTCTACTGGACATTTTCAGAGATTCAGAGGAAAGGCATGAAAAAAGCCCAGAAGATCAAAGAGTCAATGAGCACCTGCTGATCTTTTTGACTAGACTGTCCGTTCCTTGCAGCAATGTCTGTCTTCAGGTATACCCAGCACCTAGACCAGGCAGGGCTACTCTCACTGCCAATACACACAAGGAATGTGACCACTAGCCCTGCTGCTGCAGCCTGTATGGCCATCAGCTGAGGGTGGTAGCCTCTCAACACTGCCAGCCTCCCCACAGTGCAGAAAGACCTAACCCCCCCCCGGCCAAGCCTGAGCCCAGCTCCCCTCCGTGACCCTGGCAGGGCCGTGTTTCTTGCTACCCCTCCCAGGAGACACTGACCGTTCTGGCAAGCTCTGTGCTCTATTTTTAATACATTAGCCCTGAACTCCATTTGAGTGGATAAATATAGCATCAACCACTCTGCCAAGCCATTTTTCTCTGGGTTAACACATTCATCCAAGCTGCTCTATTTGTCTTTCCTCCACAGACTCATATTCTTCTGGATTCATTTTGTCAAACAAATTGCACAAGCTGGACTGCCCATTTACCCAGTGCTGTTTGATTACAGGGGTTATTTATGAAACAGCAAGACATATGGCATTAAGCTGCTTAATAATAATAATAATGAGAGAAGGGAAAGGGGAAAGCACTAGAAGAGAGGAGGGGGAAAATGTTTTTTATTACAGACAAAAGCTCCTGCCATGGGTGATAAATTCCAGACACTTTTTCCAGTTGCTCTTGTGCTGCTGGCATGATGAATGTCACAGGCACCAGCACGCAGCTCGGCTGCAGGAGCATGGCCACGGGCTGCAAGGAAAGGAGGGAAATGCCGGGGCACACACATGTGGTGAAGCTGGCTGAGGTGTGCAGCAGCCAGTTCACCTGCCCAGGCAGTTCACCTCCCAGGAGGGATCACACTGGTTGCAGCAATACAGATCACACCCAGTCCTGCCTACCATCAGCACAATGCCTGCAGTCCCTCACATTGCAGGCTCAGAGGAGTCTCGGAGGCAGTGTGAGGGCAGGTGACATGGCCTTCCAGCACCTTGCCAGTCCCCTGCTGGCATTGCTCCTCCCAAAGCCCAGCTGCTACGATCAAGTGATTACTGGAGAATCCTATGTTTGGGGAGCAAATTATCCTCCAAGCCTATGGTTGCAAAGCAGAGCCTAAAAAAAGAACATAGCACAGAGAAGAGAAAGCCTCAAACTACTTCCTACTGAGCACTCAAATCTTGTGAAAACTGCATCTACAGCCCAGTGAGAATCTAGGCCAGGTCCTCTCCTTCTCCTACATTGTTCCCATGCTGAATAGCCTCCATATATACAGCTAGTTTTTCTACTGCAACCTTTATAATTTCCAGATGGTACTCAGAGTGCCCAAGATATTTAATTTCTGCATAACTAAACTGCTTTTGAACCTGTTTCCCCCTCTTCTCTCTGATTTCGTCACTTATTTCTGAGAAGTTTGGATCCGCTTCATTCGCCACAAGCAGAGCCCAGTTAGGTCTCTGAACTCATCCCCCTCTGACCTGGCCATCCTGGCTCTAATGACAGCTTACTGCAATTCAATCAAAACTTCTTTCAAAGGGAGATGCTTGATTAAGGGCCTGGGAGACCTTGAAAGTAGAGTCATTCCTGCAAGAGGAAGGTAATTAATTTTTTTAATCAGTGGGCACTGATCTCAAGGTCTAAAGAACAGAGTCAGCAGCAAACTCACTCCCACAGATACATAGCGGAGCCCTGCCACATTACTGGAGACTCCAGGGAAAGTGCTGGGAACTGGACTTGGTACACACCAATCTGCAGAGCTGCTGCATCATCTCATCCTTCTCCCTGGTGGGAGCAGCCTGGGCCATTCCCCTGGGGCAGAGGCACCTTGTGCTTTTTCCCTTCACCTCTGATGTGAGCAAAGCTCCTGGTCTTCCCTTTTCACCCTGTCCCAAAAAAAGGAAAACACACCAAGTTTGCAATCAGAGACAGCATCAGTCTCTGGAGATAATTCCTTAGCAGCCCAGATTCCCCTCACTGTCTTACAGGGAAGACCCTGGCAATGGGATAAACAAGCTCAAACACCGAGACTAAAGGCTTTCCCCTGGCTGATGCAAATGGTTCTGCAGTACTAGCCTCAGCTTCTGCTTTCTTGTTCATCAGCTGGCACAGACCTGGGGATGCCGGGCAGGCAGAGTTAATCAGGCCTCGTTTGCGATTACAATGAACTCTTGCATTTCATGGCCTGCATCCTAAACCTGCTTTCTAATTCCCCAAGGGAGAGGGATTTACACTTTCAATTTTATGTCTAGTTAGTTAATGGTCCATTACTGTCAAAAGGATCAGTAGCTAGAAGTTAAATCCTACAGGATTTACAATAAGGAAGAACCAAAGGCAGCAGAAGAAAACATGCCAGACAGAGGGCACAGGGAACATAGAGGGGTGTTTGCAGGTCCTCAGCACTGTGACACTGGTGGCTGGACACTGGCCCCACGACAGCTCTAGAACAAGGTTCACCCCATCACTCCCTTCTAGCTGCTTCTCCCTTATATACTGTACCAAGTTTCTGCCTCAAGTATCTCTTTGGAGAAAGTTTACCAGCAGGCTGCCAGGAGCGAGGGAATTCAAGTGGAGTAAATTCCCCAGCTTCCAGCAAGCAGGGGGTCTGAATTGCCAGCCACAGAGAAAGGTCCCGCTCTCCATATTGAGCCAGGTACCAGACCCCCATCCTCCAGCAGGATTCACCACTGAGATCAAGTTCAGCTGGGGCAAATAGGCACCATGCTGGCTCTGCATATCTCCTCCCTGCCTCCATCTTGCAAACTCTAGGCAACCCAAGTCTGCAGAAGACAGTGTGACCTTACTTGAGCATGGTCTGTTAGGGACCCTGCCTTCCTACCACTAAAAGTGGAGTAATGGTACTCCAATACTGTTGGAAACTAGAAGGGCTGAAAGGCAATGCCATAGTACACACAGAGTACAAAATAGATTTTGATGGGACCTCCAGAATCCAAGGTACCTCTCAGCCAGGATTCTGCTTGTTCCCAACACAGTTCCTCCTTAGTCTGCCTCATGGAAAAATACAGAACTTGAGCATGGCATACTGCAGCCCTCACCTTCCCAATGCGATTCTCCAGAGCCTCTCGAGAGGGAAGTCAGGTCCTGTTTCCCACACCGCACAGGAGTTTGCTTGGGCTTTTGCCCCTACCCGGAGCTGAGCTAACACTGCACGCTCTGGAGGATTTGGCCCCTGAGCCACTGGCAAGTATTGCTGAGTGACCTTGAAAGCTGCTATATTTCCACACTCCAGCATCACTTAGGTGAAGGTAGGCCATTGCACCCCATTAAACTGCATGGGAAATCAGGTGGCCAACACTTTGTTAAGCTCTGGCCTTCCTTCCATTAATGCTAATCACAGAAGGATGACAAGCTCTGCTGTGGGTAGAAAATTACACAGCTACGTCTGAAACAGGACACTGTCACTATCCCATAGCACAGAGAAGCAGTCCTTGCTGCAGGCAACTAGAGGCTCAGAGCAGAACAGTAGCTTTGGCAGGACTGGAATGGGTTTGCCTTGTTCATGTTGAATTTCTGCCCCCTCCCTACCAAGAGATACTGAAAGGTCGCCACTTCCTTAGCAAGATAAAGGCTTCTGTGAAGTATACACAAGCCTGCCAATAGCCGAAAACATCTGTCTGTTTCTGATCCCATCCCCTGAGATACATGGTTTTGCTGCTGTCAGAGCAGAGGTATTAAAGCAGCTACACTGAAAGGTCTGTCAATATTACAGAGCTTGCTGTGCAGGGGTTTATAACCTGCCCATAAAAACTCACTCCAAGCTGAAGCAGGGCAAACAAGGTCCCCATGCCCCTCAACTGGGGAAATGTTATTTTCTTTTTATTTTGCAAACAAGGAAACAGTTTTTTCTGCTGCCTGAAGTTTTTCTGAGTTGTAAATGGTGCTAAAGAGACAGAGTTTGGCTAGATGGGAGACAGGAAAATATTTAAGTGATCAAAGAACAGTTAATGATTGTGTTTAGCAAGAGGCTAGAAATTATTTTATAAGTCAAGGTAGTTTGAGCTGCAGCCAGGCAGGCAGCACAGTGCAACTCTGAGGTCTACAGCCATCAAGGCAGGTTCAGGGTCCTTCCTCAGGTCCATACCTGCAGAAGGAGGACACATTAGGCCTGGAAAGACAATCCAGGAGAGCTCCCAATTCTAAGCCCCTCACTCCCTCACCACCAAACACAGGTATGCAGCAATGTTGCTGTCCCCGGAAAACTTAGGACAGAGAAGGCAGAATTTAACACTGTTCAGAGACACTGCCACTCTGGCTTTCCAGCAGTGCTATAACTCTCTCCCTGCCAGCACTCCCCACTGAAGTCTGCCTTGCCCCTTTAATGCAACCATATAGCTTCGTGGAACCCTTTACATACACCATACACATCACTGCCAGCATTCAGAAGTTATACTGCTATTACTTTTAACCATTTCATCTAGGATGCTTCTAGGAGATCAGCATTTTTTAACTTCTTCCCACTCCCCCTTTCTGTACAGCTAGGAACACTCCTCCCCACTGAAATCTGTGCTTCTCCACTAAAGCCCTGCCTCAGTAATTTAGGCCTGCTAGCATATACATGGAGTAGAGCTGTACGACTCATGACAAGATGAGTCCATAAAGCTCACTTTCATCCCTCCTATCTACCCTACCAGGGAAGACAAGGCTAAACCCTGAAAACCCAAGGATCGTGAAAAAAAAAAAAAAATTAAAACCCACCCTACCAATGGACTGCAGTCCATAAACAAAACATAGGACTTTTGCTTCTGCAATGCATTTCTTTTCACATCTAAGACCTGAGGATCTAACCTACTCCACCCAACAAGCCTCACGATCGTTAGGGAAAACAGTAGCACTCCACTAGTTCCCACAAACACGCTCCAGCAAAAGGCAATGCTACCCTCTGGTGCTTCCTAGCAGAATAACCAGTCTGCCCACTACTCACCAGAGTTAACACAGGGCCTGCAAGCTAGGGATGCTAACATCGTGCTGCTTCCCCCACGTCCCTCCATACAGGCCAACTTACCAGTATCATACAGCTTTATCACTGAGAGAGCCATAGCACCCTAGGCTCCCTAAAATACTACACTAGAAAGAGGTGACCAACCATGTTGACTGACCAACCCCTCCTCCCAATTACACAGACCACCTTTACCATGGAAAGCCATTAAATACAAGCAGCAAGGTGCAAGGGGCTGTGCTCACACTCACCTGTGCAGGCCAGGGAGCTGTTTTCTTCCCCTCCCCCTGTTAAAGCTATTTCTGACTCAGCTGGTTTCAGTGTAAATTCCCTCATGTAGCTCCACAGCAAAAGCAATTAATGTAGTATTAAGGTGAATGGAGGAAGAAGCTAGCTCTATCAGGTCATTGCTTTGCATGAGGAGGACACATGGAGACTTACTTGAGGGCAGTCTTTGTTGGCCCTTCACACTTGATTAATTCATATTTACAAAGCTTTGCTTCATTTGAATGGAGCTTTTTGTGATTTATTTCTAATATATTTTCAGAAATGTAGCCCTGGCCTGCCAGCACAGACAGGAATTGCATTAAAATAGGCTGTGGTTTGGTTCTTAGCATTTATTTACTATTCTTGTAGTAAACAACAGATTACATTGTTTGTGATGCTTAATAAATTCCCTTTTTGTTAAGTATGTGTTTGTATGTAACTTTCCCCTGTGTCTGTGTGCATGCATGATTATAGTAGCAAAGTTTTCGTCTGACAGTATGTGTTTTTCATCTAATTCTTTCCCTAACTTTCTCATTTTGCCCATCTCTCTGTCCCTGCCTCTGATTTTCACCAACAGAACTTTCCATTTTTTCTTTGGTTGCAAATAACTTGTTCTTCGGGGTTTTTTTGAGTTTACTAATGTGTGGCCTCAGAAATACCTATACGTACTTCCTTCAAGTTAAAAAATAGCAAGAAAGAAAAGGAATCTTATTGAGTAAGATGAACAGAAAACCACATATTTCCCCTGGGTAACAGCTCCATAGATTCCCGTGACATGTATTTTGAGGAATACATTTTCTCTACTATTACCTAGCCTTAGCCTAGATTGTGGTCATGATCCTAAACATTGCTTTTTGGAGTATCTTGCCCAACACACTTTTTGGTTGAAAACTGAATCTCTTCAAAACAGAGATTCACAGCATTAAAAAAAAAATCACAACATAAAAAAAAAATCTATCCTGTGGAAAGAGTAAAATGACACGTCATGTTATGACTGACTCATCACAAACACCCTCCACTACTCATATAATAAAGAACTATGTAAATAAACATAGTTTATGTTTATATGTAAATAAACATAATAAATAAAGTATGTAAATAAACATAGTAAATAAAGTCAAATGATTGACTTTATCCTTGCAATAAAAAGTTGGGAAACATATTTGTTCAAAAGGTTTCTAGGACAGCATATGAACTTAAATAGCAATTTCTTTTTTTTTTTAATAATCTCATGCTTATAAGCTTGGTTTATAAGCTTTATAATTTCATGTTTTATAATCTTGTTTCAGGACTTTGAATATCTCAGAGGGCTCAGTTTTAGCAATCTACGAGAATATTGTGATACTCAGACTGGCCAGTGCTTTGTATCCAGGAATTTCAAGGCAATGAAAAGTACAAATCCAGTTGCAGGGAGAGGAAGGATGCAGGCTTAAGAAGCAGAACTAGAAAGAGATAGCATAAATCTTTTTTTCTACATTTTTTCCTACCATTGCACATGAAGGGTAGAGAAGCAGGGCTTTTTGATAAGTTGTTTTTTAAAAAACACCAAGGAGACCACTGGAAAATAGCAATAACTTCCTATACTATACAGTGACAGTAGTTTTACATGTAAAGGGCCTAAAACATTTTGTTTAGAATTCAACTGCAGAATGATACAAATGCAAGGATTAATGGATTTGCTCAAGAAATCAGGCTGGGCTGCACCTGTGTGCTGTTAATTGCCCCTCAGGTGCTGCCAATGAGGGCTCCTGCCCCCAGCACCCCAGGAATGCAGCTGGGATCCCTATAAGTAGCTTCCCAGGAGCAGGCAGAGGTTTCTGCTTGTGCTGGAGTCTGGTGTGAGGAAGCTGAGAGGTGCTGGAAGGGACCTTAGTATGTTCATGATTAAAGCTTCAGGGAAAAACAGGCAGATGCAGGTATTTAGCTGGAGGTTGGGTGTAAATGTTTTCGGAAACAGTAGAAGTTCCTAAAATATTTTTGGGGGTTGTGGGCTTCATAATAAGCTTTATTCTTTTTACTTAAGTTTTTGATTGAAGCTTTACATTTTACTTAAGTGGTTACCTATGGTGGGTAGGATATTCATCAAGTTTTTTCTAGCTCTGAGTTAAAAATTACAATGCTGAGGGAGGGTATTGGTCCTGGAAGTGTTGTGAAGCCAGTGGGAGCTGTGCCTAAGCAGGTAAGCCAGTGGAAGGGTTACAAAGGGATGGTGCTTCAGGCTTAGCTTAGCCTGGGTGATGTGGTGCTTGCTGTTGAAAAACAGGTGGTTTAGTGTCTGGGGAAAGGTGGGTGCTCTAAAAAGGCAGTAGAGGATCCCTGTTCAAGAATGGCATTGGGATCTCTTAGAGTCTGATCTCCACTTTCTAGCTCGGGAGATCTTTGGGGGCCTTGGGGAAGGCTAGGGGATTGCTGAAGGGAGGCTGGTCTGCCCTGTAATTTAACATAACAACAGACCATGATGATAAACCTTCCCCTTGCTTGGTAAGATTGGGGGGGCAGCCACTCCGAGTTTGTGGGGTGTGCTGGTGGCCTGCTCTCTGGACCAGAGTTGTCAGGCAATATAAATGGTCCTGGGTGATGCAGAGTCTAATCTAGGGGTGGGAAGGAGGCACTTTGCAGCACTAAGATGCCCCTTAGGCGGTTAAGCCTGTGTTAATAGCTTGCTTTGGCTTTATTTAGGCCTATTGCCAGTGTGCTTACTCTGGGATAAAAACTTATGTAACTTTCCCAAGTGGTTTGATGCTGGAGGCTTGAGTGGGCATGTGGGGGCTGAGCTGCCTGCCTTCATGGGGACTCTCTGCTGGGTGTTGGGGCTGTGCTGCCCCTTCCTGAGCAGCGCTGGAGCTGTAAGGGACTCCAAGAGCTGGGTGGGAGGCTGGTCCCAGGCTGCCCTGGAGCTGTGAGCTCTGCCCTTGCCTCCCCTGGAGCGTAGGCCAGGAGCTTTCCAGGCAGCCTGCCTGGCCAAAGGCCTTTTCAACCGCTGCAGGCATGGGCATCTCTTGTGGGGCTTGCTGGGCACAAAATAATGCCTTGAAAAGCAACTGGAGAGAGAAGGCTGCTCTGCCAGACCTGGCATCGTGTGTCACTGCTGGTATTTGCATATTGCCTGCCATAAAGCTGTCCCCGGCCTTGAGACTGTTCCCTTCCAACAAAATTTCTAGTACCTTTTTAGAGTATAGCTGTAGCAGACTGCTGTTTGTGCATCGATTAGTACTGGATCCACATGTTGGTGGATCACCTGGCAAGGAAGGTGTTACCCAGACTAATGCACAAAACG
Organism: Calonectris borealis; assembly: GCF_964195595.1. NCBI lineage: Eukaryota > Metazoa > Chordata > Aves > Procellariiformes > Procellariidae > Calonectris > Calonectris borealis. The sequence goes on along the minus strand of NC_134335.1, from coordinate 2,953,882 downwards.
GATTTTAATCCCATTTGCTGGCATGTGCAGAGCTGTTTGTGCTGGCTGTATCAGCTGCAGGGGCACAGATGATAGCCCATCTGGCATAAATCTGCTGGGACAAATCTTCCTCCTTCAAAAAAAACAAAACTAGAACACACCTGAATCAGCAGAGTGAACTTACACTGATTCAGCATTTCATGTTGGCATGGTAACTCCAACCTGGTAGCAGGCACCCAAGGCCTGGATGTGAGCTTCCAGTTCCACTAAACATCAGCTCTTTAACTCATAAGAGTGCCAAGACTCTCTAGAGAAGATAATTCATGAATCAGCTATGGGGGTCCTGCTTGAGGCTCTTGAGCATTGGAAGCTGAAGTCTCAAGTCCCCTGGAGCTGAGATCACTAGATAGCTCACCACCTCAACCATGAGGCTGCAATGTAATCCTATGGTTTACCTACTGTTGTCAGACTGGTATTCAAAGCCTCTGTGCAATCCCTTTTCCTATCTGCTGTGCCAAGAGAGAGATGATGAAGTAGGGGGACTCAAGTGCCACCCTGGTATTCAAAGTACACTGACTCAAAGTTTTGCCTTCTGTGGCTACCTGAGCAAGCTGAAGGGTATGGCCTAGCTATCCCTGTGGTGTTAGAGAGTCCTGAGTAAGTTTTATAGGCAGAGATCACTTAGCCCTGGTGCCTCTGCTGACTCAGGGTTGCTGGCGTTGGTCTCGGGCAGTTTTCCCCACCCCTTAAAATGACTGCAGTAGTTGCCCAGTCAGGTAGGATCCCTGGGAGATTATGCACGGGGTTGCAGTCTGACTCAGGACTTTGTTGAAAGAAAATGTACATTTTCCTGCTAACCATGAGAACCCCTGCGCAGGTGGAAAGATCAGAGAGATCTATAAAAGAAATGCTTAAAAATGCACAGGAAACCAGCCTTATTTCCTTAACTTTTATAGCTCTTTCTGACCACACATTCCAGTGCAAAGCAGCATGCTCCCTTTGGAATTATTACTGGCAGAGGAATGATACTGCCAAAGCGTTTGTTCTGGGAAAACAGCAGCACAAATGTGGAAAAGATTAAAATGGATGCATTTATGTAAAAATCATCTTAAGTGGGTGCATGCAGTTGAAAACTTGGGGAAATCGTATCACAACACATAATGCTTATTTTGGGTTTGTGGTGTGTGTGTTGGTTTTTTTTTTTTTAAATAAATAAAGGAAATGAGAAGGCCTCTTGTGTTAAGCTGGGCTCTGGAGTAGCCTGTGGACAGCTATGGGCTGGCTGGAGTGAAACAGAGGGACTCCACGGGGGTCGAGCTAGGAAGGGCTGGTGGAGAGGATATGAGAGGTGCTGGGGGAAGAGGTCATGCAGGTGTGACAGCAGTGGGGGGCAGAGCAGGGACAGATGATGTGCCAGGATGCAGGGGGGCAGAGCTGGTGGGCAGGGCGGGCTTCTGGCGAGAAGGTACGTGTGCAGAGCGGTTTTGGGCAGGAGAGCCGGTGGTGCCCCGCGTGTCGCTAAGGGGGCTGTGAGCGTCCTGAGGGTCACACAGGGGGCAGCGGGCGGCGGCCGTGCCGCCGCGGGCTGCGCGGGTGCATCGTCCTCCCGCGCCGCAGGGGGGCGCCTCTCGCCCCCAGCCGGGCGCGTGCCCGCCCCCCCTCCGCGGCGAGGCGGGGCGCGCCGCTTTCCCGCCGCCTTGGGCTCGTCAGCCGCGGGCGGCGCGGGGTTTAAAACCGCGATGGCTGACCTGCTCCGCCGTTCAGCGAGAGAGATGGCAGCCACACGGGCCGAAATGCACACCTGCGGCCGGGGTGCGCTTGGCGGGGCTTGATAATGGGTCTTGGAGTCACCCTGGCGCAGGCTTTGGGCTGTGGGGGAGGGAGTATGGGGCAGGGACTGGGCAGCTGCCTCAGAAGACAGCACAGTGTTTCGGCAGAATTTCTGAGAGAAAAGCTGAGATAATTCAGAGAAGACAGAGTGAGATTTATAGGGGGGAAAGCTGAAGTAACTTAGAAGGGACAGAGAGGGGACATTTTCTTTGTAAAATTTGAGGTAATCTATAGGGGACAGAATGAACTTTTTGGAGGCAAAAGCTGAGGTAAGTTGGGGGGACAGAGGTGAAGTTTTTGACAGAAAACCTGAGGTAATTTAGATGAAACAAAATGACCTTTTTTGGAGGGGTGAATCTGGGGTAATTTAGAGGGGAAAAATGAGCATTTCTAAGGGAAAGTCAGAAGTAACTCACAGAAGACAGAGGCAGCATTTTTGACAGAAATCTGGGATAACTTAGAGAGGGCAGAGGTGACATTTTTAGCTGAAAAGCTGGGGTAGTTTAGAGGGGACAAAATGAGCGGTTTTGTAGGAAAATCTGAGGTAGTGTAGAGGGGACAGAGGTGGCATTTTGGAGGGAATAGCTGAGGTAATTTAGAGGGGGCCTAACAGATAATTTTTGTGGAAAATCCAAGGCACCTCGGAATGGACAGGTTAAGCATTATCAAGGGAAAGGCTTAGGTTTCTTAAGGGGGATAGAAACAGCATTTTCAAGGGCAAGTTTGAGGTACCTGAGAACATAGGGAGAGCTCCATCACTTATTGGAGTAATATTGAGGATAGTTAGGATGGGATGAGCATGTTTGAGAGCAATATCTGAGGTACCTTAGGGAAGACATTGGCAGCATTTTTGTGGGTGAAACTATGATATTGCCAGATGCTGAAAGTAGCAGAAAGGATGAAGATTTTAGCAGGCCATGCTGAATGAGCATTCTTGATCTGCGTAGTTGTTATGATCTAGGCACGAAGGTGGAGGAGGGATGAAAAGAGGGTCATGGAGTGGAATTTCCATGAAAAAACATAGTCGTCATAGGGATTGACTCAAAATAAAAACGTAGCACTGGTAGTTTCCATTATTTAGACTTCTGAAGCGCAGGTTCAACAGAAATTCATGGACAAAATCATCCTGGAGGAAGGGAGAAGAAGAAAGAACCAGTGGTTCAGCATGGCGTTTTCCTGTAGTGAATGGGCTATAGGGGTGAGAGAGACAGAGAATAACGCTGGGAAACAAAAGAGAGGAGGACGGATGAAGCAAAAATCGCACTTCATACATGTTGAAGAAGGAACACAGAATCACAGGAGTGGCGCTCCAAGAGCCAGTCCTTCTCCAGGTGTAGTAGTTAGGACTTGGCACTTCTCAGGCCTAACTGTGTCTTCCTTCCTTGGCAGCAGCCGGCGGAGAAGAAAGAAGAGGCGTCGTGTGGAACGGCGAGGCAAGAGTGAGCGAGAAGAGGAGCGGCGCCGGGCTGAAGAGGGGGCACGAGAAAGGCGCTCTGGGCAAAGGGACCGCCCTGTCACCAGGGCGCGGTCACGTAAGAGCATGGCGGGCACCTTTGGGGTGCCCTGGCTGGCTTTGCGCTGGGCGACCTCCCTGTAACCAGGGCTCGGGTCTTTGCTTTTGCTGTCGTTGGCCTTTTGCCGTCTTGCTCCTTTGGCTGCCCGGAGAGAGTGGCAACCCTGTAAGGAGGGTGAGAGCCACCGTCTCCGCACCCGAGGGGGAAATGGAGCTCTCTGGACCCCGGGCCCACCCTGTAAGCAGGGGAGGGCCGTGGCCCCGGCAGCTTTCTGCCTGCTGGCGGCCTGGCCAGCGTGACCCCCTGGCGTCGGGGCGTGTCACGGCATTTGCCCCTTGGCCACCCATGAAGGCCCTTGGCGTGTTGAGGCCCGTCTGGCCTCCATGCAGCCCAGGGGGGCAGCTCTGAGGCTCTCCCCTCCTCCTCGGGGGTAGGGATAACTCCCCAGACATTGGCTGCACAGAGCTCCCTCTCTCTTCCGGGAAGTTCTGTTTTTCCCTGCCTGTGTCTGTGTCCGCGTTTGTGCGAGTGAGCAAGTGAATGAGCTTCTTGTTTAGGCCCCTGTTAAAATCGCTGCAGCGTTCTTAGCTCAAGCTTCCCGGGAGGGAAAGGAGGGCTCTGTGCAGCAACAGGGGGGTCCCCTCTGAGCCCGCGAGCGGAGGGAGAGTCCGGGCTTGCCCCTTCTTTCTAAGGACGGAGCGAAGCCGCTTAGTCGTAGTGCGGGCAAGGCGACCTGCCTGTAGTCTCTGCCTGCGTGGCTGCCTGTCCTGCTGGCGACCTGCCAGCGTGACAGCCCTGTACTCGGGGCGTGTGTCACGAGCCGTGGAGCCCTCTGTCCCCAGGAGCAGCCCGACCTCCCTGTAAGCGGGGCTGGGGCGGCTGCTTTAGCCGGCCAACAGGAACGAGCCCTCCCTCGCCCTTGAGAGGGTGCAGGTTGAGGAAGTGCTGTCCCCGGAGGGCACAGTCCCGCCTTTGGCGCTGCTTTTGGCTGGGGCGACCTCCCCGCGGTTGGGGTCGAGGTCGCTCCCTGGGCTCCCGAAGATGTGGTGTTGTGCTGCAGCCAGGACGGCCAGCCCGTAGCTCGGGCGCAGGTCGGAGCCTCAGGCTCCGTGGGGCTTGTTGGGAGTGCCGAGCCGAGGGGGACCGCCCTGTAAGTAGGGCCGTACGTGTCCCCTGTGCTCGGCGGGAGGTGCTTGGAGGGGACCCCCTGTAATCAGGCGGGTGTCTCTGGCCCCGGCCTTTCAGAGGCGTGGGGCCAGGATGTGTGGGGCCGGGCGCGTGCCCTCCCTGTCCTCGGGGCCGGGGCCCCGGCCCCCCGGCCTTTGGCCGTGAAGCTCCACTGCCTGGCTGTTGAGTCTCGTTCCTGTGGCTGCGGGGGAAGGCCGAGCTCCCTGGCTCCCTGGGTGTCGACCTGCCTGTAATCAGGGTCCGGGTCTGGGAGCCTTTGTGCTCAGCTGGCAGCCTGTGTGGGGTGACCGCCCCGTTAGCGGGGTGCGGGTCAGGGTGCCCCGGAATCGGAGAGAAGGAGCCTCCGTGGGCCTTTGGGACCAGGGCTGCCATGTAAGTCAGGGGCCGGCCAGTGCCCTGGAGTCCCGGGCGCTTTGCGGTCCAGGCAGCGGGCTCGAGCCCCCTGTAAGCAGGGGTGCAGCCTCTTTGGCCGCTGCTTTGCATGCCCAGCTTCATTTGCCCAGGGTGCCCGCCTCTGAGCCCAGCTCCAGCACCGGCTGGAACCCCGCTGGGCGTCGCTTTGGTGAGGCAAGCTGAAGGAGGAGGGTTTTGCGGAGGTGGGGGCTCTGCGGGTGGTGCCTCGGGGAGCTCCCTCCGGGGGCGTAGGGGTCCCCGTTTCCTTCAGGCGGAGGAGTTGGCGCTTCTCAGGCCTAACTGCGTCCTCCTTCCTTGGCAGCAGCCGGCGGAGAAGAAAGAAGAGGCGTCGTGTGGAACGGCGAGGCAAGAGTGAGCGAGAAGAGGAGCGGCGCCGGGCTGAAGAGGGGGCACGAGAAAGGCGCTCTGGGCAAAGGGACCGCCCTGTCACCAGGGCGCGGTCACGTAAGAGCATGGCGGGCACCTTTGGGGTGCCCTGGCTGGCTTTGCGCTGGGCGACCTCCCTGTAACCAGGGCTCGGGTCTTTGCTTTTGCTGTCGTTGGCCTTTTGCCGTCTTGCTCCTTTGGCTGCCCGGAGAGAGTGGCAACCCTGTAAGGAGGGTGAGAGCCACCGTCTCCGCACCCGAGGGGGAAATGGAGCTCTCTGGACCCCGGGCCCACCCTGTAAGCAGGGGAGGGCCGTGGCCCCGGCAGCTTTCTGCCTGCTGGCGGCCTGGCCAGCGTGACCCCCTGGCGTCGGGGCGTGTCACGGCATTTGCCCCTTGGCCACCCGTGAAGGCCCTTGGCGTGTTGAGGCCCCTCTGGCCTCCACGCAGGCTGGGGACCCTGTGCCCACCCTGTAAGCAGGAGAGGGCCATTTCCCCGCCCGCCTCCTCCCACCGCGGCGGCTTTCTGCCTGCTGCTGGCCTGGTTGGTGTGACAGCCCTGTGCTCGGGGCGTGTGTCACGAGCCGTGGAGCCCTCTGTCCCCAGGAGCAGCCCGACCTCCCTGTAAGCGGGGCTGGGGCGGCTGCTTTAGCCGGCCAACAGGAACGAGCCCTCCCTCGCCCTTGAGAGGGTGCAGGTTGAGGAAGTGCTGTCCCCGGAGGGCACAGTCCCGCCTTTGGCGCTGCTTTTGGCTGGGGCGACCTCCCCGCGGTTGGGGTCGAGGTCGCTCCCTGGGCTCCCGAAGATGTGGTGTTGTGCTGCAGCCAGGACGGCCAGCCCGTAGTTCGGGCGCAGGTCGGAGCCTCGGGCTCCGTGGAGCTTGTTGGGAGTGCCGAGCCGAGGGGGATCGCCCTGTAAGTAGGGCCGTACGTGTCCCCTGTGCTCGGCAGGAGGTGCTTGGAGGGGACCCCCTGTAATCAGGCGGGTGTCTCTGGCCCCGGCCTTTCAGAGGCGTGGGGCCAGGATGTGTGGGGCCGGGCGCGTGCCCTCCCTGTCCTCGGGGCTGGGGCCCCAGCCCCCCGGCCTTTGGCCGTGAAGCTCCACTGCCTGGCTGTTGAGTCTCGTTCCTGTGGCTGCGGGGGAAGGCCGAGCTCCCTGGCTCCCTGGGTGTCGACCTGCCTGTAATCAGGGTCCGGGTCTGGGAGCCTTTGTGCTCAGCTGGCAGCCTGTGTGGGGTGACCGCCCCGTTAGCGGGGTGCGGGTCAGGGTGCCCCGGAATCGGAGAGGAGGAGCCTCCGTGGGCCCTTTGGGACCAGGGCTGCCCTGTAAGTCAGGGGCCGGCCAGTGCCCTGGAGTCCCGGGCGCTTTGCGGTCCAGGCAGCGGGCTCGAGCCCCCTGTAAGCAGGGGTGCAGCCTCTTTGGCCGCTGCTTTGCATGCCCAGCTTCATTTGCCCAGGGTGCCCGCCTCTGAGCCCAGCTCCAGCACCGGCTGGAACCCCGCTGGGCGTCGCTTTGGTGAGGCAAGCTGAAGGAGGAGGGTTTTGCGGAGGTGGGGGCTCTGCGGGTGGTGCCTCGGGGAGCTCCCTCCGGGGGCGTAGGGGTCCCCGTTTCCTTCAGGCGGAGGAGTTGGCGCTTCTCAGGCCTAACTGCGTCCTCCTTCCTTGGCAGCAGCCGGCGGAGAAGAAAGAAGAGGCGTCGTGTGGAACGGCGAGGCAAGAGTGAGCGAGAAGAGGAGCGGCGCCGGGCTGAAGAGGGGGCACGAGAAAGGCGCTCTGGGCAAAGGGACCGCCCTGTCACCAGGGCGCGGTCACGTAAGAGCATGGCGGGCACCTTTGGGGTGCCCTGGCTGGCTTTGCGCTGGGCGACCTCCCTGTAACCAGGGCTCGGGTCTTTGCTTTTGCTGTCGTTGGCCTTTTGCCGTCTTGCTCCTTTGGCTGCCCGGAGAGAGTGGCAACCCTGTAAGGAGGGTGAGAGCCACCGTCTCCGCACCCGAGGGGGAAATGGAGCTCTCTGGACCCCGGGCCCACCCTGTAAGCAGGGGAGGGCCGTGGCCCCGGCAGCTTTCTGCCTGCTGGCGGCCTGGCCAGCGTGACCCCCTGGCGTCGGGGCGTGTCACGGCATTTGCCCCTTGGCCACCCATGAAGGCCCTTGGCGTGTTGAGGCCCGTCTGGCCTCCATGCAGCCCAGGGGGGCAGCTCTGAGGCTCTCCCCTCCTCCTCGGGGGTAGGGATAACTCCCCAGACATTGGCTGCACAGAGCTCCCTCTCTCTTCCGGGAAGTTCTGTTTTTCCCTGCCTGTGTCTGTGTCCGCGTTTGTGCGAGTGAGCAAGTGAATGAGCTTCTTGTTTAGGCCCCTGTTAAAATCGCTGCAGCGTTCTTAGCTCAAGCTTCCCGGGAGGGAAAGGAGGGCTCTGTGCAGCAACAGGGGGGTCCCCTCTGAGCCCGCGAGCGGAGGGAGAGTCCGGGCTTGCCCCTTCTTTCTAAGGACGGAGCGAAGCCGCTTAGTCGTAGTGCGGGCAAGGCGACCTGCCTGTAGTCTCTGCCTGCGTGGCTGCCTGTCCTGCTGGCAACCTGCCAGCGTGACAGCCCTGTACTCGGGGCGTGTGTCACGAGCCGTGGAGCCCTCTGTCCCCAGGAGCAGCCCGACCTCCCTGTAAGCGGGGCTGGGGCGGCTGCTTTAGCCGGCCAACAGGAACGAGCCCTCCCTCGCCCTTGAGAGGGTGCAGGTTGAGGAAGTGCTGTGCCCGGCGGGCACAGTCCCGCCTTTGGCGCTGCTTTTGGCTGGGGCGACCTCCCCGCGGTTGGGGTCGAGGTCGCTCCCTGGGCTCCCGAAGATGTGGTGTTGTGCTGCAGCCAGGACGGCCAGCCCGTAGCTCGGGCGCAGGTCGGAGCCTCGGGCTCCGTGGGGCTTGTTGGGAGTGCTGAGTCAAGGGGGACCGCCCTGTAAGTAGGGCCGTACGTGTCCCCTGTGCTCGGCGGGAGGTGCTTGGAGGGGACCCCCTGTAATCAGGCGGGTGTCTCTGGCCCCGGCCTTTCAGAGGCGTGGGGCCAGGATGTGTGGGGCCGGGCGCGTGCCCTCCCTGTCCTCGGGGCTGGGGCCCCGGCCCCCCGGCCTTTGGCCGTGAAGCTCCACTGCCTGGCTGTTGAGTCTCGTTCCTGTGGCTGCGGGGGAAGGCCGAGCTCCCTGGCTCCCTGGGTGTCGACCTGCCTGTAATCAGGGTCCGGGTCTGGGAGCCTTTGTGCTCAGCTGGCAGCCTGTGTGGGGTGACCGCCCCGTTAGCGGGGTGCGGGTCAGGGTGCCCCGGAATCGGAGAGAAGGAGCCTCCGTGGGCCTTTGAGACCAGGGCTGCCCTGTAAGTCAGGGGCCGGCCAGTGCCCTGGAGTCCCGGGCGCTTTGCGGTCCAGGCAGCGGGCTCGAGCCCCCTGTAAGCAGGGGTGCAGCCTCTTTGGCCGCTGCTTTGCATGCCCAGCTTCATTTGCCCAGGGTGCCCGCCTCTGAGCCCAGCTCCAGCACCGGCTGGAACCCCGCTGGGCGTCGCTTTGGTGAGGCAAGCTGAAGGAGGAGGGTTTTGCGGAGGTGGGGGCTCTGCGGGTGGTGCCTCGGGGAGCTCCCTCCGGGGGCGTAGGGGTCCCCGTTTCCTTCAGGCGGAGGAGTTGGCGCTTCTCAGGCCTAACTGCGTCCTCCTTCCTTGGCAGCAGCCGGCGGAGAAGAAAGAAGAGGCGTCGTGTGGAACGGCGAGGCAAGAGTGAGCGAGAAGAGGAGCGGCGCCGGGCTGAAGAGGGGGCACGAGAAAGGCGCTCTGGGCAAAGGGACCGCCCTGTCACCAGGGCGCGGTCACGTAAGAGCATGGCGGGCACCTTTGGGGTGCCCTGGCTGGCTTTGCGCTGGGCGACCTCCCTGTAACCAGGGCTCGGGTCTTTGCTTTTGCTGTCGTTGGCCTTTTGCCGTCTTGCTCCTTTGGCTGCCCGGAGAGAGTGGCAACCCTGTAAGGAGGGTGAGAGCCACCGTCTCCGCACCCGAGGGGGAAATGGAGCTCTCTGGACCCCGGGCCCACCCTGTAAGCAGGGGAGGGCCGTGGCCCCGGCAGCTTTCTGCCTGCTGGCGGCCTGGCCAGCGTGACCCCCTGGCGTCGGGGCGTGTCACGGCATTTGCCCCTTGGCCACCCGTGAAGGCCCTTGGCGTGTTGAGGCCCGTCTGGCCTCCATGCAGCCCAGGGGGGCAGCTCTGAGGCTCTCCCCTCCTCCTCGGGGGTAGGGATAACTCCCCAGACATTGGCTGCACAGAGCTCCCTCTCTCTTCCGGGAAGTTCTGTTTTTCCCTGCCTGTGTCTGTGTCCGCGTTTGTGCGAGTGAGCAAGTGAATGAGCTTCTTGTTTAGGCCCCTGTTAAAATCGCTGCAGCGTTCTTAGCTCAAGCTTCCCGGGAGGGAAAGGAGGGCTCTGTGCAGCAACAGGGGGGTCCCCTCTGAGCCCGCGAGCGGAGGGAGAGTCCGGGCTTGCCCCTTCTTTCTAAGGACGGAGCGAAGCCGCTTAGTCGTAGTGCGGGCAAGGCGACCTGCCTGTAGTCTCTGCCTGCGTGGCTGCCTGTCCTGCTGGCGACCTGCCAGCGTGACAGCCCTGTACTCGGGGCGTGTGTCACGAGCCGTGGAGCCCTCTGTCCCCAGGAGCAGCCCGACCTCCCTGTAAGCGGGGCTGGGGCGGCTGCTTTAGCCGGCCAACAGGAACGAGCCCTCCCTCGCCCTTGAGAGGGTGCAGGTTGAGGAAGTGCTGTCCCCGGAGGGCACAGTCCCGCCTTTGGCGCTGCTTTTGGCTGGGGCGACCTCCCCGCGGTTGGGGTCGAGGTCGCTCCCTGGGCTCCCGAAGATGTGGTGTTGTGCTGCAGCCAGGACGGCCAGCCCGTAGCTCGGGCGCAGGTCGGAGCCTCGGGCTCCGTGGGGCTTGTTGGGAGTGCCGAGCCGAGGGGGACCGCCCTGTAAGTAGGGCCGTACGTGTCCCCTGTGCTCGGCGGGAGGTGCTTGGAGGGGACCCCCTGTAATCAGGCGGGTGTCTCTGGCCCCGGCCTTTCAGAGGCGTGGGGCCAGGATGTGTGGGGCCGGGCGCGTGCCCTCCCTGTCCTCGGGGCTGGGGCCCCGGCCCCCCGGCCTTTGGCCGTGAAGCTCCACTGCCTGGCTGTTGAGTCTCGTTCCTGTGGCTGCGGGGGAAGGCCGAGCTCCCTGGCTCCCTGGGTGTCGACCTGCCTGTAATCAGGGTCCGGGTCTGGGAGCCTTTGTGCTCAGCTGGCAGCCTGTGTGGGGTGACCGCCCCGTTAGCGGGGTGCGGGTCAGGGTGCCCCGGAATCGGAGAGGAGGAGCCTCCGTGGGCCCTTTGGGACCAGGGCTGCCCTGTAAGTCAGGGGCCGGCCAGTGCCCTGGAGTCCCGGGCGCTTTGCGGTCCAGGCAGCGGGCTCGAGCCCCCTGTAAGCAGGGGTGCAGCCTCTTTGGCCGCTGCTTTGCATGCCCAGCTTCATTTGCCCAGGGTGCCTGCCTCTGAGCCCAGCTCCAGCACCGGCTGGAACCCCGCTGGGCGTCGCTTTGGTGAGGCAAGCTGAAGGAGGAGGGTTTTGCGGAGGTGGGGGCTCTGCGGGTGGTGCCTCGGGGAGCTCCCTCCGGGGGCGTAGGGGTCCCCGTTTCCTTCAGGCGGAGGAGTTGGCGCTTCTCAGGCCTAACTGCGTCCTCCTTCCTTGGCAGCAGCCGGCGGAGAAGAAAGAAGAGGCGTCGTGTGGAACGGCGAGGCAAGAGTGAGCGAGAAGAGAAGCGGCGCCAGGCTGAAGAGGGGGCACGAGAAAGGCGCTCTGGGCAAAGGGACCGCCCTGTCACCAGGGCGCGGTCACGTAAGAGCATGGCGGGCACCTTTGGGGTGCCCTGGCTGGCTTTGCGCTGGGCGACCTCCCTGTAACCAGGGCTCGGGTCTTTGCTTTTGCTGTCGTTGGCCTTTTGCCGTCTTGCTCCTTTGGCTGCCCGGAGAGAGTGGCAACCCTGTAAGGAGGGTGAGAGCCACCGTCTCCGCACCCGAGGGGGAAATGGAGCTCTCTGGACCCCGGGCCCACCCTGTAAGCAGGGGAGGGCCGTGGCCCCGGCAGCTTTCTGCCTGCTGGCGGCCTGGCCAGCGTGACCCCTGGCGTCGGGGCGTGTCACGGCATTTGCCCCTTGGCCACCCGTGAAGGCCCTTGGCGTGTTGAGGCCTGTCTGGCCTCCATGCAGCCCAGGGGGGCAGCTCTGAGGCTCTCCCCTCCTCCTCGGGGGTAGGGATAACTCCCCAGACATTGGCTGCACAGAGCTCCCTCTCTCTTCCGGGAAGTTCTGTTTTTCCCTGCCTGTGTCTGTGTCCGCGTTTGTGCGAGTGAGCAAGTGAATGAGCTTCTTGTTTAGGCCCCTGTTAAAATCGCTGCAGCGTTCTTAGCTCAAGCTTCCCGGGAGGGAAAGGAGGGCTCTGTGCAGCAACAGGGGGGTCCCCTCTGAGCCCGCGAGCGGAGGGAGAGTCCGGGCTTGCCCCTTCTTTCTAAGGACGGAGCGAAGCCGCTTAGTCGTAGTGCGGGCAAGGCGACCTGCCTGTAGTCTCTGCCTGCGTGGCTGCCTGTCCTGCTGGCAACCTGCCAGCGTGACAGCCCTGTACTCGGGGCGTGTGTCACGAGCCGTGGAGCCCTCTGTCCCCAGGAGCAGCCCGACCTCCCTGTAAGCGGGGCTGGGGCGGCTGCTTTAGCCGGCCAACAGGAACGAGCCCTCCCTCGCCCTTGAGAGGGTGCAGGTTGAGGAAGTGCTGTGCCCGGCGGGCACAGTCCCGCCTTTGGCGCTGCTTTTGGCTGGGGCGACCTCCCCGCGGTTGGGGTCGAGGTCGCTCCCTGGGCTCCCGAAGATGTGGTGTTGTGCTGCAGCCAGGACGGCCAGCCCGTAGCTCGGGCGCAGGTCGGAGCCTCGGGCTCCGTGGGGCTTGTTGGGAGTGCCGAGCCGAGGGGGACCGCCCTGTAAGTAGGGCCGTACGTGTCCCCTGTGCTCGGCGGGAGGTGCTTGGAGGGGACCCCCTGTAATCAGGCGGGTGTCTCTGGCCCCGGCCTTTCAGAGGCGTGGGGCCAGGATGTGTGGGGCCGGGCGCGTGCCCTCCCTGTCCTCGGGGCTGGGGCCCCGGCCCCCCGGCCTTTGGCCGTGAAGCTCCACTGCCTGGCTGTTGAGTCTCGTTCCTGTGGCTGCGGAGGAAGGCCGAGCTCCCTGGCTCCCTGGGTGTCGACCTGCCTGTAATCAGGGTCCGGGTCTGGGAGCCTTTGTGCTCAGCTGGCAGCCTGTGTGGGGTGACCGCCCCGTTAGCGAGGTGCGGGTTAGGGTGCCCCGGAATCGGAGAGAAGGAGCCTCCGTGGGCCTTTGGGACCAGGGCTGCCCTGTAAGTCAGGGGCCGGCCAGTGCCCTGGAGTCCCGGGCGCTTTGCGGTCCAGGCAGCGGGCTCGAGCCCCCTGTAAGCAGGGGTGCAGCCTCTTTGGCCGCTGCTTTGCATGCCCAGCTTCATTTGCCCAGGGTGCCTGCCTCTGAGCCCAGCTCCAGCACCGGCTGGAACCCCGCTGTGCGTCGCTTTGGTGAGGCAAGCTGAAGGAGGAGGGTTTTGCGGAGGTGGGGGCTCTGCGGGTGGTGCCTCGGGGAGCTCCCTCCGGGGGCGTAGGGGTCCCCGTTTCCTTCAGGCGGAGGAGTTGGCGCTTCTCAGGCCTAACTGCGTCCTCCTTCCTTGGCAGCAGCCGGCGGAGAAGAAAGAAGAGGCGTCGTGTGGAACGGCGAGGCAAGAGTGAGCGAGAAGAGGAGCGGCGCCGGGCTGAAGAGGGGGCACGAGAAAGGCGCTCTGGGCAAAGGGACCGCCCTGTCACCAGGGCGCGGTCACGTAAGAGCATGGCGGGCACCTTTGGGGTGCCCTGGCTGGCTTTGCGCTGGGCGACCTCCCTGTAACCAGGGCTCGGGTCTTTGCTTTTGCTGTCGTTGGCCTTTTGCCGTCTTGCTCCTTTGGCTGCCCGGAGAGAGTGGCAACCCTGTAAGGAGGGTGAGAGCCACCGTCTCCGCACCCGAGGGGGAAATGGAGCTCTCTGGACCCCGGGCCCACCCTGTAAGCAGGGGAGGGCCGTGGCCCCGGCAGCTTTCTGCCTGCTGGCGGCCTGGCCAGCGTGACCCCCTGGCGTCGGGGCGTGTCACGGCATTTGCCCCTTGGCCACCCGTGAAGGCCCTTGGCGTGTTGAGGCCCGTCTGGCCTCCGTTCAGCCCAGGGGGGCAGCTCTGAGGCTCTCCCCTCCTCCTCGGGGGTAGGGATAACTCCCCAGACATTGGCTGCACAGAGCTCCCTCTCTCTTCCGGGAAGTTCTGTTTGTGTGTCCTTGTCCTTGTCGGTGTGAGTGAGCGAGCTTGTCCTTTAGGCCCCTGTTAAAATCGCTGCAGCTTAGCTTAAGCTTCCCGGGAGGGAAAGGAGGGCTCTGTGCAGCAACAGGGGGGTCCCCTCTGAGCCCGCGAGCGGAGGGAGAGTCCGGGCTTGCCCCTTCTTTCTAAGGACGGAGCGAAGCCGCTTAGTCGTAGTGCGGGCAAGGCGACCTGCCTGTAGTCGGGGCCTGGGTCTCTGCCTGCGTGGCTGCCTGTCCTGCTGGCGACCTGCCAGCGTGACAGCCCTGTACTCGGGGCGTGTGTCACGAGCCGTGGAGCCCTCTGTCCCCAGGAGCAGCCCGACCTCCCTGTAAGCGGGGCTGGGGCGGCTGCTTTAGCCGGCCAACAGGAACGAGCCCTCCCTCGCCCTTGAGAGGGTGCAGGTTGAGGAAGTGCTGTCCCCGGAGGGCACAGTCCCGCCTTTGGCGCTGCTTTTGGCTGGGGCGACCTCCCCGCGGTTGGGGTCGAGGTCGCTCCCTGGGCTCCCGAAGATGTGGTGTTGTGCTGCAGCCAGGACGGCCAGCCCGTAGCTCGGGCGCAGGTCGGAGCCTCGGGCTCCGTGGGGCTTGTTGGGAGTGCCGAGCCGAGGGGGACCGCCCTGTAAGTAGGGCCGTACGTGTCCCCTGTGCTCGGCGGGAGGTGCTTGGAGGGGACCCCCTGTAATCAGGCGGGTGTCTCTGGCCCCGGCCTTTCAGAGGCGTGGGGCCAGGATGTGTGGGGCCGGGCGCGTGCCCTCCCTGTCCTCGGGGCTGGGGCCCCGGCCCCCCGGCCTTTGGCCGTGAAGCTCCACTGCCTGGCTGTTGAGTCTCGTTCCTGTGGCTGCGGGGGAAGGCTGAGCTCCCTGGCTCCCTGGGTGTCGACCTGCCTGTAATCAGGGTCCGGGTCTGGGAGCCTTTGTGCTCAGCTGGCAGCCTGTGTGGGGTGACCGCCCCGTTAGCGGGGTGCGGGTCAGGGTGCCCCGGAATCGGAGAGAAGGAGCCTCCGTGGGCCTTTGGGACCAGGGCTGCCCTGTAAGTCAGGGGCCGGCCAGTGCCCTGGAGTCCCGGGCGCTTTGCGGTCCAGGCAGCGGGCTCGAGCCCCCTGTAAGCAGGGGTGCAGCCTCTTTGGCCGCTGCTTTGCATGCCCAGCTTCATTTGCCCAGGGTGCCCGCCTCTGAGCCCAGCTCCAGCACCGGCTGGAACCCCGCTGGGCGTCGCTTTGGTGAGGCAAGCTGAAGGAGGAGGGTTTTGCGGAGGTGGGGGCTCTGCGGGTGGTGCCTCGGGGAGCTCCCTCCGGGGGCGTAGGGGTCCCCGTTTCCTTCAGGCGGAGGAGTTGGCGCTTCTCAGGCCTAACTGCGTCCTCCTTCCTTGGCAGCAGCCGGCGGAGAAGAAAGAAGAGGCGTCGTGTGGAACGGCGAGGCAAGAGTGAGCGAGAAGAGGAGCGGCGCCGGGCTGAAGAGGGGGCACGAGAAAGGCGCTTTGGGCAAAGGGACCGCCCTGTCACCAGGGCGCGGTCACGTAAGAGCATGGCGGGCACCTTTGGGGTGCCCTGGCTGGCTTTGCGCTGGGCGACCTCCCTGTAACCAGGGCTCGGGTCTTTGCTTTTGCTGTCGTTGGCCTTTTGCCGTCTTGCTCCTTTGGCTGCCCGGAGAGAGTGGCAACCCTGTAAGGAGGGTGAGAGCCACCGTCTCCGCACCCGAGGGGGAAATGGAGCTCTCTGGACCCCGGGCCCACCCTGTAAGCAGGGGAGGGCCGTGGCCCCGGCAGCTTTCTGCCTGCTGGCGGCCTGGCCAGCGTGACCCCCTGGCGTCGGGGCGTGTCACGGCATTTGCCCCTTGGCCACCCATGAAGGCCCTTGGCGTGTTGAGGCCCGTCTGGCCTCCATGCAGCCCAGGGGGGCAGCTCTGAGGCTCTCCCCTCCTCCTCGGGGGTAGGGATAACTCCCCAGACATTGGCTGCACAGAGCTCCCTCTCTCTTCCGGGAAGTTCTGTTTTTCCCTGCCTGTGTCTGTGTCCGCGTTTGTGCGAGTGAGCAAGTGAATGAGCTTCTTGTTTAGGCCCCTGTTAAAATCGCTGCAGCGTTCTTAGCTCAAGCTTCCCGGGAGGGAAAGGAGGGCTCTGTGCAGCAACAGGGGGGTCCCCTCTGAGCCCGCGAGCGGAGGGAGAGTCCGGGCTTGCCCCTTCTTTCTAAGGACGGAGCGAAGCCGCTTAGTCGTAGTGCGGGCAAGGCGACCTGCCTGTAGTCTCTGCCTGCGTGGCTGCCTGTCCTGCTGGCAACCTGCCAGCGTGACAGCCCTGTACTCGGGGCGTGTGTCACGAGCCGTGGAGCCCTCTGTCCCCAGGAGCAGCCCGACCTCCCTGTAAGCGGGGCTGGGGCGGCTGCTTTAGCCGGCCAACAGGAACGAGCCCTCCCTCGCCCTTGAGAGGGTGCAGGTTGAGGAAGTGCTGTCCCCGGAGGGCACAGTCCCGCCTTTGGCGCTGCTTTTGGCTGGGGCGACCTCCCCGCGGTTGGGGTCGAGGTCGCTCCCTGGGCTCCCAAAGATGTGGTGTTGTGCTGCAGCCAGGACGGCCAGCCCGTAGCTCGGGCGCAGGTCGGAGCCTCGGGCTCCGTGGGGCTTGTTGGGAGTGCCGAGCCGAGGGGGACCGCCCTGTAAGTAGGGCCGTACGTGTCCCCTGTGCTCGGCGGGAGGTGCTTGGAGGGGACCCCCTGTAATCAGGCGGGTGTCTCTGGCCCCGGCCTTTCAGAGGCGTGGGGCCAGGATGTGTGGGGCCGGGCGCGTGCCCTCCCTGTCCTCGGGGCCGGGGCCCCGGCCCCCCGGCCTTTGGCCGTGAAGCTCCACTGCCTGGCTGTTGAGTCTCGTTCCTGTGGCTGCGGGGGAAGGCCGAGCTCCCTGGCTCCCTGGGTGTCGACCTGCCTGTAATCAGGGTCCGGGTCTGGGAGCCTTTGTGCTCAGCTGGCAGCCTGTGTGGGGTGACCGCCCCGTTAGCGGGGTGCGGGTCAGGGTGCCCCGGAATCGGAGAGAAGGAGCCTCCGTGGGCCTTTGGGACCAGGGCTGCCCTGTAAGTCAGGGGCCGGCCAGTGCCCTGGAGTCCCGGGCGCTTTGCGGTCCAGGCAGCGGGCTCGAGCCCCCTGTAAGCAGGGGTGCAGCCTCTTTGGCCGCTGCTTTGCATGCCCAGCTTCATTTGCCCAGGGTGCCCGCCTCTGAGCCCAGCTCCAGCACCGGCTGGAACCCCGCTGGGCGTCGCTTTGGTGAGGCAAGCTGAAGGAGGAGGGTTTTGCGGAGGTGGGGGCTCTGCGGGTGGTGCCTCGGGGAGCTCCCTCCGGGGGCGTAGGGGTCCCCGTTTCCTTCAGGCGGAGGAGTTGGCGCTTCTCAGGCCTAACTGCGTCCTCCTTCCTTGGCAGCAGCCGGCGGAGAAGAAAGAAGAGGCGTCGTGTGGAACGGCGAGGCAAGAGTGAGCGAGAAGAGGAGCGGCGCCGGGCTGAAGAGGGGGCACGAGAAAGGCGCTCTGGGCAAAGGGACCGCCCTGTCACCAGGGCGCGGTCACGTAAGAGCATGGCGGGCACCTTTGGGGTGCCCTGGCTGGCTTTGCGCTGGGCGACCTCCCTGTAACCAGGGCTCGGGTCTTTGCTTTTGCTGTTGTTGGCCTTTTGCCGTCTTGCTCCTTTGGCTGCCCGGAGAGAGTGGCAACCCTGTAAGGCGGGTGAGAGCCACCGTCTCCGCACCCGAGGGGGAAATGGAGCTCTCTGGACCCCGGGCCCACCCTGTAAGCGGGGGAGGGCCGTGGCCCCGGCAGCTTTCTGCCTGCTGGCGGCCTGGCCAGCGTGACCCCCTGGCGTCGGGGCGTGTCACGGCATTTGCCCCTTGGCCACCCGTGAAGGCCCTTGGCGTGTTGAGGCCCCTCTGGCCTCCACGCAGGCTGGGGACCCTGTGCCCACCCTGTAAGCAGGAGAGGGCCATTTCCCCGCCCGCCTCCTCCCACCGCGGCGGCTTTCTGCCTGCTGCTGGCCTGGTTGGTGTGACAGCCCTGTGCTCGGGGCGTGTGTCACGAGCCGTGGAGCCCTCTGTCCCCAGGAGCAGCCCGACCTCCCTGTAAGCGGGGCTGGGGCGGCTGCTTTAGCCGGCCAACAGGAACGAGCCCTCCCTCGCCCTTGAGAGGGTGCAGGTTGAGGAAGTGCTGTCCCCGGAGGGTACAGTCCCGCCTTTGGCGCTGCTTTTGGCTGGGGCGACCTCCCCGCAGTTGGGGTCGAGGTCGCTCCCTGGGCTCCCGAAGACGTGGTGTTGTGCTGCAGCCAGGACGGCCAGCCCGTAGCTTGGGCGCAGGTCGGAGCCTCGGGCTCCGTGGGGCTTGTTGGGAGTGCCGAGCCGAGGGGGACCGCCCTGTAAGTAGGGCCGTACGTGTCCCCTGTGCTCGGCGGGAGGTGCTTGGAGGGGACCCCCTGTAATCAGGCGGGTGTCTCTGGCCCCGGCCTTTCAGAGGCGTGGGGCCAGGATGTGTGGGGCCGGGCGCGTGCCCTCCCTGTCCTCGGGGCTGGGGCCCCAGCCCCCCGGCCTTTGGCCGTGAAGCTCCACTGCCTGGCTGTTGAGTCTCGTTCCTGTGGCTGCGGGGGAAGGCCGAGCTCCCTGGCTCCCTGGGTGTCGACCTGCCTGTAATCAGGGTCCGGGTCTGGGAGCCTTTGTGCTCAGCTGGCAGCCTGTGTGGGGTGACCGCCCCGTTAGCGGGGTGCGGGTCAGGGTGCCCCGGAATCGGAGAGAAGGAGCCTCCGTGGGCCTTTGGGACCAGGGCTGCCCTGTAAGTCAGGGGCCGGCCAGTGCCCTGGAGTCCCGGGCGCTTTGCGGTCCAGGCAGCGGGCTCGAGCCCCCTGTAAGCAGGGGTGCAGCCTCTTTGGCCGCTGCTTTGCATGCCCAGCTTCATTTGCCCAGGGTGCCCGCCTCTGAGCCCAGCTCCAGCACCGGCTGGAACCCCGCTGGGCGTCGCTTTGGTGAGGCAAGCTGAAGGAGGAGGGTTTTGCGGAGGTGGGGGCTCTGCGGGTGGTGCCTCGGGGAGCTCCCTCCGGGGGCGTAGGGGTCCCCGTTTCCTTCAGGCGGAGGAGTTGGCGCTTCTCAGGCCTAACTGCGTCCTCCTTCCTTGGCAGCAGCCGGCGGAGAAGAAAGAAGAGGCGTCGTGTGGAACGGCGAGGCAAGAGTGAGCGAGAAGAGGAGCAGCGCCGGGCTGAAGAGGGGGCACGAGAAAGGCGCTCTGGGCAAAGGGACCGCCCTGTCACCAGGGCGCGGTCACGTAAGAGCATGGCGGGCACCTTTGGGGTGCCCTGGCTGGCTTTGCGCTGGGCGACCTCCCTGTAACCAGGGCTCGGGTCTTTGCTTTTGCTGTCGTTGGCCTTTTGCCGTCTTGCTCCTTTGGCTGCCCGGAGAGAGTGGCAACCCTGTAAGGCGGGTGAGAGCCACCGTCTCCGCACCCGAGGGGGAAATGGAGCTCTCTGGACCCCGGGCCCACCCTGTAAGCGGGGGAGGGCCGTGGCCCCGGCAGCTTTCTGCCTGCTGGCGGCCTGGCCAGCGTGACCCCCTGGCGTCGGGGCGTGTCACGGCATTTGCCCCTTGGCCACCCGTGAAGGCCCTTGGCGTGTTGAGGCCCCTCTGGCCTCCACGCAGGCTGGGGACCCTGTGCCCACCCTGTAAGCAGGAGAGGGCCATTTCCCCGCCCGCCTCCTCCCACCGCGGCGGCTTTCTGCCTGCTGCTGGCCTGGTTGGTGTGACAGCCCTGTGCTCGGGGCGTGTGTCACGAGCCGTGGAGCCCTCTGTCCCCAGGAGCAGCCCGACCTCCCCGTAAGCGGGGCTGGGGCGGCTGCTTTAGCCGGCCAACAGGAACGAGCCCTCCCTCGCCCTTGAGAGAGTGCAGGTTGAGGAAGTGCTGTGCCCGGAGGGCACAGTCCCGCCTTTGGCGCTGCTTTTGGCTGGGGCGACCTCCCCGCGGTTGGGGTCGAGGTCGCTCCCTGGGCTCCCGAAGACGTGGTGTTGTGCTGCAGCCAGGACGGCCAGCCCGTAGCTCGGGCGCAGGTCGGAGCCTCGGGCTCCGTGGGGCTTGTTGGGAGTGCCGAGCCGAGGGGGATCGCCCTGTAAGTAGGGCCGTACGTGTCCCCTGTGCTCGGCGGGAGGTGCTTGGAGGGGACCCCCTGTAATCAGGCGGGTGTCTCTGGCCCCGGCCTTTCAGAGGCGTGGGGCCAGGATGTGTGGGGCCGGGCGCGTGCCCTCCCTGTCCTCGGGGCTGGGGCCCCGGCCCCCCGGCCTTTGGCCGTGAAGCTCCACTGCCTGGCTGTTGAGTCTCGTTCCTGTGGCTGCGGGGGAAGGCCGAGCTCCCTGGCTCCCTGGGTGTCGACCTGCCTGTAATCAGGGTCCGGGTCTGGGAGCCTTTGTGCTCAGCTGGCAGCCTGTGTGGGGTGACCGCCCCGTTAGCGGGGTGCGGGTCAGGGTGCCCCAGAATCGGAGAGAAGGAGCCTCCGTGGGCCTTTGGGACCAGGGCTGCCCTGTAAGTCAGGGGCCGGCCAGTGCCCTGGAGTCCCGGGCGCTTTGCGGTCCAGGCAGCGGGCTCGAGCCCCCTGTAAGCAGGGGTGCAGCCTCTTTGGCCGCTGCTTTGCATGCCCAGCTTCATTTGCCCAGGGTGCCCGCCTCTGAGCCCAGCTCCAGCACCGGCTGGAACCCCGCTGGGCGTCGCTTTGGTGAGGCAAGCTGAAGGAGGAGGGTTTTGCGGAGGTGGGGGCTCTGCGGGTGGTGCCTCGGGGAGCTCCCTCCGGGGGCGTAGGGGTCCCCGTTTCCTTCAGGCGGAGGAGTTGGCGCTTCTCAGGCCTAACTGCGTCCTCCTTCCTTGGCAGCAGCCGGCGGAGAAGAAAGAAGAGGCGTCGTGTGGAACGGCGAGGCAAGAGTGAGCGAGAAGAGGAGCGGCGCCGGGCTGAAGAGGGGGCACGAGAAAGGCGCTCTGGGCAAAGGGACCGCCCTGTCACCAGGGCGCGGTCACGTAAGAGCATGGCGGGCACCTTTGGGGTGCCCTGGCTGGCTTTGCGCTGGGTGACCTCCCTGTAACCAGGGCTCGGGTCTTTGCTTTTGCTGTCGTTGGCCTTTTGCCGTCTTGCTCCTTTGGCTGCCCGGAGAGAGTGGCAACCCTGTAAGGAGGGTGAGAGCCACCGTCTCCGCACCCGAGGGGGAAATGGAGCTCTCTGGACCCCGGGCCCACCCTGTAAGCAGGGGAGGGCCGTGGCCCCGGCAGCTTTCCGCCTGCTGGCGGCCTGGCCAGCGTGACCCCCTGGCGTCGGGGCGTGTCACGGCATTTGCCCCTTTGCCACCCGTGAAGGCCCTTGGCGTGTTGAGGCCCGTCTGGCCTCCATGCAGCCCAGGGGGGCAGCTCTGAGGCTCTCCCCTCCTCCTCGGGGGTAGGGATAACTCCCCAGACATTGGCTGCACAGAGCTCCCTCTCTCTTCCGGGAAGTTCTGTTTGTGTGTCCTTGTCCTTGTCGGTGTGAGTGAGCGAGCGAGCGAGCTTGTCCTTTAGGCCCCTGTTAAAATCGCTGCAGCTTAGCTTAAGCTTCCCGGGAGGGAAAGGAGGGCTCTGTGCAGCAACAGGGGGGTCCCCTCTGAGCCCGCGAGCGGAGGGAGAGTCCGGGCTTGCCCCTTCTTTCTAAGGACGGAGCGAAGCCGCTTAGTCGTAGTGCGGGCAAGGCGACCTGCCTGTAGTCGGGGCCTGGGTCTCTGCCTGCGTGGCTGCCTGTCCTGCTGGCGACCTGCCAGCGTGACAGCCCTGTACTCGGGGCGTGTGTCACGAGCCGTGGAGCCCTCTGTCCCCAGGAGCAGCCCGACCTCCCTGTAAGCGGGGCTGGGGCGGCTGCTTTAGCCGGCCAACAGGAACGAGCCCTCCCTCGCCCTTGAGAGGGTGCAGGTTGAGGAAGTGCTGTCCCCGGAGGGCACAGTCCCGCCTTTGGCGCTGCTTTTGGCTGGGGCGACCTCCCCGCGGTTGGGGTCGAGGTCGTTCCCTGGGCTCCCGAAGATGTGGTGTTGTGCTGCAGCCAGGACGGCCAGCCCGTAGCTCGGGCGCAGGTCGGAGCCTCGGGCTCCGTGGGGCTTGTTGGGAGTGACAAGCCGAGGGGGACCGCCCTGTAAGTAGGGCCGTACGTGTCCCCTGTGCTCGGCGGGAGGTGCTTGGAGGGGACCCCCTGTAATCAGGCGGGTGTCTCTGGCCCCGGCCTTTCAGAGGCGTGGGGCCAGGATGTGTGGGGCCGGGCGCGTGCCCTCCCTGTCCTCGGGGCTGGGGCCCCGGCCCCCCGGCCTTTGGCCGTGAAGCTCCACTGCCTGGCTGTTGAGTCTCGTTCCTGTGGCTGCGGGGGAAGGCCGAGCTCCCTGGCTCCCTGGGTGTCGACCTGCCTGTAATCAGGGTCCGGGTCTGGGAGCCTTTGTGCTCAGCTGGCAGCCTGTGTGGGGTGACCGCCCCGTTAGCGGGGTGCGGGTCAGGGTGCCCCGGAATCGGAGAGAAGGAGCCTCCGTGGGCCTTTGGGACCAGGGCTGCCCTGTAAGTCAGGGGCCGGCCAGTGCCCTGGAGTCCCGGGCGCTTTGCGGTCCAGGCAGCGGGCTCGAGCCCCCTGTAAGCAGGGGTGCAGCCTCTTTGGCCGCTGCTTTGCATGCCCAGCTTCATTTGCCCAGGGTGCCCGCCTCTGAGCCCAGCTCCAGCACCGGCTGGAACCCCGCTGGGCGTCGCTTTGGTGAGGCAAGCTGAAGGAGGAGGGTTTTGCGGAGGTGGGGGCTCTGCGGGTGGTGCCTCGGGGAGCTCCCTCCGGGGGCGTAGGGGTCCCCGTTTCCTTCAGGCGGAGGAGTTGGCGCTTCTCAGGCCTAACTGCGTCCTCCTTCCTTGGCAGCAGCCGGCGGAGAAGAAAGAAGAGGCGTCGTGTGGAACGGCGAGGCAAGAGTGAGCGAGAAGAGGAGCGGCGCCGGGCTGAAGAGGGGGCACGAGAAAGGCGCTCTGGGCAAAGGGACCGCCCTGTCACCAGGGCGCGGTCACGTAAGAGCATGGCGGGCACCTTTGGGGTGCCCTGGCTGGCTTTGCGCTGGGTGACCTCCCTGTAACCAGGGCTCGGGTCTTTGCTTTTGCTGTCGTTGGCCTTTTGCCGTCTTGCTCCTTTGGCTGCCCGGAGAGAGTGGCAACCCTGTAAGGAGGGTGAGAGCCACCGTCTCCGCACCCGAGGGGGAAATGGAGCTCTCTGGACCCCGGGCCCACCCTGTAAGCAGGGGAGGGCCGTGGCCCCGGCAGCTTTCTGCCTGCTGGCGGCCTGGCCAGCGTGACCCCCTGGCGTCGGGGCGTGTCACAGCATTTGCCCCTTGGCCACCCGTGAAGGCCCTTGGCGTGTTGAGGCCCGTCTGGCCTCCATGCAGCCCAGGGGGGCAGCTCTGAGGCTCTCCCCTCCTCCTCGGGGGTAGGGATAACTCCCCAGACATTGGCTGCACAGAGCTCCCTCTCTCTTCCGGGAAGTTCTGTTTGTGTGTCCTTGTCCTTGTCGGTGTGAGTGAGCGAGCTTGTCCTTTAGGCCCCTGTTAAAATCGCTGCAGCTTAGCTTAAGCTTCCCGGGAGGGAAAGGAGGGCTCTGTGCAGCAACAGGGGGGTCCCCTCTGAGCCCGCGAGCGGAGGGAGAGTCCGGGCTTGCCCCTTCTTTCTAAGGACGGAGCGAAGCCGCTTAGTCGTAGTGCGGGCAAGGCGACCTGCCTGTAGTCGGGGCCTGGGTCTCTGCCTGCGTGGCTGCCTGTCCTGCTGGCGACCTGCCAGCGTGACAGCCCTGTACTCGGGGCGTGTGTCACGAGCCGTGGAGCCCTCTGTCCCCAGGAGCAGCCCGACCTCCCTGTAAGCGGGGCTGGGGCGGCTGCTTTAGCCGGCCAACAGGAACGAGCCCTCCCTCGCCCTTGAGAGGGTGCAGGTTGAGGAAGTGCTGTCCCCGGAGGGCACAGTCCCGCCTTTGGCGCTGCTTTTGGCTGGGGCGACCTCCCCGCGGTTGGGGTCGAGGTCGCTCCCTGGGCTCCCGAAGATGTGGTGTTGTGCTGCAGCCAGGACGGCCAGCCCGTAGCTCGGGCGCAGGTCGGAGCCTCGGGCTCCGTGGGGCTTGTTGGGAGTGCCGAGCCGAGGGGGACCGCCCTGTAAGTAGGGCCGTACGTGTCCCCTGTGCTCGGCGGGAGGTGCTTGGAGGGGACCCCCTGTAATCAGGCGGGTGTCTCTGGCCCCGGCCTTTCAGAGGCGTGGGGCCAGGATGTGTGGGGCCGGGCGCGTGCCCTCCCTGTCCTCGGGGCTGGGGCCCCGGCCCCCCGGCCTTTGGCCGTGAAGCTCCACTGCCTGGCTGTTGAGTCTCGTTCCTGTGGCTGCGGGGGAAGGCCGAGCTCCCTGGCTCCCTGGGTGTCGACCTGCCTGTAATCAGGGTCCGGGTCTGGGAGCCTTTGTGCTCAGCTGGCAGCCTGTGTGGGGTGACCGCCCCGTTAGCGGGGTGCGGGTCAGGGTGCCCCGGAATCGGAGAGAAGGAGCCTCCGTGGGCCTTTGGGACCAGGGCTGCCCTGTAAGTCAGGGGCCGGCCAGTGCCCTGGAGTCCCGGGCGCTTTGCGGTCCAGGCAGCGGGCTCGAGCCCCCTGTAAGCAGGGGTGCAGCCTCTTTGGCCGCTGCTTTGCATGCCCAGCTTCATTTGCCCAGGGTGCCCGCCTCTGAGCCCAGCTCCAGCACCGGCTGGAACCCCGCTGTGCGTCGCTTTGGTGAGGCAAGCTGAAGGAGGAGGGTTTTGCGGAGGTGGGGGCTCTGCGGGTGGTGCCTCGGGGAGCTCCCTCCGGGGGCGTAGGGGTCCCCGTTTCCTTCAGGCGGAGGAGTTGGCGCTTCTCAGGCCTAACTGCGTCCTCCTTCCTTGGCAGCAGCCGGCGGAGAAGAAAGAAGAGGCGTCGTGTGGAACGGCGAGGCAAGAGTGAGCGAGAAGAGGAGCGGCGCCGGGCTGAAGAGGGGGCACGAGAAAGGCGCTCTGGGCAAAGGGACCGCCCTGTCACCAGGGCGCGGTCACGTAAGAGCATGGCGGGCACCTTTGGGGTGCCCTGGCTGGCTTTGCGCTGGGCGACCTCCCTGTAACCAGGGCTCGGGTCTTTGCTTTTGCTGTCGTTGGCCTTTTGCCGTCTTGCTCCTTTGGCTGCCCGGAGAGAGTGGCAACCCTGTAAGGAGGGTGAGAGCCACCGTCTCCGCACCCGAGGGGGAAATGGAGCTCTCTGGACCCCGGGCCCACCCTGTAAGCAGGGGAGGGCCGTGGCCCCGGCAGCTTTCTGCCTGCTGGCGGCCTGGCCAGCGTGACCCCCTGGCGTCGGGGCGTGTCACGGCATTTGCCCCTTGGCCACCCGTGAAGGCCCTTGGCGTGTTGAGGCCCGTCTGGCCTCCATGCAGCCCAGGGGGGCAGCTCTGAGGCTCTCCCCTCCTCCTCGGGGGTAGGGATAACTCCCCAGACATTGGCTGCACAGAGCTCCCTCTCTCTTCCGGGAAGTTCTGTTTGTGTGTCCTTGTCCTTGTCGGTGTGAGTGAGCGAGCTTGTCCTTTAGGCCCCTGTTAAAATCGCTGCAGCTTAGCTTAAGCTTCCCGGGAGGGAAAGGAGGGCTCTGTGCAGCAACAGGGGGGTCCCCTCTGAGCCCGCGAGCGGAGGGAGAGTCCGGGCTTGCCCCTTCTTTCTAAGGACGGAGCGAAGCCGCTTAGTCGTAGTGCGGGCAAGGCGACCTGCCTGTAGTCGGGGCCTGGGTCTCTGCCTGCGTGGCTGCCTGTCCTGCTGGCGACCTGCCAGCGTGACAGCCCTGTACTCGGGGCGTGTGTCACGAGCCGTGGAGCCCTCTGTCCCCAGGAGCAGCCCGACCTCCCTGTAAGCGGGGCTGGGGCGGCTGCTTTAGCCGGCCAACAGGAACGAGCCCTCCCTCGCCCTTGAGAGGGTGCAGGTTGAGGAAGTGCTGTCCCCGGAGGGCACAGTCCCGCCTTTGGCGCTGCTTTTGGCTGGGGCGACCTCCCCGCGGTTGGGGTCGAGGTCGCTCCCTGGGCTCCCGAAGATGTGGTGTTGTGCTGCAGCCAGGACGGCCAGCCCGTAGCTCGGGCGCAGGTCGGAGCCTCGGGCTCCGTGGGGCTTGTTGGGAGTGCCGAGCCGAGGGGGACCGCCCTGTAAGTAGGGCCGTACGTGTCCCCTGTGCTCGGCGGGAGGTGCTTGGAGGGGACCCCCTGTAATCAGGCGGGTGTCTCTGGCCCCGGCCTTTCAGAGGCGTGGGGCCAGGATGTGTGGGGCCGGGCGCGTGCCCTCCCTGTCCTCGGGGCCGGGGCCCCGGCCCCCCGGCCTTTGGCCGTGAAGCTCCACTGCCTGGCTGTTGAGTCTCGTTCCTGTGGCTGCGGGGGAAGGCCGAGCTCCCTGGCTCCCTGGGTGTCGACCTGCCTGTAATCAGGGTCCGGGTCTGGGAGCCTTTGTGCTCAGCTGGCAGCCTGTGTGGGGTGACCGCCCCGTTAGCGGGGTGCGGGTCAGGGTGCCCCGGAATCGGAGAGGAGGAGCCTCCGTGGGCCTTTGGGACCAGGGCTGCCCTGTAAGTCAGGGGCCGGCCAGTGCCCTGGAGTCCCGGGCGCTTTGCGGTCCAGGCAGCGGGCTCGAGCCCCCTGTAAGCAGGGGTGCAGCCTCTTTGGCCGCTGCTTTGCATGCCCAGCTTCATTTGCCCAGGGTGCCCGCCTCTGAGCCCAGCTCCAGCACCGGCTGGAACCCCGCTGGGCGTCGCTTTGGTGAGGCAAGCTGAAGGAGGAGGGTTTTGCGGAGGTGGGGGCTCTGCGGGTGGTGCCTCGGGGAGCTCCCTCCGGGGGCGTAGGGGTCCCCGTTTCCTTCAGGCGGAGGAGTTGGCGCTTCTCAGGCCTAACTGCGTCCTCCTTCCTTGGCAGCAGCCGGCGGAAGAGAAAGAAGAGGCGTCGTGTGGAACGGCGAGGCAAGAGTGAGCGAGAAGAGGAGCGGCGCCGGGCTGAAGAGGGGGCACGAGAAAGGCGCTCTGGGCAAAGGGACCGCCCTGTCACCAGGGCGCGGTCACGTAAGAGCATGGCGGGCACCTTTGGGGTGCCCTGGCTGGCTTTGCGCTGGGTGACCTCCCTGTAACCAGGGCTCGGGTCTTTGCTTTTGCTGTCGTTGGCCTTTTGCCGTCTTGCTCCTTTGGCTGCCCGGAGAGAGTGGCAACCCTGTAAGGAGGGTGAGAGCCACCGTCTCCGCACCCGAGGGGGAAATGGAGCTCTCTGGACCCCGGGCCCACCCTGTAAGCAGGGGAGGGCCGTGGCCCCGGCAGCTTTCTGCCTGCTGGCGGCCTGGCCAGCGTGACCCCCTGGCGTCGGGGCGTGTCACGGCATTTGCCCCTTGGCCACCCGTGAAGGCCCTTGGCGTGTTGAGGCCCGTCTGGCCTCCATGCAGCCCAGGGGGGCAGCTCTGAGGCTCTCCCCTCCTCCTCGGGGGTAGGGATAACTCCCCAGACATTGGCTGCACAGAGCTCCCTCTCTCTTCCGGGAAGTTCTGTTTGTGTGTCCTTGTCCTTGTCGGTGTGAGTGAGCGAGCTTGTCCTTTAGGCCCCTGTTAAAATCGCTGCAGCTTAGCTTAAGCTTCCCGGGAGGGAAAGGAGGGCTCTGTGCAGCAACAGGGGGGTCCCCTCTGAGCCCGCGAGCGGAGGGAGAGTCCGGGCTTGCCCCTTCTTTCTAAGGACGGAGCGAAGCCGCTTAGTCGTAGTGCGGGCAAGGCGACCTGCCTGTAGTCGGGGCCTGGGTCTCTGCCTGCGTGGCTGCCTGTCCTGCTGGCGACCTGCCAGCGTGACAGCCCTGTACTCGGGGCGTGTGTCACGAGCCGTGGAGCCCTCTGTCCCCAGGAGCAGCCCGACCTCCCTGTAAGCGGGGCTGGGGCGGCTGCTTTAGCCGGCCAACAGGAACGAGCCCTCCCTCGCCCTTGAGAGGGTGCAGGTTGAGGAAGTGCTGTCCCCGGAGGGCACAGTCCCGCCTTTGGCGCTGCTTTTGGCTGGGGCGACCTCCCCGCGGTTGGGGTCGAGGTCGCTCCCTGGGCTCCCGAAGATGTGGTGTTGTGCTGCAGCCAGGACGGCCAGCCCGTAGCTCGGGCGCAGGTCGGAGCCTCGGGCTCCGTGGGGCTTGTTGGGAGTGCCGAGCCGAGGGGGACCGCCCTGTAAGTAGGGCCGTACGTGTCCCCTGTGCTCGGCGGGAGGTGCTTGGAGGGGACCCCCTGTAATCAGGCGGGTGTCTCTGGCCCCGGCCTTTCAGAGGCGTGGGGCCAGGATGTGTGGGGCCGGGCGCGTGCCCTCCCTGTCCTCGGGGCCGGGGCCCCGGCCCCCCGGCCTTTGGCCGTGAAGCTCCACTGCCTGGCTGTTGAGTCTCGTTCCTGTGGCTGCGGGGGAAGGCCGAGCTCCCTGGCTCCCTGGGTGTCGACCTGCCTGTAATCAGGGTCCGGGTCTGGGAGCCTTTGTGCTCAGCTGGCAGCCTGTGTGGGGTGACCGCCCCGTTAGCGGGGTGCGGGTCAGGGTGCCCCGGAATCGGAGAGGAGGAGCCTCCGTGGGCCTTTGGGACCAGGGCTGCCCTGTAAGTCAGGGGCCGGCCAGTGCCCTGGAGTCCCGGGCGCTTTGCGGTCCAGGCAGCGGGCTCGAGCCCCCTGTAAGCAGGGGTGCAGCCTCTTTGGCCGCTGCTTTGCATGCCCAGCTTCATTTGCCCAGGGTGCCCGCCTCTGAGCCCAGCTCCAGCACCGGCTGGAACCCCGCTGGGCGTCGCTTTGGTGAGGCAAGCTGAAGGAGGAGGGTTTTGCGGAGGTGGGGGCTCTGCGGGTGGTGCCTCGGGGAGCTCCCTCCGGGGGCGTAGGGGTCCCCGTTTCCTTCAGGCGGAGGAGTTGGCGCTTCTCAGGCCTAACTGCGTCCTCCTTCCTTGGCAGCAGCCGGCGGAAGAGAAAGAAGAGGCGTCGTGTGGAACGGCGAGGCAAGAGTGAGCGAGAAGAGGAGCGGCGCCGGGCTGAAGAGGGGGCACGAGAAAGGCGCTCTGGGCAAAGGGACCGCCCTGTCACCAGGGCGCGGTCACGTAAGAGCATGGCGGGCACCTTTGGGGTGCCCTGGCTGGCTTTGCGCTGGGTGACCTCCCTGTAACCAGGGCTCGGGTCTTTGCTTTTGCTGTCGTTGGCCTTTTGCCGTCTTGCTCCTTTGGCTGCCCGGAGAGAGTGGCAACCCTGTAAGGAGGGTGAGAGCCACCGTCTCCGCACCCGAGGGGGAAATGGAGCTCTCTGGACCCCGGGCCCACCCTGTAAGCAGGGGAGGGCCGTGGCCCCGGCAGCTTTCTGCCTGCTGGCGGCCTGGCCAGCGTGACCCCCTGGCGTCGGGGCGTGTCACGGCATTTGCCCCTTGGCCACCCGTGAAGGCCCTTGGCGTGTTGAGGCCCGTCTGGCCTCCATGCAGCCCAGGGGGGCAGCTCTGAGGCTCTCCCCTCCTCCTCGGGGGTAGGGATAACTCCCCAGACATTGGCTGCACAGAGCTCCCTCTCTCTTCCGGGAAGTTCTGTTTGTGTGTCCTTGTCCTTGTCGGTGTGAGTGAGCGAGCTTGTCCTTTAGGCCCCTGTTAAAATCGCTGCAGCTTAGCTTAAGCTTCCCGGGAGGGAAAGGAGGGCTCTGTGCAGCAACAGGGGGGTCCCCTCTGAGCCCGCGAGCGGAGGGAGAGTCCGGGCTTGCCCCTTCTTTCTAAGGACGGAGCGAAGCCGCTTAGTCGTAGTGCGGGCAAGGCGACCTGCCTGTAGTCGGGGCCTGGGTCTCTGCCTGCGTGGCTGCCTGTCCTGCTGGCGACCTGCCAGCGTGACAGCCCTGTACTCGGGGCGTGTGTCACGAGCCGTGGAGCCCTCTGTCCCCAGGAGCAGCCCGACCTCCCTGTAAGCGGGGCTGGGGCGGCTGCTTTAGCCGGCCAACAGGAACGAGCCCTCCCTCGCCCTTGAGAGGGTGCAGGTTGAGGAAGTGCTGTCCCCGGAGGGCACAGTCCCGCCTTTGGCGCTGCTTTTGGCTGGGGCGACCTCCCCGCGGTTGGGGTCGAGGTCGCTCCCTGGGCTCCCGAAGATGTGGTGTTGTGCTGCAGCCAGGACGGCCAGCCCGTAGCTCGGGCGCAGGTCGGAGCCTCGGGCTCCGTGGGGCTTGTTGGGAGTGCCGAGCCGAGGGGGACCGCCCTGTAAGTAGGGCCGTACGTGTCCCCTGTGCTCGGCGGGAGGTGCTTGGAGGGGACCCCCTGTAATCAGGCGGGTGTCTCTGGCCCCGGCCTTTCAGAGGCGTGGGGCCAGGATGTGTGGGGCCGGGCGCGTGCCCTCCCTGTCCTCGGGGCCGGGGCCCCGGCCCCCCGGCCTTTGGCCGTGAAGCTCCACTGCCTGGCTGTTGAGTCTCGTTCCTGTGGCTGCGGGGGAAGGCCGAGCTCCCTGGCTCCCTGGGTGTCGACCTGCCTGTAATCAGGGTCCGGGTCTGGGAGCCTTTGTGCTCAGCTGGCAGCCTGTGTGGGGTGACCGCCCCGTTAGCGGGGTGCGGGTCAGGGTGCCCCGGAATCGGAGAGAAGGAGCCTCCGTGGGCCTTTGGGACCAGGGCTGCCCTGTAAGTCAGGGGCCGGCCAGTGCCCTGGAGTCCCGGGCGCTTTGCGGTCCAGGCAGCGGGCTCGAGCCCCCTGTAAGCAGGGGTGCAGCCTCTTTGGCCGCTGCTTTGCATGCCCAGCTTCATTTGCCCAGGGTGCCCGCCTCTGAGCCCAGCTCCAGCACCGGCTGGAACCCCGCTGGGCGTCGCTTTGGTGAGGCAAGCTGAAGGAGGAGGGTTTTTCTGGTGTGGTGGGGATTGTTTTCAGATACTCCAAGGCAGGGAGTTCTTGTTGAGACCTTCCTTTACAGCTTGTTTCTGCACCAGTTATGCAGCTGTGGGGAATGGGGTATCCTGGTATGACAGAGGGTTTTTTCTCTGGTAGAACTGTTTTTTTAGGCTGTGTCATGCTCTAGATTAGAGTTTTTGTGGTGGTTTCCTCTCTTATATGTTTGTTTTTATTGCAGCATCTCTACAGCGGAGAAATAAGCTGGACCTAGCATCTGGAAAAATATTGTTCTTTCTGTCCAGGAACAGCATCTCTGACCTCCCTTTTTTTCCATTACTCAATGTTCTGCATGCTCAATAAAATGCTTTTTCAACTCTGTGTTATACTCAGCAGTTTTCATACCCAGTTTGTCTTTTACTCGTGTTCATGAGATTCTATTACACATTTTTTTATCTTTGCAACAGAAGTTGGAGTTGTTGCTGTCTTGAAGCTGTTGCGTATTTGTGTTGCGTATGTGTCTCCCCCTCACATGGGATGTCCAATGTCATACGGTGGTGTCCATGTAGGTGACATTGCCATACTACAGTGGACTATTTATGGGGCAGAGTTTAGGAACCGCTGGCGGGTGTCTGGAGGCACTCCAGTCCCTGCCCAACTGGTGTGCAGAACCTGGCTCCACTGGCTCAGCTATGGGGCACCCTGTCTGGCCTGGAAGCTTGGGACTCCCTGGGTGGGATTTCGTGTACCCAGTGTAGCAGAGAATTTGCTCAAACAAGAGGATGCCTGAATTCTTTTCAAAATAAAAAAAGGGAGCATGGCTCTGCTGCTGCACTTGGGGTTATTTATGTATGTGTTTTATTCTGTACTTGCTTATAAGTCGCTCTCAAAATCTGTAATACTAGAGTGAAATGATGGTGAGTTTGTGGCACTGCATAGTGGTACTGCAGTATTTCAGGGGTCTGGGGTGGCCACTTGCAAGAGCTTGGCTGAACACCCTCGGAGGCAGGTGAGGTTCTGCAGCTTTGACAGTGTCACAGCCCATTTCCAGGTGGTTTGTTTACAGAAAAATCTAAAGCTGTGCATTTAATGTACAGGAGATTGTTCAGTTGTTAAAAGCAATACAGATTAATAAACCATGTAAATTATCTTAAAAGAATAGGAGAATAAGTTAGTTGTAATCAAGTGCTGGCTGACAGGATTCCAAACTCCATCAGGAATAAATGTTTAGCCGAGTGGTATATAGTTTCTGATTCTGAACGTGCTCAAGCTATCTGAAGACACATGGAGAGATTTTTTCCAATAAATATAGGCAGGGGGTGTTTACTTTTTGCAATAAACACTTATTAAAAGTTGCAGAGGTTTATGTTTTATACATTGCCTTTACTTGTTTATTTCTAGTAATGGTATGTGGCTATACAGTTTTTCACATGTCAGTATTAGAGAAAAGGGCCTCTGACCAGAGCAGCTAAGCTTTTCCCAGCATCTGGTGTCCCTGCCTTGCCCTGGAAAATATGAAGAGTTTGGAATAAACCCACTGTTTTGTGAGCGTGACAGCTTTGATGTAAAACTGGGGAGAGTTTCTGGTGTCACTTAAAGGAGTAAATTGGCAGTTGTTGCAATACTGAAGTGGGATCTTGCAAAGAGTAGTTAGTACGGAATGGACAGCACTGCCTACCATGGCTGTGGTACCTGTCATACTTTTCTCTGTGGGGGTCTCGCCAGTGACATCCTCCTTTCAAGCTGTTTTGTTTTGATTTTTGTGGTTACAGAGTAGACAGTAATTACTAGCTATGCTGTAGTCCCTTGATGAAGTCCTTAAAGCAAGAAGGGTGCTGTTCCGATTCTTGTTGTGTATGTTGTGCCAAAGTTAAAACGTGCTAGAAATGGAAGGGTCTCAGCTTGTCCAGTTACCAGTGTTTTAGGTAAAGCAGTAATAGCTCAGAAAGATGGCAAGAAAATGACGGGGAGCTAATGTTTCCAATGCACGCACAAACCAAAACTGTGTTTAAGGTTTATTTTCTAGGGAAATGGTAGTGATAGGGTGAAACTTGGAGTTAAGAAAGTTTATGCTGTCAATTTATGCTTGCAAATGACAAAGTGCACTCAGTACAAAAGGCAGGCCTCAGATTTGACTATGGAGGAAATGTGTTTTATTGACTTTTTTCGGAAGATTTCAAAGTTCACCTTGGAATTAGTTTCCTAAGTTTAAGGTTACTAACAGCATTGTATGAATTAGGCTTATGCTAAGTCTCCAACTAAACTTTCCTAAAAACTGCTTGCTATTGATAATTCAGTTCTAGAGGCTTGAGTTTTTTCAGTACAGAAGATGTTCTCAAAAGGATACTTCTTGAGGATGACTGAGGCCCATTTAACACTTCATCACAACATGGAAGTTCCAGCCCTTTCCATAATGTTACCTCTCTGGTAAAAGGTAGGTCCTTTAGTCACAGCCTCATTTATTCTGCTTTACCACCTTAGACGTGAAGCAAGCCTGTAGCTGGGCAAAGTCCCATCGTGTCTTGCACTTCCTTCTACTTCTCGCTCTTTGGTTAACTGCTGAATTATGAAGGCTGTGCTGCTCCTGGCCTGCAGGGCCAGAGCCCTGGCTGAGTGTTGCTTTTCCCTAGCAGCACCCCACTTTTGAGCAAACTTTGGCTCTCTGGAAGTGCCTGTCTTTGGTGCTCCAAAGGTGCAGAAAAACCTGGCGAGGTCTCCATGAGAGTGTTTTATTACAGGGCAAGAGGCTAAGGCTGGGCCCGCTTGCCTGCCTTGAGTGACTGTGTGATGGAAAAAGCCCGTGACAACAGCATTTTCAGACATTTGATGTGGTACCACTGCTGGAAACAATCTTCTGTACTATAGCATAAACAAAGTTTGCTGGAAGGCTTCCGACAGTTGCCTTGGTGCTTGTAGTAACTCAGTGAGTATATTGAAGTGCACTTACACCAGCATAGTTCTTCAGCGGGTGCCTGGGTAACTCCTCCACTGCTACAATCAAGATTTTTTTCTTTCCTTTTCATTTCTAACTTTTACCCATAGCTTTGGGTTTTTCTTTACAAAAGCTCAGGGATTCTTTTTGGCTGTGCTGTCTTTATCCGCAATCCGTCTCCTAGAGACTAATATTTCAAATCGGAGGGTTGGCCTGGACAAAAAAAGGAAAGAATTTCTTCAGGAAATGTTTTTCTGTGGCAAAACTGATGCACAGAGATATGAAGTGA
Organism: Calonectris borealis; assembly: GCF_964195595.1. Taxonomy (NCBI): domain Eukaryota; kingdom Metazoa; phylum Chordata; class Aves; order Procellariiformes; family Procellariidae; genus Calonectris; species Calonectris borealis. Next base: position 2,920,142 of record NC_134335.1, on the reverse strand, counting down.
CCCACTTCCTGTCCCTCAAGGAGACTGTAGAAGAGGTGGGGACGGGGGACAGGCTTTCTAGCTCTGCTGCAAGAGTCCAGAAACACAAAGCTCTCCAGCCTCCTAAACAAACAGAAGCAGACAACAATGGGTAAAAAGCTGCCTGGGAAGCACTTAAAAATTTCACTCTGCTCCAAACAATTTGTCATTATGGACTAGGAGGAATTGCTGAGTGACTAAGTACAACACAAATCTGGTTGCATGGCCAGATGTAGCTGGAGGGATGCTGGTGTTTGTGGCTTGACAGTGAGAAGGGTAATGCAGAGAGCAGGACTTGTTGAGTGCCTCAGAGGAGAGCCTGCAACAGGCTCTGGGCAGGCAGTGTTGTCTCCCCCTCTGCCCAGGCGCTCGGGTGTCCTTGGGGCAGGAGGGCTAAGGAGGCACGCTGGCTTGTAGCAGCCGCAGAGAAGGCAGGGAGCAGGGGGAAGCCCTTCCTCACTCAACTTGGGTACACACTTCCATTGTTCTCGCTAACAATGGGGGAGATGAGCGAGTGCTGGAGCTGATGACACAAACCCAAGTGCGGGGAGCAGCTGGCTGGCTGCTAAAGGGAAGCACTGTCTATGCTGTAGCGGTGGCCCCTGCCCTTCCAGCACTGCCAGGGTGAGAGCCAGGCCTCCTGACAGTCTCCAGCCTCAGTGTAGAACTGAGCTCTGTTCTGTGCCTGAAAGGGGCAAACCTGCCTGCCTGTATTTAACCTGCTTCTCTCCAGAGTGAGGAGCTTCCTGACTGGCTTGGAGCATAGGGGGGACCCTGCAGGCAGCTGCTTCCAGTGGCCCTTCTCCTTTGGAACTATCCACAGGAACCTCTGTGGTGAGAGTTAACCACGCTGGTCTGATGGTTTTTTCATAAATAAGGAATGCTAATAAACAGTTTCCAATCCTTAAGGCCCAGCAGGTAGGAGGAGAAAATTCAGGGAAGCTTTTTCCATTTTGTGTAGCTTGCATTATTCATCTCTCCTGAGACAGAGAGGAGAAAGCTAGGCTGGGGATGGGGAGCAGAAGCAGTGCTGTGCTCTGTGCCCCTTTCTCTATCCAGTGTCTTCCTAGGAGCTTCTCTTTTCCCACCCAGGTAAATTTCCCCAAAACAAAGGGATTTAAAGTTGTTCTGGGAATCAGCTGCCTATCTGGGGCTTTTAATGCTGCACAACCTGGTATCAGCCCCCATAGGTACTCCCTTTGATTGCCATCTTCGGGGGGGTGGGGGGTGGTGGTGTGTCACAGGGTAAGGTGTTCAGCAGCATGTGGAGGAGGGGAGTTTCACCATCTGAAGTGGCATCTTTTCCCAGTTCCAACTCTCTGTCCGTGTTAACTTTCATACGAAGAGCCTATGGGATGTGGTACATTTGTAGAGAGGTTGAATACAGGTCCTCTGGCCACTCATCCTGCAGGTAAGAGACATAGATCTGCAAACTCTGAGCTGATTTATCTGCTAAACCTGCCTGATTCAGTTGGCAGAGGTGTTTCTCCTTCCCCCAGGGACAAGTCTCCCTCTAAGCTCAGGTTTGCGGGGCATGGTGCAGAAAGCAGTTCTCCCATCCCAGCAGCTGTGTGGGAAAAAAACTAGCCCCTGCCAAGTTCTAGCAGGATGCATCACTGGCTGTGATGGGAGGAGGCAGTGAGGAGGAGGCTGGAGCAGGCAGCCAAGCAGTGCTCCTACTCGCTCTGGGGAGCAGATGGAGCAAGCTGAGAGCTCTGTACCTCAGTCAACCCCCTCTTCCTGGCTAAGTTGGTTCCTAGTGTCCTGGCTGGCTCCCACAAGGATTTCCAAGTCTCTTGCAAGAAGATTTGAGTGGCCCTGGGCAGGAAGAGCTAGAAGCAGATCGAGATGGTCACCCACTCCTCCAGATGGACACCAGATTGCAAGGTGAATTGCTCTGCTCTGGTTGGGCAGGAAAGTTGCTGGGATCTTGCCTGGTGGCCCCCAGATCCCAGTAGGGTGGAAAGGCAACAGTGCTAGATGAGGCAGGGATTCACTATGGGGTGCACATCATTGTAATGAATGCTCACTGCTGGCAGCCTCCCAGAGAAGCCTCCCTTCAAGGCAAGCCACCATGACAAGCAGGAGGGCACAACATCCCCACTCTAGGGCACTCTTGCATGGCTGGGCGTGAGCACAGAGCCAGGACTTTCTGCTAGCCAGAACGTGCAGGCAAACAGGGAGGAATGGAGGGAAGGGAGGGATGTTCCTGCTGGCAGGTGTGTCAGTGCAGGGACTGGAACTGATTCATCACAGGCACTTCCTAGCCCTGGATCACCCTCTGTTAGACTGAGGCCTTCAGTCCTTGGGGCTTCTCTGTACCCAGGACACAGCCCTGAAACAGGTAGAGGCTACCAAGGAGGAGCCCTGCACACCACAGGCAAACCACCCTGGCAGAGCTGGAGCTTTGCGCCAGCCAGCCATCTCCTTTGCTAGGTTAACGTGACTGCTTGAAGCACAGCAGACTCCAGGCCACTGCTGCAGCAGGAGCCGTGCCTGCCCCTGTTTTCCGTGGCTGTGTGCTGCATGCAGGAAGGAGGGGAGCAGAGTCTCCTCCACCCCTGCTCTGTGCAGCGGTGCCACAAAGCCCAGGAGCTTCATATCTGGGCCGTGCTACATATAGTAGCCGTGGAGCCTCGCTGGGCTCCCAGGGGCCATTCTGTCTCTCCAATCAAGGGCAAAGCTCTTCTGCAGTTTTTCTTTCTTGTCCCTCAAAGATGGGTTGGGAAGGGCCTAGATTTGGCTTAGTGCAGTGAGAAGCATGAACCCTCCTGCTAGCTGGAGCTCTGAGGCCTGGCCAGCCTGCCAGGCAGAATAGCAATGTGCAGGGGCAGGCACTGCACTATGAGGCAGGTGAACATTTCCACCAGTCAAGCCTAGAGCTGCGATCTCTGCCAGATCTGCCAGATCAATAGCACTGATTCTCGGATGCCCTCCCTCGTTCCTCCATCCTGTAACTCCCCAGCTCTAATGGCCTTGGAGAGGATGTCAGGGCTCTCTCCCCAGGAGTGCTGGGACCTCATGTCTCCCCTCCCCAGAAATTAGCAGTGGGGGAGCAAATGGTTGCTGGTAGGGACCAGCTGCTGCAAGGGCATCCTGCTGTCACGTTTTGAGCAGGACCCAGAGTGTACTGCTGTGCAGTGATTCATGAGAGGGAGGGATACTGTCTTTTATTCCCGTGTTTGGGGGTAGGCTGATGGCAGGGGAGAGATGTTCCTCTTGGGAAGGATGTGCACCCACCTTTCTCCTAGAAGAAGAGCGTCCCCTGCAGCAGGATGTCCCTGGGGCAAGGCCAGGTTGTAATTGCTGCAGCAGCACCAGACACCCGAGTCATGCTCCCTCTCAGTGCCTTGGCTTCCAGCCTGCCTCCTGCAGCTACTGAGATCAGTCCTTGAGCTACCGGGAGCAGTGATGCCCCCAACACACTCCAGTGGAGCAGAAGGGCTCCCCACATGCCCTGGCTTTCTCTACAGACAGGAGCTAGGGGCAGTTTGGCTGATCTGAGCTCCTGGAAGGGCTGTCTGTGACCTGCCTGTGCCTGCTTGTCTATCTGTCCTGCCACATCGACCCATGCCTGCTGGTATCTGCACTGCTATGCTGCACTGTGTCTGTTTGGCTACCTCCTTGCCCCTGTTTATGCTTGGTTGTCTGTCTCTCTGGCTGATACCTGCCACTGCAAACACTGCCTGCTCTCCATTTGTCTGTCTGTCTATCGTTATTAGATTTTCTCGTCCCCACCCTTTTCTCTTCCTTCGGCGACTATCTGGAGGCCTCTGCATTAGATGTGACTTGGGGACTCATTTTCTCTGGTTTATGGAAGGCAGCCAGACTGCAATCTGCAGTGAAGGGACTATGCAGCTGGAGAACCTCTGTAAGGAGCCTCCTGCAAATACCTAGGCAGGACGCTCGCTGCCAGCACTGCGCAGAAACTGCACAATCATGTCTGCCTCTACAGCACCACCAGCCAGAGATTTGAAGGGAGCTGAAATCTCTTGCAGTGGGACTTGGGCAACTGCATGCCTCCAAAAGCCAGTCCTTTGAGCTTGAATTCCCTGGTTGCCTATGCTCGCATAGCTGGGGGTGACGATGGGGATGTGGAGGAGACACAGCTTGTGGAGATGTGGGGCTAGATGTAAAAGGGATCTCTGTGTGTGTGCACACGTGTGTTCGCATAGTTACGTATGCTGCCCCACATCACAGCTGTGTTTGGATGCAGACCTTGTGCTTGCATTTTTTGCACCCTGACAACATGGCAACACGCCTCTTGCGTTTGTCTGTTTGCATTGCATCGATCTGCTTCCAGTCGTGTTAGTGATGGCTTTCTGTATCAGTCTGCCACGCCTTTAATCTCGTCCTTAGCCCGCACTGTCAGTCTGTACCATCCTGGGTCACCAGTGTAGTTATGTTGCTCTGCACATGCAACTGTGTGTGACCCCAAGCCTGGGTCCATTCTATACCCGCCTGCCACAACAGATAGGGTCAGGCCTTTGCCCTGCTCATGGCAGCACACTGGGAATGCTGCTGCACACTCCCTGGGCACCACGGGCCTCCCAGCCAGCCTGGGTGTCTGGCCCCATTTGGGGCAGCACGCCTGCAGCCCACATAGTGAGCAAGCAGCCAGAGCCAAGATTTTGTAGAATTAGCAAAACCCTGCTGCACAGCCGGCTTGCAAAAACCTCAGCACTCGAATGTCACCTGGGATCAGGTTCTGCTGGAGCAGAATATGACTTTTCATATCAACTTTCACAGTGCCAGCCCTTTTTGCAGAGCCCAGCCAGGGAGTGTGGGAGGAGGTGAGGACAGGCCAGGCCATCCTGCATGCCTCTGCTCCTTCCTGGGGTGCCTTGGGATACAAGCCTCCAGGAAGAGCAGCTCCCTGATGCTGCCCTCCTCTCCTGTCATCTCCACCTTGCCCAAGAGCAGGGAAGAGATCTTTTGCCAGGCTGTTCTCTGGGTCCAAAGACGTTTTGCCTGTGCAGAAGCAGCTCTGCTTAGTCCCTTCCCAACCATGCGGTGATGGGAGCCTGTGGGGAGCAAGCCCTTGTTCGTGTTCTCACTGCCACCAGTTCTGGGCATAAAACATAAGGCTTGTGGCCAGTGGCACCACAGACAGAGCTTCAGCTGTGTCCCCCACCGTTCCCGCCACCATTTCATGCATGAAGGAGACCTATGTCATATGGGTCTTTGGTGACTTGGTGCAGGCTGGCGTTATCGGGCACCTGAGCTCTACTCATTTAGGGAGGGGGAATACCTCCCCCTCCTCAGCAAAGCCCAAGCCAAGCTCTTCTTTCCACTTCCGAAGCACTCTCCTTTCCCAGCGAAACAACTCCCACGTTGCCGGGGAGGATGAGGGTTGGCAGCTCTTCTGCAAAATGTGATGTTCCCATGGCAATGGGGATCTGTCGCCCCTTCCCGACCGCAGAAAGAGGGAACGGCGGGGGGGAGGCGGGAGAGGGAAGGGGGCCGAAGCGGACTCCCCGCACCGGTGCGTGCCCCAGCTGGGCCGGCCTCAGGGGCCGACCCGGTGGCATCCCCTGTGCCCCCCGCCCACGGGGCTTCCTTCCGCCCGGCCCCCCGCACCCCGCTCGGCGCCCCGGGCTTGGGCCGAGCCCCCCGGGGCCGGGGCGGCCGCAGCCCGGGGCGGGGGCGGGGGCAGGCCCGCAGAGGCAGGGCCCCCCCGCGCCGCAGGGCCGGGGGCCGAGCCTGCGTGACGCCGCCCGGCACTGATTTGCTGGGGCCGCCCGCCCGGCCCTTCCCAAACTGCGGGAGCGCCGCGCCGCCCACAGCCCCGCCGGGCAGCAGCGCCGGGCAGCAGCGGGCGGCAGCGCGGGCAGCACCGGACAGCGCCGGCAGCCCCGCGGGCGGCAGCGCGGCCAGCACCGGACAGCGCCGGGCAGGTAGGCACGGCACCCCCCGCCCCGGGCAGCCCCGCCGCCGCGCTGCCCCGCGCCGCGGAGCGGGCGGCCCCGGGGGCGGTGGCGCGACCCTGCGGGCTGCGGCCCCCGCCCCGCGGGAAGGACCCCGCCGGTGGGGCGTCGGCGCCGGGAGGGGGCACGTCGCCGGCGCCGCGCCGCGCGTCTGCCGGCGGGAGGGCGCGGGGAGGGTCCGCAGCCCCCGGGCGGGGCGGCGGGGCCGGGGGAGCCTCTTGCCCGGGCCCGGGTGGCGCCCGGCGGCGGGATGCTCTGCCGGCCGCCGGCCCCCGGCCTCCAGCCCCCGGGGAGAGGCTGGTTCTAGAGGGCGGCAGTCTCCGAGGGAGACGCTCTCCATTTTTTCGCATTGGTACCCTTACCCCCCCCCCGAGGATCGGGACTGCGGCATTCCTCCGTGGGCACGCCCGTGCGCACGCACGCACGCACCCACCAGCCTCACCCCACGCCTCCGGCTCCCACGCGCTGCCACATGCGTGCCCACTCCTTGCACTGGGGGCAGCTCGCAGGGCTGGGGCAGAGGTGTCACCTGCCTCGCTCTTCCTTGCATGCCCACACACACCCCCCTTTTGCTGACAGCCACCCTCGAGCACAGCCAGGTTCCTGGGGCTCTTGGTTCCTCTCAGCCCATCAGTCTGGCTCTCTTCTTCCCTGACGCCCCCCCTCCCATCTCCACAGCCCGTTTGTCACCCTTAGCTTGACACCGAGGTCGGCACAGAGATACCACCGTGGCGTGGCCCCAGGCAGGTGGTAGAGACCACACCAGAAAGCTTTGCTCTGCAAGGGCTGGAGTCGCTCTAATGCTACCATCCTCGTGAGTCTTGTCCCTACGCAAAGCCTCTGGGATCATGCAGGAGCAAGAGTTACCTGGCTAGCTCTGCTCCCAGCACCACTGTCAGGAGGAGAGGAGGGGTACAAGGGATCCAAGGGCTCATGAACCCAGAGCCTAGAAGATCTGAGTGCTTTTGCACATAGATGGGAGGAAGCCCCCCTCTCTGGGAGCTTATTTGCACTGATTTTCTGGACTGTGACCTAGATAGTGTTCCAGGACATTCAAAGATGAGTGGGTCGGAGCTGAGAAATGACAAAGCAAGGGACAGGGGCCAGTTTCTAGGAACCCAGAGGAGACTCAGGCAGTCTCTGGCAGTCTCCCTCATCATGCCTTTGCCCCCATTTGCAACCACTTGGTTGTCAAGACCAAACAGAAGGGAGTTTTTCTTCCTGGCCAGGGTTTGGGATTGCGGATATAGAGATCTTTCACAGCTTCAGAGTGAGCAAATGGTTTTGGTATTTCCTCCTAGAACGTTATATGAAAGACCCAGAAAATGCTAAAAAGAAAAATCCAGCTGGCTGCGGTGCAGGCAGTTTCTAGCGCTTCCCTAGATGCTTAGCCAGGCTCAGAGGGAGCAAACTGGGGGTCTGCTGTGCTCTCTGCCAGCTTGGAGTCCCAAAGGGGTGGTAATTCACTTCCCCCTCTTGGACCTGGCCCCACATCCCCAGCCTGGAGGACCGACTGCAGGGCACTTGATGTGTCCTTCAGCCCCAGTGTCTGTTTTGCTGCTCCCCCACCCTCTCCCTCCATTCCGCATGTCTGCGGCTGGATTCCCCATGTGGCTGCTTGGCTAGGCTGCAAACCTTTAATTGATTCCTCTCAGCTGGACTGGACTGTCAGCAGCCCTGGGGTTTTGACAGCATATCCACGGGCCCCTTACCCACATAGACCAGGAGGCAGCCTGAAAAGAGACGGGCACCGGGCCAGGGACCCACAGGGTGGACTCTGCCACCCCAAAATCCTTCCACCCTGTGGCCGGGCAGGCTCAGCTCAGCCCCTGGAGACTTGGTGCCATCCTTCAGCAGTCTTGGCTCCCTGTCCAGCTGCCGTGTCCCTCCTTCTTGATGCTCTTGGCCCCTTTCCCTCACTGCATCGCAATGAGTCATCTTTGCTGAGCTCACCCGCTGGAGCCGCAGGGGGGCTGGCAGGCCTGGCGCCCGCCGGCGCCGAGGGAGGGTCCCTCACCTGACAGCACATTCACCGTGAGCCACAGCCCTCTGGCCATGATGTGCAGGCACCGGGGCGCATCCTGATTTCTCCTGTCCGCCCCTTGACTGGGCACCCAGCCTGGGTGCGGGGCAGAAGGAGGGGAAGGCAGCACACGCAGGCCTCGCTGGAGGCAGCTGCAGGCCTGTGCCACGCTCATTGAATGTCTGGCATGCAGGATCCAGACAAGGAAAAGAGAGTGTGGCTGGCATTGCCTAGGGATATGGAAAGGTGACGCTGGCCAAACACATAGTGCCCGATTCCCTAGTTCATTGCAGGGCCAGCCGGTCCCTGTGCAGTGGATCAGACATCATGATGAGGAGCAGGCTATAGAGCATCATTTCTGTGAAAAGAGGCAGCCTGCCCACCTGTGCCATGTGTGCCCATGTCTGCACCGCCGAGTGCCCACATCTGTGTGCCGGGGCAATGACCTGGCTAACCACCTCTCTCTCTCCCTGCCCAGGCTCCCCTCTCAGTGACAGCCACCGCTGGGCACCTCAGCAGAGAGATGAACCCCACCGTCGGCATTGCTGTCGTCCTGACAGGTACAGCTGACAGACGCGCATCCCCTCCCTGCTCTCCAGCGGGCCTGGCCCAGGGCAGCCAGGCAAGGGCCGGGAGGCGGCATGGGCATCCCCAGTGCTCACTGCTCCCTGTCCAACCCCTGCTTGCCTCTCCCAGTCCTCCAGGCTGCCCACTGCCAGATGATCAAGGACCTGAGTGCCTGCCTGCTGGGCCAGAGCCTCCGGGTGGACTGCCATTATGAGAACAAAACCAGCAACCCCCTGACCTACGAGTTCAGCATCACCAAGGACAACAGGAAGCATGTCATCCACAGCACCATCAGCGTCTCCGAGAATGTCTACCGGAGCCGAGCCAACGTCACCCTGCACAAGAACCTGGTGTGCCTCTACCTGCAGAGCTTCACCACCAGTGATGAGGGTGTCTACATGTGCGAGTTGAAGGCCACCAATGACTACACTGGCAACCAGATAAAGAACATCACTGTCATCAAAGGTGAGACGGGCAGTGGTGCCTGGCCTCAGCCCCTCCTTCCCACCTGCTCCTTGGCTTGGCAGGGCCAGCAGAGAAAACCACACCCCCCTATCACGTCCCCAAACCCTCCCTGAGCCCCACAAATGTTTCCCAACTCTAACATGCCCTTCCTACTGCAAGTAGAGCAGTCAGCCCCACAGATGGCCTCACTCTGCGCCATCGCAGACTGCCTACCCCTGCCTCTCTTGGGCCTCGCCTCAGGCGCATTGCCCAGGTGTCCTCCCATAGGTGATGCGTCGTTGTCAGTCCCAGCAGATGGGACAAGTCTGCTGATGAAAGACTGAAGAGGTATGTGGTCTGGAGCAGGAGCACAGTGGGGATTTTCCACACTTACGTCCCACAGGAGCAGTCCTCCAGTTGCAGAGCCCTTCATCTTACTTGGTGCCTATCCCCTTGTCAGCTCAGTCAGGCACAGGCAGGGTTATGCTTCCCAGGGTCTCTGTGCCCCCAAAAGCTTTGCTGGCACATGGGCAGAAGGTGGGAGGGCAAACAGGAAAGGGGCCAAAATGGGACTTGCTGCATTTCTGTGGCAGAGAAACGGCAAGAAGCTGAGTCCTAGTACCCCTTATAACACTCAGCCTGATCCCTGTTCCTGGGAGATTTCATTGTGGCTCTTCTCTCCCTCCCCTTTCCCTGTCCTCACAGACAAACTGGAGAAATGTGCCGGCTTCAGCCTCTTGATCCAGAACACTTCGTGGCTCCTGCTGCTTCTCCTTTCCCTGCCTCTCCTGCAAGCCGTGGACTTCGTGTCCCTGTAAAAGGAAAAGAATACGCACGCACACATGCACGCACGCACACACCGAGTACCCCAGCAAACCCACCTCCTCCGCCAGAACGCAGCCCTTGGAAAGAGAAGCTGAACCATTTGGAACAAGTGAAACCTCTCTCTGTGTTATCTCTATATAGCTGTGTATCTAACTCTAACCACTGTCCTGTGCTGAGACCCGCCATCACACGCGCACATGCCCTGCTCCGAAGCATGGTGGCTCCGCTAGGCAGCGTTGCTTCTCCCATCACACCTCCCCGCTCAGTAGGCTGGCTGGTTTGCTCACGCTGGGAGCACTGGAGCCTCAGCCCCGCACAGCCCGCTTCTCCTGTCCCTTTAACTTTTGGGGTTTGCCTGTTCTCAACTGGGGAAAGACAGCTGGACTGGCAGGTAAGAGAGAGAGGTGATGCAAGAGCAGGTGGAGGGGTCTCTGTGCTGGGTGCTGTGCCCACAGCTCCCAGAGGAGATGAGGCTGTCAGCGTCCCTGACCCGCCCTGCCTGCTAGCCAGGTGACATACTGATTTCTCAGCCTGCTCCTCTCGCCCTGTGTCACCCCGAGCTGCCATGATTGGGAGGGGGCACGAGGTGAGTCCTGTCTCAGAGCAAGCAGGGAAGAGACAGAGGGAGCAGGGGAGGCACAGGATGATGCTGGGCCTGGCCAGGCTGGGAGGAGAGAGGGGAGCAGGTCTGGGAGACACCTGTCAAATGCCCCTGCCTCCTTAGGGCTCTTTTGGGGCCCTGGGAGGGGGCTCACTGTAAACGCGCTTCAGCAACAAGTTTTTCCTAATCTGTTTTTTACAGCTGAGCTGGAAGTGAGGCCTTCTCCAGACATCGTCTGGTACCTTTGGGCTGCCTGAGCCCGAGGCACCACTTGCTCTCCCTGGGGACCAGCCCTTAGCTGTGATGAGAGAATTGCTGCCAGCACCTGCTTGCACGGAGGCAAGCAGAGCCTCTCTGAGCTAGCCACAGCCCTGCCTTCACCCCTGCTCCCCTCCCCAAGTCCCTGGAGCTGGATACAGGCAGGCTGGTGGGGAGGGGGCTCCCCTACGGGAGCGTGACCCCAAAGTCTCCGCAGGGACTCCTCTGCACCATCACCCTGTCTTCCCGGAGGGAACACCTGGGGGCCCCAATTCTTTCTCATGGCACACATCCCGGTGCCTGGCCCTGGGTAGGCTCAGCAGCCTTCCTCCAGTGCAGTCGTCCTCCAGTCCCACTATGCCGCAGGGAGGAACCCGTGTGCCACCCTTCTCCCACCTCCCTTTCAGCATTTCCCTGTCTCCATTTAAGAGCAGAAAAGGGTCTAAGGGCAGCCCAGCTCTTGGCCACCCAGGACATTCCCAGGGGTCGGTGAGAGCAGGGAGAGGGATGCCGAGCACAGCCCACATCCGGCAGCCCAGGCCTGCCCCGATGCCCCACGGGACCCCGAGGAGCTGGTGGGCTGCTGTCCCGGCCTCCCTGAAACCTGGTGGCTCCTGGGTAAGGAGCAGCCCAGCTGGCCTTGGGGAGAGAGACCCGAGGGCCGGCCCTGCTGCACCCTCCTCCAGGGAAGGGCACAGGGGCAGGGGAAGATGCAGGCAGGAGCATCTGGGTCCATGGGGTGAAGCCCAGCCCCGCCGAGCTACCCGTGCAGCCTGGGCTGCGCCACCACAGCTGAGAGCAATTCACAGCAGCTGCTCCCCACTCCTTGTTCTTCTCCAGACGCCATGAGCTGCCTCCTACCTCCATGCCCATCCCTGCCTGCTTGCTTGCTGTCTAGTGCTGCTGAGGCCATGTGTAGCTGAGGTCTGGCTGCGCCCAGCTCCCGGGGCTTGCTGGTGAGCGCTGGAGCAGGTGCAGAGCCCAGCCGGCAGAGCGCGGATGCGTCTTGAGTCTCATTTTTTTGTGAGCATTTGTAGTTGTTTCCACAGCTTGTCGTAAAAGAAATTCTGTTAAGGGGGAAAAAAAAGAACGCTACAAAAAGCAACAACAAAAAACCCTATCCTCCAGGAGTGTTCCTCTGTCTGCACAATAAAACCCTAGGTTGTGTGTTGGAGCCACGGCCACCCGTGTGTGCAGCGGCGGGGCAAGGGGCCGTGGCAGGGCTGGACTCCAGCCTGCAGTGAGGGCAGGGGCAGCCTGTGCCCTCAGCCTTCCGGCTGGGGGGGACACCCTTCCCGGGCAGCCCCTACCGTGCCTCCCCCCAGGCCTCCAGCAGCCCGAGCCCTGCAGAGAGAAGCAGGCAGGGGCAAGACTTGCCTTCCCCGGGGAGGGCGACCCCCTCCTGCCCACCTGGAGCACGGACCCCTGCACCCAGGCCCTTTGCCCCCATCCCCATCCCATCCCATCCCTGTCCCTATACCCCCCACTCCGTCCTGGAGGCCCCCCCTCGCCCCATTGTGAGGTCAGGGCCAGGGTTGCCCTCCATGCCACCTGGGAGGCAAAGCGGGGTAGGTACGAGCAGGCACCCCGGCGCCGGTCCTGGCCCAGCCATGCTCCGGGGAGGGAATTGCCAGGACTGGGAGAGCATGTGAGAGCTGGGCTGGGTGTGCACGTGCATCTCGAAGCTCCTGGCCCCGGAGCGGTGTGCCTGTCATGCCAGGGTCCTTCGTGCATGCCCAGGCCTGCACACTGCCTGTGGGGCTGCCAAGGGCCCCCACATCCTCTAGAGCAGCCAGAGCAGCCATGCACTACTCCCTGCCTGGGGTCAAGATGCCCCCCCTGAGCGGGGACCGTGGGGCATGCTCACCCTCAGGTTTGGGAGCAGGGCTTTGCCACCACCCCCTAACACCGCTGGTGACGCCATAGCAGCCTCCCAGAGTGACGCCCAGACGCGTCCCTCGCACAGCCCTCCTTGTTTAAGCGCTGGAGCCAGGCAGGAGGGAGGAAAATGCCACCGTAATTGCATCCCTCCTAATTATCCTCGGCAGGTGCTCGCTGAGTCACGGCCGCCCATGTGCCGGCATACTGCGAGGCTGCGCCACCCTGGGCGGGTCAGGCGTTGGGGTGCGGTGCCGGGTGGGTGTCCTCGTGGAGCCACGAGGGGTGGCTGCTCCTGTGCCCGCACCACCACGCCAGCTGCCCGGTTCCCACCTTTGCTGCAGGCTTAGGGGGCTCCTCTCCCTATGGCTTGCCCCAAGGGGGGCAAAACCCAGACCACCTCCTCCCCTCACCTTGATGCTCTGCTCCAGACCTTACTGTCTTTCTGCCTCCCTGACTCCCACACCAAGTCATGTCCCACCCTGCTCCTTCTCTTAACCCTCTGTCCATCCTTCCCCCCGGGACCTCCATTTCCCTCCCCAAATCTCTCCCCTCCCCACACTTACCCTCAGTCATCCTTCTTCATTCCCACAGCCCCCGCTGCCTCCGCAGCCTCCCCTCCCAGACTTCCTTGCCGTGGGCCACCAGCCCTCTCGGGTTCACGTCCCCTTTAAGCCTCCCCAAAGCTGGAATGCGAGAGGAGCATTTCAGTGCCCTGTGAGGTCAGATAAAGACACTATATTTATCTAGCCAGTAACCTGAGCCGTGAATTTCTGTGGTGGCGTTTTTACGTGGCCCCACAGCTCTCTGGCTCAGCCCCCTCTGGCCATTGCGACTGCTCCCTGCAGGGTGGAGGAGCTGAGCCGTGGGGTGGCCTGTCCCCTACAAAGGGTTCAGGTGCTGCCAGCCCCTCTGCATCGCTCACTCTTGTCTGGCCCCAGGGGAAGCGCCCCGAGGAGGTAGGATCGGCTCCCTGCGCTCAGCCCTGCGGGCATCACCCCATGACCAGCCACTGGTCCCTCACCATGCCGGCCTCGTGCCCCTGACCAGCCGCTGGCTGCCTGCCCCGCCGACCCGCACACAGGTGAGTGGAAGGGGTGCCATGGGGACGCAGGCCTGGGGGAGGGGGCTGCGGCGTCAGAGACTCAGAGGCGCCGGCAAAACTGCCCCCCTCTTCCTTTGACTGTGTAAAACTACGGGGAAGAGATCTGCAGTCTCTGCATCTCCAGAGAGCAGGTTCAGAGTTCACGCATGAAAATTTGGCAGCTCTGCGCCAGCAAGCCACACTCCCCAGCACCCTCCTGGTCCCCCAGTGTGGGCAGAGCCGCTTGCCCAGGCGCTTCCCTGCAGTCCCTTGTTTTTTATCACCCACAGACCTCAAAGCAGTAACATGCCCTGGGTCTTACGTCACGGCTCCCCGTGGGTTTGGGGTTTTACTGCCTGGGGGGTGGCCTGGGAGCAGCAAGTAGCAGGTTCTGTAGCCGGGTGGGTATGTGTCAGCAGCACAGAGTGAGTCCAGGACAATGACTCCTGGCCAGCACATGTGGTGTGAGTTTGGAGGATTCTCAGGTCCAGTGGCTGGTAGGGGAAGGGCCCTGGCCAGACTGGCCATAGCTGCACGTGTGACCTTGGGCAGGTCCCGTCGCTCTGGGGTGTGCGAGTGGTGGGGGGCAGTGCTGGAGCCAGGGCAGCTTCTCCTTGTGTGCTGGAGAAGGGCTGCAAGAAGGGCTACCAGCAGCACCCCAGGCACTGAGGTCTCTACCTGCTGACTGAGGACACCCCTTGGTGACTCCGGCCCCTTGCAGGAAGCAAACACTGCAGCACATTCCCCCAGGGCTGCTCGGGGCCACGCTTCCTAAAGGGAAATGCAGATACCCAGAGGGATCCCTTGCCTTGTCCCCCTTGGGGGATGGGCAGGAGGCTGTCCCACCCCTCCGGCACTCTCAGGTGGACACGGAGCCCCTCCGCCCCAAACCTCTTGCAGGCTGGAGCAGGCAAGGTGCTTCACGCAGGGTCCCCACTCTGCCTAAGCCGTTGCGGAGGGCTGGGAGCTCCCACGTCACCTCCAGGCTGGGACATTGTGTCTCAGGGGACAGGGGACACAGCTCCAAGCCTGCGTAAGCGAGAAGCAGCTGTGCCATAACACCTTGGATGGAGCCAGTGCTGTGTAAGCTGAGCCCGCTCTGGGGCTCCATGGTCGCTGAGGGGGACAGCTGCCACCAGGCCACGGGCAGGAGGGCTCCGGCAGAAGACAGCGGCTGGAGAAGGAGCACCTTCTGCCTCCACGGTGAAAGGTTTGCCTCCCAGCTTTGGGCTGAGCTTCCCATCAGGAAGGTTGCCGGAGCTGGGGGCCAGGGCAGGACTCCCCAGCAGCCAGAGCAGCCCCACGGTGCCCGGCTCCCAGGTCGCTGGCACTGGCTGCTGCCTGGCCATGTGATGGCAGACCGGACATGCCTGTGCCTCAGCTTCTCCTGACACCCCGGGAGGATGATGAGGGTGCAGGAGGCCTGACTCAGCCATGCCAGCCCCAGGGCTTTGCCAGGCAGCAGGAAAGCTCAGCGCTATTACGGGCAGGGAGGGGCCAGGCAGGCCAGGAAGCGATGGGAGGAACCGGGGTTTTCTCACACCCCCTCAGCTCCTCTAGCTCCTGGCACACTCTGCTCTCCCGCAGCCCTGGGGTCCGGTCTGATGTGACACGGGGACTCCACAGCGCAGGCGGTCCTAGCAGATGCGGCAGTCCTCTGTGGTAAGACCTCTCTTCCCGCAACACCAATGGGTTAGCTGCTGTGTCTGAGGCAGGTTCTCTGTCCCGGGCCCCACATTCCTCCATCGGCTCCCCCGCATCCCCAGGGCATGTGCTGCCCTGTGGAGACCTGTCCTGCTGCCAGAAAGCACCTGCTGCCCTCCCACTCCTGAGCCAGCTGGCTCCTGAGCCAGCCCCCCCCTCCCGGGGGCAGGGGCGTCCTGCATACACCCACGGGGAGCTGCTGCTGGTGCCAGCGGTGGTACAGCACAGTGGGAGGGCACGGGCACTGCTGGCAGTGGGCAATGGCACGGGGTGCCATCGGAGAGCACAGGCACTGCTGGCAGTGGGTGACGGCATGGGGCTGTCCCGGCACTGAGGCGCCTGTCCCGAGCCCAGATCATCTCTGCTGGCTAGGGGGGTGGGGAGCAGGGGCAGCCCAGAGAGGGTCCCTGTGCCATGCTGCTCCATGTCCCATCAAGGCAGGCAGCCAGGCGTGTGCTTCCTGGGAGCCAAGGGGCTCCGGCGCCCTCACTCCGGCGCCCGCAGAGGGTGCCAGTCCCTTGGCTGGGGTCCCACGTCCCTCCAAGCAAAATTCCCCACTGTGCATATCAAATCCTGGCTGGCAGAAGCACTCCTGGGCCCTCCTAGTGCTGGCGAGGGTGGCCGCAGCCTGGCCGGGAAGAGCCGGGTGTTTTGTGGAGTCCTTGCCTGGGAGCAGATTATTCACCCCTCAGCCTCCATTCCCAAACAGGTCTGTGCACTCCACCTTGCTCTTGCTTGTAAACAGTTTCCTCTCTGTGGGACGGTTGTTCTCTGGACAGTAGCAACAGCAACCAGGATGCAGCTGGCTGGCCAGAAAGCCAGGCTGTCAGCCAGAAGGCCATGGTGGTTGGATGGTGCTTCTCACCACCACCTCCTAAAAGCAGTCCCAGGGCATTTCCACACCAGGGTTAGATGGACAGGGGCAGCTGGGGGACCTGACACTGCAGCCACCTCACCCCCAGCCCCAGGGTCTGTGGAGCCAAGGGGGCTCCTCCCCGTGATGCAGGGCTTCCTTCCGCCACTCCGGGTTCGGCTGCCTGTCATGGAAAATGCAGGGCACACATGCTGTGGCTGCAGCAGGGAGGCTCAGGGTGTCTCCCATCCCCGGGGTGACACTTGCAGAGAGGTGCTGCTGCCTCCCCCGGGCAGGGGGTCCCACTGGGTGCAGGCATGCCCCGGGGTCCGAGCAGGAGCCTGGGTTTCCCCCAGGGTCAGGCAGGGAGTGATGCTGCGGTCTTCTCTTGCCGGGATCCAGTGCCCATCCCCAAGCCTGGATGAGCGCTGCGTGCTGCCAGGGCTGCGCAAGGGCCGGGCCAGGCACCATCTCCGTCACCTCCTGGCTTGGAGCCAGGCCAGAGCCCGCCCCGGCTGGGCTGGGAAAAGCCTTTGAATCAGGGTCATCTCCTGGGTGACTGGAGACTCTCGGAGCTACATGAGCCACTGTCCTGCCAGGGAAGGGACGCCAGGCACCCAGGGAGCCGAGCAGCAGCAACGCCAGGACAGAGGAGCTCAGCTGGGGTCCTGCCCTCCCTGGTGCCAGCCACAGCCCCAGGACAGGTAGGGGACCAGCCGTCAGCCTGCCAGCGTGGGTGCCGAGAGCAAACTTTCCTCCGGCTCCGGACAGCCTGCATTTGCAGGCACTGGAGGCTGCTGGCTGCCACACTGCCCTGTCCCGGCTCTGGGCTGGCTCCTCTGTCCCTGTCCCCCGTATGCTCCTCTCCTGCCCTGTGTGTGGGTGCCATGGGGCAGAAGCCACCAGCTCCCTGTGGAGACCGAGCGCTGGGCTGTTGCCCACCCCTACAGGCTGGCTCTGCCTCCCCGGGGGCACTGGGAGGACTCGCGTCGGCTTGAATTACTGATGGGAGGCTAGCAGGGTGCAGCTGCGGTGGGGAGACAGGCAGGCTGCTTGGGTGGCCAGACCCCTGCAATGAGGGGGTCCCTGGCTGTCCCCACAGTCCCCCAAGGCCCCTGGGTGGTCGTGGTTGCACCGAGGCCTTCACTCACTCCCTGGTGCCGGGCACCAAGAGGGAACCAGGGATGGACAGCAAGGACTCCTGCACTGACTTCCTGACCTTGCCTCAGCTTCCCTCTCAGCCAAACGGGGTGTGTGTTAGCAGCAAGGTGGAAATGCCAGGCCCCTGCCAAGCCCCGGCACTTGCTCTGAATAACCAGGGGAAGGTGCTGGGCTGGCTGGATCAGTCCATCCTGCCTGCCTATCTCAGCCAGAGTTGAGCCTAAGCATCATGACTGTGACCAGGCAACTGCCTCGCATCTGGAGGAGGCACTGGGGACACCTCTCCAGCCCCAAGAGCGGGACAGCCAGAGGACAGTGTGGCAGGCGTGCCAGGGCTGTGGCAGAGGTGACCGCTGCAGTTCCTTGGCTTCAGTGACTGTGGGTGCCGGGATGCTGGGTGCTTCTGGCTGTGCCCCAGGGCTTCCTTCTGTGGTATGAGGTGCCTGAAGGCACATGGGTGGCAGTGTTAGCTGGGCTCTGCTGTCCCAGGCTCTCCAGGAGGGCTGGCAGTGGCAGGAGCCATGGCCACACTGCACCCCACAGCCCTCCCTGCACTCTTTATCCCCTGGGTTCCCACTGTTGCTTCACCACCCCTCCCAGGGTCTCCAGGCGAGGCAGGAGCCAGCAAGCTACTGGGTGGGTGCTGGTGGTGGGGACTCCGCTGTGCTGACTGTGGCCCATGGAAGCTGACCCCTGGGCTCTTCTCTTGCAGTCAATGCCTCCAGGAGAGCCCGCTGAGTCCCAGCCTCCAGCATGTCCCAGCTGTCCTCCACCCTGAAGCGGTACGTCGACTCATCCCGCTATGCCGAGACCACCTACAGCAAGGTGCCCAGTGGCTACAGCTCCTACACCTCCTATGGATCCACCTTGGCCACATCCTATGCAGACAGCGACAAAATTGGCTTCAAAACCAGCTACCTGGCCTCCCCCCGGTACCACCACACAGGGCTGTCCCCAACCAGTGGCTATGACAGCAGCCGGCTGCCCCTGTACCCTGACTCCAGCATCCGCCTGAGCCCCACGTACATCCGCACCCAGCCCCGGCCGGCCGGTGGTGGGCTGAGCGGAGGTACGTGCTACACCTTTGCGGGGGTGTCCAGCAGCCCCCCGGGCTACCTGCCCACCACAGCGCCTCTCAGCCGTCGCAAATCCGTCAGCCACTCAGACCTGGCATGGGAGTTTTCGGGGCTGCATGCCTCGGACAGCGCCTACGTGCCCACCCCCAGCCCCCTTAGCACCCGGGGCCACCAGGAGCTCGGCACCCTGCAGGGTCTCTACCAGGCTGCTGCACACTCCGACTACGTCCGCAGCTACCTGGAGAGCTACGGGAGGAAAAGCAGCCATAGCAGCCTCCCCACGGGCCCCCTCAGCCCCTCACAGGCTGCCCTCGGCTCTGCCCTGCCGCCCTCGGGCACCCGCTGCGCCAGCCAGCCCTGCGAGAGGAATGATGGCTACTGTGACATGCCTGCCCGGGACCCCACGGTACGTGGCGCCTGCTGGGGGCGGGGGACAAAGCTGGGCTGCGGTGGGGTATGTGGTCCATTGTGCTGAGCCAGGGAGCCCAAGGCAGTTTGCGCGCTCTCCCTGGGAATCTCAGTGCGTTGCTCCGTGCCTCAGTTTCTGCATCTGTGCCATGCAGGGCTGCTGCTGACCCTTCGAGCAGCCCTTGCTGGCACAGCAGTCCTGGGCCAGCGTTGCTGAGACAGCCATGTGAAGGCAGGCGGATGTCCTCTGAGGGGCTGTGCTTCTCACAGCCTGCACCACTGGGAGCACAGCTCACAGGGCTCCCCACGGGTGCCTTGCAGCTAAGGGTGCCCATGTGCTGGCAGGAGTGTGTGCGCTGCACCTTTCTGCATGTGTGCGTGACAGCGGGTGATGGCACACACAGGCAAACTGACACCCCTGTGCGTGCAAATCTGCACTGTGTCCCCACACAGCTGACTGTGCCCACAGTCCCTGCCCTCTGCTCCCTCCCGGCCCTGGCCCAGTGCAGGACCGAAGAGGGTTTCCTGCTGCCTCATCCCAGCTGGAGAACATGACATGATTGGGCTGGGCACTCGCCTGCTGGAGACACCCAGCTGGGAAGGCTGGTTTGGCTGGTGCTGGCTCTGGCACAGTGACTCGGTGCCCAGCTGCCAGTCAGGTTTTTTACTGGTGCCCTCTGATGCCTGATCCCTGGCACAGTCTATTGCTGCCATCTTGGGGCCCTGTGCCCCAGCCCCCAGCATGGGCCGTGGCAGCCAGGGAAGCAGCAGTTTCTTCATGGCAGCGGCTGCTCTGTACAGCATCACACGTGGTGGCAGGCACTCGGTGCCCCAGGTATCAATCGGTGCTGCACCATCCCCAGAGCCTCAGCCCGGGCCAGGAGCAGGCATCACACACGCAGCCCAGCTCGGGCGCGCAGGGGAGCAGCCTGGTAATTTTCCACTCAGGTTTCCTTCCAAGATCTGGTCAGGCTCTGCCTGTGTTGTCTCCCGCTCTCTTTCCAGTCAGCCTTCATTCACCCATGGTGGAGGCCGGTCTGCCCCAGTGCAGGGTCTGACCTGCCCTTTGCTTCCCTGTGGCTCTGTCCCACTGCCATCTGCCAAACCAGGAGGATAAAGGCTGGAGGATTCTTTTCTGCTCCCCTGTGAGCAGGAGAGGAAGCTCTTTCCCTTTCCAGCCAGTACCCCCACATCCCTCCCTGTGCCCAAGGGCCTGGGAGCAGCCTGGAGGTCTGGCCCATACCCTTGGGCAGGGGAGGCACAGCCGGAGGCATGGAGTGGGGAGGAGAGGCAGACACTCCTGCCCACCACGTGCCGGCAGCTGGGGGTCAGCAGGAAAGGTCTCCCCGCTGTTCCCCTGGAGCTGCCCATCCCGTTCCTGGCAGGGCTGGCTCCCCTCTTCCCTCTCCCTGGGTTTTAAACACCCACCTGAGCCCCCAGTCACAGGAGCAGGGGCAATGGAGGGGGTGCAGCATTGCACCCTGAGGCCAGCATCTCGCCTGCCCCTTCCCCAGTGCCCTCCACCCCAGAACCAGCTGCACCACATGCAGCGCCAGCAGTACCCTGCCCTGGTGTGGGACCCTCTGTGCCCAACCTGCCTGGTCCCTGGCCCCCAGTCCTGGGGCGAGGGAGCAGACTGGAGGGTCAGGGCGAGTGGAGGAGCAGTGTTATGGAAGGGAATTCCTGCCTCCCCTTCCCACACCAGGCCCTGGTGAGGGGGACTGAGGGGGTACCCAGCAGCCGCCACCAGCCACGGGCATTCACTGAAGCCCTTGCCACCACTGCTAGGGCAGGGGTCCCCACCTCCAGGTGCCCACACACCACTCCAATGTGGGTGCCAGCCTGCTGCCATGCGATGGCCATGGGGCAGCAGGGGCTGCGCTACTCCCAAACCGCAGCCTTGTGGTCTGCACGCGAACACACCCGGGGGCTTTCCAGCCAGGGCTGACAGGTGGCAAAGGTGAGCAGGGCTTGGCAGCTGGCACAGGGTGCTGGGGCAGGCATCCATGCTGGGGCAGGCGGGAATGCTGGATCGGTGACACTGGCTTAGGTTTCCTTGGTGCTTTGATGGGCATACCTGCTATTTTCCACTCCCATGCTTTTCTTCCTCCCTTTCCCAAGCCGGGAAGCAAATGTACTGATCGTAAAACAGACTTGGGCGCCTGCGATCGTGCCAGGTGCCGGAAACAAGTGCATGTTGCAGCCCCAGCGCTGCCATCGGTTCTGCCCCATTACCCAGCCCCGAGGGCAGTGCCAGCAGCACCTGCTTCTGCTGGAGCCAGGGCATGGCGGGGCTGGCTCAGTGCCTCCTCCCATCCCTTCTTCCCCAGCCACTTCCTGCCTTACAGCACATGAACCACCATCCGGAGGAGTTTGCAGCCAGGAGGCAAGCATGCCCTACCCACACCATCACTTTGCGCCTCAGTTTACCATCCCGCAGGGCAAAGGGAGGCACGTGCAGCTGCAGTGAGAGGCCGTGCCTGCCGAGCTGCCGGCTCCGTGCAGGGCTGTGCTGGCTCCTGGGAAGGGCAGGCTGGCAGGGGACAGGACCGGAGCTGTGCCGCCCCATTAACCACCCTGGGTGAACATAGGGTCAGAAGGCCAGAGCCACCCACAAAATCGCCGGCAGCTCTCCACAGTCCCATCCTGAACAGCTGACGTCTCTGGCCTGCAGCCAGTCCTGGCCCTGCCTGCCTTCGCGGTGCCAACCGGGCCTGTGGCAACCTCTGCCCGTGGCACAAGGTCACCACTGCAGAGGGGACAGCTGAGGGCAGGGCGCTGGCTCTGAGTGATGCCATCCTGCCGGGGCTCCCCTTCTCTCTCCTGTTCCAGCCTTGCCCTGAGACCCTGCGTGCCACTCTGGCTGGAGGGGAATTTGGTCCTTGGCCCATGGCACCCAATGTCACCAGGGCACGAGGTTCGGCATGGGGTGTGGCTGAACACTGCCCCTCTTGCCATGGAACCGGCTCTGTCAGCACAGCGCATTCTCAGGGAGAGTGCTGCACCAGCACCCTGCACAGTGCTTGGGGCAGGCTGTGCACCGGGACAAATCCTCTCCCAAGGCCACCCACCGGGCTGCAGGGCAGGGTGGCAGAAGCCCTGACTGGCGTGCGCAGCACTGGTACAGCGGTACACGCACTGGGGAGCTGTGCCATGGCTCCGGGGCCCAGGATGCGACCTGCAGGGGCTGCATGAGTGCGTTGCAGGGCACCCACGCTGTCTGCGCCAGGTGGTGGGGTGCGCACCCCCATGTGCGTGCTGTGTCCCTGCGTGTGTACGGTGTACACACTGCGGGGTGTGTATATATATACACATGCGCACACACAAAAGCAGGGATTACGACAAGCATCCTGTTGTGATGCAAAAAGCCCTGGCCCTGCAGATGAATAACGCTGCAAGATGCCTCCTCAGATATTTTTGCTGGTGCCAAAAATAGTCTCTCTCCCTCCCCCCCCAGTCAGCCCCTCCACTGGCTGTGCCGAGCTCACGCCGTGGACAGGGGAGGCTGCATCTGCAGCAATTAGGATTCAAACAGCAGCCACTGGCTCTGGCTGGGGGTGCATTTGTGGGGGCTGGCATGAGAGGAAAGCAGCCTCTGCTCAGTGCCTCCAGCCCCCTCGGTGAGGCTGGAGGCTCTGGCTGTCCTCAGAGCAGCCCGACTACACTGCCTGCCTTGGTCGCCCATGGAAATTTCCCTGAGCGGGCGGGTAAGGCACCTGGGCACGCACAGCAGTCGCAAGCCTCCGTCACTCACCCTGCTGCGGTCAGAGGGGTGAAGCAGAGGGAGACGCAGGACTGGGATGCAGGACACTCGGGCTCCCTGCCAGCCTCCGCATCTGCCCTTGCTGCAGGAGAAGAGCCGGAGCCCTGCCCGCTCTGTGCCTCAGTTTACCCAGCACTCAGAGGGAAGACACCAGATGGGGTCTTTGCTGTACACGGGATTTGGGGGAAGTTTTTCCCCAGTGAAGGAAGCAAGGCACTGAAATACCCTCTGAGCTCAGTGCCAATGCATCCCCCAAAGAGAGGAGTATGCACTGTCTGCTGTTGCTCAGTTCCCCCAAAATGGGACTGCCCAGGAGCCCAGCACTGACCCTGCAGGGGCCCCGCTGCACTGCCCAGGAGCCCCACAACCCTCTCAGACAGCCCCCAGCCCCTCTCTGGGTACAGGCACTCTGTGCACCCACATGCTGTGGAAGTGTCCCAGTTTTACCGAGGCAGTTTTGGCAAGTGACCCCCAGCTGGGGCAGACCTGCTCTCTGCTAAGCGCCCACCCAGCTCTCCGGTCAGCGCCGTGCTGGCAGCACAAGTGTGCTCGGGGCCGGGGAGCCAGTCCCATCAGCCCTGATCCTCCAGAGCCAGGAGCATGGGGGAGTTCTGGGGGAGGAGGCACTCCTCCAGCTGCCGCTTTGCACTAAGTGCCCTACCCCCCCATGATGCCAGTGTGGTGCCCGTGCTGGGGGGGATGGGCACCCCGGAGCACGGGGAGCACCGCTGCCAAGAGCTGCCGGGCTGTGGCATGCCAGCAAGGTGGAGGGGGTTGAGGGCTGCACCGGGGCGCTGCCCGCATCCTCCCCAGAGGCCCCACGGTGCCAGGGCCCTGCCACTGCCACGGGCTCAGTGTGCCGGGAGCATGGCCCACGAGCACAGCCGCCCCTCGCGGGCCCCCTTGGCTCACAGCTCAGCTGTACCACGCGGTGCGGCGGGGGCTGGCCGTCACGGAGCCCGGCTGCCGCCTCTCCACCCATTTGATGTCAGAGCCACTCAGGTGCCGTCAGCCCCAGAGCCGGCACCGGCTCCGGCACTGCATGCCTGAGCACAGCCGTGCTCCGGTGAGGCCAGGCGCCTGACCCCGCGCCCCACGCCTCAGCTGGCCCGAGGCGAGGGTGCCCACTCAGCTCCCCCTGGCATCCCCCTGTCTGCGGCTGGCCCTTGCCATCTCGCCTTGCCTGCGAGGGCCATCATGAGGGACTCCTACACAGTGACGCTGCCCGAGGAGCCCCCCGCGCTCCCCGACCTTCACAAGGACCTGCGTCCCCGCACCTCCATGCCAGGGTCCCTGCTGGTCTCCACCTTCGTTGGGCTTGTCCTCAACAAGACCAAGGTACGAGCCTTGCGGTTGCCCACAGCCCCTGCCCTCCGGCTTGGGGGCAGAGAAGGGGGCGCGGGGAGGGGGCGGCTCCTGCCCTCGCTGGGGAGCATGGGGTACCCCATGGCATCCGCTTTGCCAGAGGATGGGGTGCCTGGAGGTGGGTGCCCATCCCGGCTGGCTGTGGGGCCGGGGCGCCCCCCGTCTCCTGCAGGAGGGGCAGGGAGCAGGTGAAAGCACGTGTCGGGACGCCTGGGTCCCTCTCCCAGCCCTGCCCCTGCGATGACCTTGGTCAAGTCTCCCTGCCTCAGCCTACCCACTGCAAGGAAGGGGCTCCTGGCCATGCTAGCCCCTTGACAGTGAGCTTGGCTGTCCTTGGAGCCACAGTGCTGGGCAGGTCTCCCCCATGCGGGGACGGCAGAGGCAGGGAGCAGGAAGGGCAGGGTCTGGGCACTTATGTAAGTCTGGCTGCTCCGGCTCTCCTGCTGCCACTTGGCATGCGGACCCGGTTGGGACAGGACAGTCCAGATCTTGTCCCCTGTCCCCATCCCCTGTCCCCTGTCCCCCTCCTGCAGTGCAGCCTCAGGGACTCCCCAGCTGCCGCCGCGTGAGCCAGCTCTCCTTCGCCACCTCTGAGCAGCACCGTGTCCTAGATAAAGCCCCAGACAGGCGAGGGGGATTAGCTAGAGTTGAGTCACCCAGGGGAGGGAAAACCAGGGGGGGAAATAAGACCTTGGTGCACACAGGCTTGTGCCATGGTATGGGGGCAGCTGGTGGGCCCCCCACCCCAGCCCCTGCCCCAGCCCCAGCCCCAGCCCTCCCCTGGGGTTGCTGCAGCCTCTGGGAGGGCAGCTCAGGTCCTGGCCTGGCCAGGCAGTGGATGAATGCCAGGTCTGTTGGGAGGTTTGCACCCACATTGGCGGGACACTCCGGTCCCTCTTGGCACACGGCGGGAGCTGCCCAGCCCGGGCAATTGGATGAGCAGCATCCTGGTGGGGATGGTTGGGGCACATTGGGGCAGCTCCCAGGAGTTGCTGCTACCCCCCCGGCACCGTGACCTTCCCTGCAATAGGCATGGGGACACAAGCAGCAAGCTTTCAGGGGGTCGGCCCCTTCAAGGGATGTAGGTTGTTGGGACACAGACCCACCTCTGCTGCTGCCTGCTTGGCCCTGTCTGCTCAGGGACCAGAGCCAGGCCAGCTACTCCAGCTGCGGTGTGGCACTGACCCGCCACAGCCTGCTGGCACCCCTTGCCCAGCTGAGCCTGCCCCCTGGCCTGGGGGTCCCCACCCGAGGATTACCTGGCACTTTTGCACAGCCACCCGCCGGCACTGAGCGCCACGGCCAGCCGCAGCTGGGGACACTGCTGTGCCCTGGGAACTGAGGGGGCACTCGCATGGCACACAGGGTATGCAGTCAGTCCGGCAGAGCTGCATGGCCCTGCACAGGGCAGCTGAGTCCCCGCTGGTGCTGGTCCGCCCTGCGGTGGGTAATGCCTGTACCATCGCTAAGGAGCACGTGTAACTGGATCTGGGTTATTTTGGGCTGCTGTCAGGGCTGGGTGCTCAGCACCTCCCACACACACACCAGCTGCTGCTATTTTGGAGCTGCTGGGCCCCCTCCCCTCCTCTTCCCCCTTCGCACGCCTGGGGTGGGCAGCTGGGGTGTTTGCCTGAGGATCCTTAAAACCTGGTCAAGCTGGGGGAGCATGATCAGCGGTCTGACCCTGCAAGCCCTGTCGGCCCCCGCTGCTCCAGGCATGGCTCTGGGGAGGTTCACCCCACCACTACCCTCTGTGACAGGCTCACATGCAGAGTTGGGAGGAGGATCCCTGGGCTCCCACCACTCATACCGACCAGCACCCGGTCCCCCAAGCTGTGAGAGGGGTGGGCAACCCTGTGGCCCCCCAGACCCTTCTGTGCTCTTGGTCTCTCCAGCAAAGAGTGGTGATGCCTTCTGGTTCCAGCGCCTAGCTGCCCATGCCCGTCTCTGCTTGACGTGAGCCTGCGCAGCTCAGGGAGTACCTGGGGCCCTGGAAGAGCCCCATGGCACAGGCACAGCACAGCCAGGCCAGCGAGCTGTTGGGAGGGCACCGCTGGGCGCGCAGCCCTGTCCCCTGGGCTGACTGCCACAGGGCTGGGCTTGCACTTTCCCGGGTGCACTTCACCCTGCAAAACAGCTGTGCCCAGCTTGTGCAGGGTGTCCTGGACAGGACACCCAGCGTGGACAAGGCAGGCGGCAGCGGGGCACCGTGCACCTCCTGCAGCCATGGGACAGGCACGGGACACTGCCACCCCCCAGCTTCGCCGGGGCACAGGGCTGGCAAGGGGGGGCAGCAGGGGCCGCTGGCCTGGCCTGCAGCCCAGAGCATGGGGCAGCAGTGTCGCCAGGCAGGGAGAACTTTGAGCCTTGCGTGTTGTCCTGGGCCAGGGAGCTGAGCAGCAGCAGCCAGGCAAGCAGGATGGGGCAGGCCAGTCATGGCTTCCTGCTGGGTCCTCGGCCACAGTCCTGCGTGCAACCGGTGCAGAGAGCAGCTGCAGTGCTGGCTCTGCCCATGATGCCCACAGGGGGATGGGGCCTCTGCTTGCACTTGAGGGTCTGCTCCATGTGGATGCCCGTGGCACCATGGCCTCACTGGGCTGCCCACAGGCACAGCCAGCCTGTGCCGGACACTGTCTCAGCCCTGTTCCCTCTCTCTGCAGAGCTCCAAGGTGGTGCAGGGGTTGACCGGCCTGCGAAACCTTGGCAATACGGTGAGTGCTTACCCAGGTACCCAGCTCACACCGTGCTCTTCTGCGGGCACATCTGTGGGGCAGTGGGGAGCCTTGTCCCTTCGCCTCGCCCCCAGCACCCACACTCTCACCCTGGCAGCTCCCTGCACCCCGCTCCCGACAGTGCTGGCTGAGGAGGGGGTTCCCGTGCTCTGCACTGCTTCATCCCTATCCTCTGCCCACCCGCCCCAGGTGTCCTCCTGCCACTGTCTGCCTCCCTCTGAATCCCGTTGCCATGGTTTTCTCTTCTGCCTCCCCCAGTGCTTCATGAACTCCATCCTGCAGTGCCTGAGCAACACCAAGGAGCTGCGGGATTACTGCCTGCAGAACCAGTACCTGCGGGACCTCAACAACAACAGCCGCATGCGCACCGCACTCATGTCAGGTAACCGTCAGTCACCAGCCCCTGGCTCCGCACCCTGCAGGGCTTCCCTGCAGCATGTCCCTGCAGCATGTCCTTGCTCTCCTGGGCCACCCCATGTCCTGGGGAACCCCCACCCAGAGGTCGGTGCTTCTCCCCAGCCTTGCTGGGGCAGGCGCTGTACTGTGGGTGCCTAGCCAGTGAGAGGATCAGGTCCTCTCTCCAGAGGGGACAGGGCCGGCTGCGGGGACCTTGGCGTGGGGTGCTGAGCTCTCTTCTGGAGGGCACAGCAATGCCATGCCACCAGGGCTGGCCGGGGCCAGCTGTGCTCCTGACCTGCCTCTCTGACCACAGAGTTTGCAAAGCTGATTCAGCTGCTCTGGACCTCGTCCCCCAACGACAGTGTGAGCCCCTCTGAGTTCAAGACGCAGATCCAGAGATATGCCCCCCGCTTCGTTGGCTACAAGTAAGGGGTGTTGATGTGGGGGTGGCAGGGGGGAGCTGAGCCCCTGCCACTGCTCACCGGCCGTGCCCCATGTCTTGCAGCCAGCAGGATGCACAGGAGTTCCTGCGGTTCCTCCTTGACGGGCTGCACAGTGAGGTGAACCGTGTGCTGGTGCGGCCACGGGCCAGCACGGACACCCTGGACCACCTCCCGTAAGTGCTGGCTGGGGCGGAGGCAGTGGACGAGCCCCATGGATGAGCTCGCTGCCTGCAAGCCCAGCCCAGGGACAGTCACCACGTGGGTCCCTCTAGGCTGGGTCACGGGGGCTGGTGTCCCCCAGGCCACACTCAGTACCACTGTGTATCCCCATCTCTTACAGTGATGATGAGAAGAGCCGCCAGATGTGGAGGAGGTACCAGGAGAGGGAGGACAGCCGCATTGGCGGTGAGCAGGACAGTGGGGAGAGAAGGGCAGGGCTGGGCTGGGAGTGGGACTGGGAACCAGGGGTCTCACTCTGCTTTGTCCCATCCCCACCAGACCTCTTCGTTGGGCAGCTGAAGAGTTCGCTGACCTGCAGCGAGTGCGGCTACTGCTCCACAGCCTTTGACCCCTTCTGGGACTTGTCCCTGCCCATCCCCAAGGTAAGGGGTCCCCACCGACCCCCAGCTCCCTGCCCCGCACACCCTGTCCCTGACACACACTGTGCTCCCACAGAAAGGCTACGGGGAGGTGACCCTCATGGACTGCCTACGGCTCTTCACCAAAGAGGATGTGCTGGACGGGGATGAGAAACCGGTACGGGGTGTGGGGCACGGTGACAGGTGGGCTTGCCTTGGTGCAGGCTGGGCCCCTTTCCCTCCATGCCTCTGTTGCCAGGACTGTGGGCTCGGTGCCTGGTGGGCTTCGCCTCTGCCCTCACTCTCCTGCTCGTGCTGTTTGTCTCCCACAGACGTGTTGTCGCTGCAAAGCCAGGACGAGGTGCACAAAGAAATTCAGCATCCAGAAGTTCCCCAAGATCCTGGTGCTCCGTATCCTTCAGGAGGATGGATGGGGCCAGGGGGTGCTGTGGGGGGGCAGGCAGTTCTTTTCAGGCTCCCCTTTGTCCCTTGGCTCCTTGACATGGCCGCCCAGACCTGAAGCGCTTCTCAGAGGCCAGGATACGAACGAGCAAGCTCACCACCTTTGTCAACTTCCAGCTGAAGGACCTGGACCTCCGGGAATTTGCCTCGCAGAGCTGCAGTGAGTGCCGGGCCCTGTGTGGCTCCAGCCCAGCCCCGGGCTCCCGGTGGCTCCTGGCTGGGTCCCTCATGTCCCCCAGGGTGCTGCAGCCTGCGGCGGGTGGCAGAGGCACAGGGGGTGGGAGCCGCAAACATCCAGGGTGCCAGTCCCTCCTGGCCCCAGCTCCGTACTGGCCTGTTGAGGGGCAGCGGGGCAGCAGCTGGCATGGCTGAGCACCGCCCTTACTCCCTGCAGACCACGCTGTTTACAACCTCTACGCCGTCTCCAACCACTCGGGCACCACTATGGGGGGACACTACACCGCCTACTGCAAAAGCCCCGTCTCCAGCGAGTGGCACAGTTTCAACGACTCCCGGTGAGGCTACGCGTGGGACAGGGGCGGCTGCAGGGTCAGGGCAAGCCCAGGGCATCCCAGTGCCTCGTCCCCATTGCTCACAGCACATCTCCCCATCTCTGCAGTGTTACCCCGATGTCATCCAGCCACGTCCGCAGCAGCGATGCCTACCTGCTCTTCTATGAGCTGGCCAGCCCGTCCTCCCGCATGTAGCCAGCTCTGCCTCCCCGGGGACCCCTGCGCCACCCCTCAGAGCCGGACCCTCCAGGTTTCGGCCATTTGCCCCCCAGGTGCAAGAGGGAGGTGAAGAGGAGAGACCCCGAGGTGGCTGCAGTGGGAGGCTGGAGGCGGCCAGGAGCAGAGCCCAGGCAAGGACACCCCAGCTCCAAACTGAGGAGGGCAGCCCGCGGCAGGGCAGGGCCCAGGCAGCTCAGGCGCCTCCTGGTCACTGGCATTTGGTTTTTACCTTGGGGTACGTTTTAATTTCTTTCTTTTTTTTTTTTTTGTTGGTGTGTAATAAAAATACTGAGCAAGGGACTCTGTGGGCGTGGGGCTGCCTGCCCCATTGACTCAGCCAGGACCTCTGCTCCCCTGGGGGAGCACCCAGAGCTGGGGACCCAGGAGAGCCTCCCACATCCCTCCTGGCCTCTTGGCACTCCCATTCTGCTTGACCATCCCAGAGGATTCGTGAACTGCTCCCGGCCTCCTCCCAGCACTTCCGAACCTCCCGGCAAAGGACCCCGGCCCTTCAGTTACCTCCATCCTGTCTCAGGCAGCACGTCCCCACCAGCTGCCCCATGCACAGCCCTCAGAGCAGTCTGAGTTCAGGCCCAGACTCAGGGACAGGAGGGAGGAAAACATTTTGTGGAATTTATATGTATTTATAGTGGACTTTGCTCAACCTGGAGCACCCCGCTGTTTCCTGGCTCTCCAGGGACTTGTGCCGGGGGATGCTCTGGGTAGGTTTTTACCTGCCTCCTCATACGACGGTGCCTTAAACCATTTAGGGGAGCAGGAGGCCATTGGGGTTGCACAGGAATGTCCGTCCTGCAGAGAGGCAGGGGAGGACAGTAGCTTTCCGGGACCATCTGCAATTGGGGCTTTCTTCTCCCTGCGATCAGGAGCCCCTCTGCGTGCCCGGGGATGCGCGTCCTCACCCACCTTGCTGCTCTGTCCTCCAGCTAGCAAACGCCAGTGGCCTTTTTAGCCTTTTCTTTAATTTATTCTCCTCCTCGTCCTGCCTTGCCTGAGGTGCAGTGGGAGGAGAGATGGGCCCAACCCAGTACAATCCCAGCCTCAGCCCGCAAGGCAGCTATGTCCAACCCAGCAACCTGTCCTGCTTCGCCCTCACTGGCCCTGCGGGCACAGGCTGAGCACTCTCGCACCACAAGCATCCCACCCAGCCCGGGGCATCCCGGCGGGGCCTGGGAGAGGGCAAGCTAGGATGGAGGGGCTGCCCGCGGCAGGTACCGGACTGAGGCAGCGTTGCTGCTTGGCAGGTGGCTTGTTTACTGTGTAAGCAAGATGGGTGGGAAGTGTCTCGTACAAGGGAGACTCGTGCAGGAATAAATTTTAGCTTGAACAGAGCGCTGTGTACATGTGCTTGTCTCTGGGCGGGCAGACGAAGGACTGTGGCTTCAGCAGCGGGAGGGAAAAACCACTACCAGTGCTGGAGCAGCCTGCCCGTGCGTGGCTCCAGAGGCCCAGGAGCACCCGTGCCCCAGGGCTTTCCTGGAACAAGGGAGATGTGAGTGCAGGCTGTAGTCCCTCTCCTCCAGCCACCCATGGTGCCCGGAGGCAAAGGGAGCCTTTCCTCCTCCTCCAGCCCTGCAGAGCTCCCCAGTGCCCATGCTCTTTCCCCAAAGCCCCTGAACAATGGCCCCTTTCTCCCCTGCTTAGGGACGGAGACGGGCACTGAGGCATTAAGGGGCAGCGGGAATGCAGGTGGCAGGCCTCAGGCACCCAGTGCCAGGGACACTCAAGGGAAGGAGGGACACATTCAGCCTGGGCTCCCTGACACAGCCCCTTCAGTGCCGCCCTGCACCAGTGGGGAGCCCGGAGGCAGCAGGCAAACCAATAGCCCCTCTATACACCCGAAAGCAGGGTCCCCGGCGGGACGGGCTCCCAGTGGGGCGGATGCGAGCACACCTTCCCCTTTAAGAAGCCGGTTCTCCGTGCCAGAGCCTGACCTCGGCATCCTCAGCTGAGCTGGATTAACGGGGCGAGGGGGAAGGGGCTTGCAGAGGGGACTGGGGCTGCCGGCCTCCCAGGGTTTCCAGCACTGTGGTGCGGTAGGCATGGCCCTCGGGGCTCCATGGGGTCCGGTGCTGGGGCGGCACGTGTAGGCACAGCTGGCGCTGCCACTGCCTCTGCCCCGGTGTGTGGAGCGGGGGTCCCCACATGGCCACAGGGCCAATGGGGTCAGCCGGGGAGGAGCAGGTGGTGGGGCAGGAGGCTGTGCCGGGGGGGCAGAGCACTCTAGGGAGGCTTTTAGCCAGGCTGCACTGGGAATCGCCCGCTACAATGAAAGACTTCACCGAAATCACGCTTTGCCCCGAGGCTCTGGACAACAGCAAGGTAGGGCTGAGGGGGGGGGTGCTGCCTAGGGGTCCCCACCTAGCCACCCGTGGGTCCCCGCAGCATGCTCCCCGTGGTGCCATGCGCACTCACTCTCCTGCAGACCGAGTTCTGCAACCCCGTCTTCGAGGGCGAGGAGCCCCGGGCAGTGCCTAGTGCCAAGCGCCCACCAGACGAGGACAGGACCAGCCCCGTGTCACCCCAGGACAGCCTCGGTACCAGCCTGGGGTTTGTACATATGCCCCTGCCCACGGGGCTGCCGGGAGCAGCCATGAGTCTGGGAGCGGGGTGGTGGGGCAAGCTTCCCATAAGGCTCTGAGGCCGCTTAGGGGACCCACTAGCACCCCGGGGACAGCCAGCTTTCAGGGAGGTGGCAGGGTGGGGGTATGGCTAGCAGCCCCCCAGCTCTGCCCGCTTTCCTCGCCCTCCCGCAGGCCGGCAGCTCTGCAGCCAGGCAGGCTGGCGGTACCACGCCGACTGCAAGTTCACCTGGCTCTGCGTGGCTCTGATGAGCGCCATCCTCCTCTTCCTCATCGTGCTCCTGCTGGGCATCATCATCCACCGTGAGTGCCCGAGCAGGGAGGGCTGGGGGACAGGCTGTGACCATGGAGTGGGGGACACAGAACTGGCTCAGAGGGGGAGAGGGGCACAGTGAGGGCATCCATCCTCTCAGGGTCTGCGCATCGTGCGGAGAGAGTGCCCCCATGCTCAGGGGCAAGGAGGATCTCCACCTCCCTAGGATGTGGAAAGGTCACTGGACCCTATGAGAGCTGTCTGGGGTCCCCTGGGACCTGCACATGTGTGGGGTAGCGGGGGAGCACAGGACATGGGGCTGGGTGGGCTTCCCAAGCTCCTTCCCCACCCACACTGCAGCTATCTCTCCCTGCTGGGGCTGAGCTATCCCTGCTCTTCCCTGGGCACAGAGCTGACATCCCCACAGCCACCCAGCACCCCAGTTGCAGCCCTGCCTGCCCATGGCACCGCCGCCACCACCGCAGCACCCATCCAAAGGGACCCCTCAGCCCTCAAAACAGCTGCCACCCCAACCCAGAGCTGGCTGCCCACAGCCGGCACACCAGCACCGGGTAAGTCCCATGTGGGGCAATGTGCCAGGACAGCAGTGCCCTGCAGCACTAGCTCATGCCCATGCTGTTGCCCCGTGCAGCCTGCGGCGGGACCCTGCGGGGCCCCGAGGGCTCCTTCAGCTCTCCCAATTACCCCGGCCCCTACCCGCCTGACACACTCTGCATCTGGCGCATCGAGGTGGGTCCCGGCCTCGCCATCCAGCTGAAGATGGAGACGTTCAGCGTGGAGGGCACTGCCTCCTGCCTCTTTGACCGTGTGGAGCTCTATGAGGAGCAGGGGGCTGGCGGTACGGATCCTGCCCCGGCTCATGGGGGGCCAACCAGGTAGAGCCCCTTGCACCTAGGGAGCGTGGTGGTGCAGTGGGGAGGGGGCACCATCTCCAGGGGCGAGCAGTGTCGCCCCTTGTTGTGCCCCCAGGTTTTGTGGCAACGTGGCCCCCCCCACCTTCAACACCAACTCCAACCACCTGCGCGTCACCTTTGTCTCTGACAGCAGTGTGGGCGCCCCAGGCTTCAGCGCCCGCTACCGTGCCGTGGCCCCCAGTGAGAGTGAGTACCCCCGCCCCTGGGCACTGCCAGGACTCCTTGCTGCGGGCAGGCAGTGGGTAGCACCAGGGGGTCTCCCGAAATGCCCGGGGCACTGGGCAGGGCAGGGTGCCCAGTGGGACGCCACCACCAGCCTGGCCATCTCTGCCTGCGCTGCAGAGAGCTGTGCCTGGGATGAGCACTTGTGTGACCAGGGGCTCTGCCTCCACCTGGGCTTCGTCTGCGATGGCTTCCATGACTGCGCGGACAAGAGTGATGAGGCCAACTGCAGCCTGAAACACAAAGGTGGGCCAGCCCCCTGCCTGCAGCCCACAGCCCCTGTGGCACCCGGCCAGAGGGCATGGCGATTGGCAGTGGAAGGCAGGGGCAGGGGAGTGGGGAGATGGGGTGAAGGGAGAGGGGCAGGGGGTAAAGCTGCATGTGTGTGTGTCCCTCCAGAGTGCGGGGGGCCGCTGACTGCCTTGGAGGGGCACTTCTCCACCCCGAGCCATCCCCAGCCATACCCACACCAGCAGGTGAGAGAAAGGATGCTGGCAGGATGGAGGCGGGAGGAGGGTGAGGGTGGGCAGGGAGGAAGGCAACCTCCCACCGGAAAGAGCTGGGGGTGCCCCTGCCCAGCTTCATGGGTGTCGCTGGCTGCCCCCTGCCCTGCAGCTGTGCCTCTGGCAGATCTCAGTGCCCGTGGGCCACGTCATCGACCTGCACTTCCACAACTTCAGCCTGGAGTCGCATGAGGACTGCAGCTTCGACTTCGTGGAGGTGCACGACAGCGCAGGAACAGGGGCTGCCAGCCTCCTGGGCAGGTACAGGCACACCCCTGATATCTCCGACCCTGCTGCACCAGCCTGTGTGCACTGGGCTCCCATGGCTCAGCTGGGGAAACTGAGGCACGGGGCAGGCTGGTGAGGAGAAGCTACCGGAGGACAGGGTTTGGGGAAGTGCTGGTTGGCCCAGCTGCCCACCCTGACCTCATCCCTCGCCCCACGACCCCGGCAGGTTCTGCGGCCACCAGCTGCCACCCACCCTGACCTCCTCACGCCATGTCATGACCGTCCTCTTCGTGGCGGACGAGGGAGTAGCAGATGACGGGTTCTTCGCCACCTACCAAGCCCGCAATGCCACAGAAAGTAGGTAGCGAAGCAGGGGCACAGGCTGCCCAGAGGGGCTGTGAAGTCACCATCCTTGGGGGTTTTCAAGGCCAGACTGGATAAAGCTCTGGAAAAAACTGCTCTCACCCCATAGCTGACCCTGCTTGGAGCAGGAGGTTGGACTACAGGCCCCTGGGTTCCCTTCTCACCTGAATTACCCTGTGACCCTATTGATCCTAGCCATGGGGTTGTGGCCTGGAAGGGCTCACCTGCACACAGGCATGATCCATCACCTGAGGGCTGCCCCCAAAAAACTCAGGGAATTTGGGATCCCCCTAAGCTGGGCCAGCAAAGGTCACCTATCGGCCATGGCTGCCAGGTGGCAGTGCCACATCCACTCACCTGGATGTACCCGGCCAGTAACCAAGAAGAGTGGAGACAGGGGTGGTCAGCACGGGAACAGGCTGACTCCCAGCAGGGAGGCCAGCTGCCCTTGGCATGACCCAGGCCACGGCCAGCCAGCTCTCTGCCTGTGCCCATGCCCAAGCCCATGCCCTGCCGTGCTGGCCCCTCTCATCTTACAGAGACCTGCAGCCCCACGGAGTTTTCCTGTGGAAATGGTGAGTGCCGGGTGCTGGAGTCCGTGTGTGATGGCTGGCACGACTGCCCCGACGGCACCGACGAGCTGAACTGCACTGGGGTATCCTACCCGGCCTTCGGTGAGTGCCACCCCCGGGTGCTCCACTCAGCACTCAGCCCCCCCTGAGCCCACCTGACCCGGGAGACACGTTGGCAGCTGCCCCGGCGCTCACATCTGCCCAAGGCATACCTGGTGGGCATCACTGCTGCTATAAGAAGTGAAGCACCTCACTCTGTTGCAGGGTCTGTCTGTGAGCCTGTGGAGGTGGAGATGTGCCTGGGGCTGGGCTACAATGCCACCTCCTTCCCCAACATCTGGCTGGCCATCCCGGACCAGGAGGGAGCCGCCGAGGTGCTGCAGGACTACCAGGTGAGCTGTCCAGGGGCTGCATGTGGGTCTGCCCACACCATATCACACCGTGCCACGCTCACTGCCACTCTCCCGCAGACGCTGATGGAACTCGCCTGCTACCAGCACCTCCGCCTCCTCATCTGCAGCCTCTTCGTCCCCAAGTGCACCCCAGATGGGGGTGTCCTGCAGCCCTGCCGAGCCGTGTGCCTGGCTGCCGAGCTGCGGTGCCAACAGTCCCTCGGCCTCCTCGGCATCCTCTGGCCCATCAACTGCAACATCCTGCCTGATTCCAATGATCCCATAGAGTGTTTCCAACCCTGACCCAGCAAGAGAAGAGGAGCAGGGGCTGAAGCAGCCTGCCCAGAGCCGCTCCCCCACCCCAAATGTCCCTCCCATCCTCCTCCTGTTGCAAATACCCAGCTGCTGGGGTGACCCCCATCAGCAGCACCCCATTGCCTAGCTCCTCACCTGCCCTGGGGTCAGCCCCTCTGCTCAGTGCTCAGCTCAGTGCCCAGATGCCATGGGCTTGCCCACAGGACCAAGTCCTTAGAGAGCAGGTGCCCCTTCCCAGCCTTGCTACAGGGAAAGGCTTGTGCTGGAGGGGCTGTGCCCACAGGTTGCAGCTGTGCTGGGGACACCACGCAAAGGCCCCCTCCCAAATAGCAAGACAGCGGCAAGAGGCTTGGGCGCTGCCTCCCCATCCTCAGCCAACCCCAGGTGTGCTGGCTAGAGCTGCACATGGTTCCCAGCCCACTTCTCTCTTTCAGCCTCTCCAGGCTGTGCATGGCCTCTTTCCCGCAGCCCTCGGGCAGCTGCTAGCCTAGCAGGGGAGGGGTTAATGGTGCCCAAATGGAAAAAGGCTGGGCTGAGGTGAGCCAGGCTGCAGGCAGAAGAGCCCAGGGCTGCCCATATCCTGCAGCCCCAAAACCAGCAGAATAAAGAGCATGAGCAGCTGACACACCTGATGGAGCAGGTGGCTCATTTGGGGAGGGTCTGTGTGTGGGTCCTGCCAGATCCCAGGGGAAACTGAGGCATGGGCCAAGGGAGGGAAGCCAGGGCTAGCAGGGGGTCTGAGCAGGAATGGAGGGGCACAGGGGAGACTGCCTGGCTGCAGGGGGGAACAGGCTGCTGGCTGTGCCCTCAACGGGCTGAGGGGCTTGCAGGGCCCCAGGGAGATGGATGGGTCTCGGAGGGGGTCAGGCTAGCAGCCCCACAGTGCAGGCAGGGGATCCTGCCCCAACAAGGGCTGTGGCCCTGCTGGCTGAGCTGGCCGTGCTGGCTTCAGGCCACCCTGATGGCCACAGGCCTGGCAACACCCCGCAGCCACAAACCAGCTCCCAACTGGCCAAAAACAACAGCCCCTTCACACCTTGGAAGAGAGGAGCCGGGCAGCTCCCTGCCAGCACCCAGCCTGGCCCCGGGCATCCAGGGTAGGAAGGCTCATCTGGCAATGTCACCTGCGCTGCTGCGGGCACCAGCACAGGGAGGAGAAAGCCAGCAGTGCTGGCATGCTTCCCGCTGCCCTCTCCCGCCCTGAGCGCATGGGAAAGTCCCCTGCCCAGCTGGGGTTACTGGGGCAGGACCCACTACGGTCAGCACCACTCTGCCCTTGCAGCTAGCTTGGCACCGCCATTCCCGCACAGCCACCCCCGCTCAGGGGGCTCGAGCCCACCTGGCTCCTTCGCTTCCTGCATGTCCCAGCTGCTGCAAGCTGGCCGCAGGGCATGGGGACTCCCCCCAGCCACAGGACCGCCCCACCGCTCAGCGTCTGATGGTGTCCCTTGGATGCACTCGGTGCTGGAACGAGTTAAAGGCAAGCTGGGAGTGCCTTTGAAAGCCCGGCACTGTCCCAGCTTTGCCGCACGCCCCGTGGTCCCCTAGGGCTAGCCCTGCTTCCTAGCATGGCCACAGTGCTGCTCTGCCTGCGCTTCCACCTGCCTGCTGCTGCCTGGCACATCCCTGCCCGCTCAGCCGCACACACTGCCTCTGGGCCCTATACCGGCACCCCTCGGCTGGCTCCTGCAGCTCCCCGCAGGTGTTCCCAGGGCTGGCACTGCCAGCCTGTACGCGCCCTGCCGTCCCTCTTGCCTCAGCCCCGCTGCCAGGGACAGCCCCAAGGCTGCCAGTCAGGGGACCCACACACCTCGAGGACTCCCTCTTCCTTCTCCCACTCCAACCCTGCCTGCCTTTGCTGGGTTTCCCCCCCTTGGCCTTTCTCTTGTTCTGCTTTCACTCTGCTGCCTGTTTTCTCTCATTTCCCTTCCCTCCATCCTGCTGCCCGGGTGCCCAGACGTGTTCAGCCAAGCTGGTTTGCAATTCATGCCTCCTCTCCCTTTGCCAGGCTGTTTTTCTCGCTCTCCCTTCCCCCTGCTTACAGCGCTTCCGACACCATGGGATTATTTTTCTTTTTCCCCTTGTCTTGTAGCTTTTGGCTCCCAAGGCCCTTGATTTCCTTTGGAGTTTGGGAGGAGAGACGTGAGGAGGAGGGGGGGGGTGGAGAGGCTGCCTTTCCTAGGGCCTTCGTCAGAGCAAAGTGGTCAGGAAGAGCCACAGCCCTTCCACGCCGGAGAGCAGCGAGGCGCTGGGGCAGGAGCCGCAGGATCGCAGTGAGTGGGGCAACCCAGCTCCGTCCACCCCGTGCCGGGGGTAGCTGGGACTCGCTGGGGTCCTGGCTCCGGCGCCTGGGCGGAGGAGAGACACTTTTCTCCTCCTTTTCCTCTTTGTTGCAGCCGTCGCGTCCAGGAGGGGGAAGAGAGCAGCTTTCCCGGGGCAAGGCCACGGGGAGGGGGCCAGCGCCAACCACGGGGCTCTGCTCTCACTGCGCTGGTGTGGGAAGGGCTGGGGGCAGCCCAGGCAGCAGGGTGGTCCCCGGCACCGGGGTGATCCGGCACGGCCGGGCATGCTGCAGCCTCAGACAGCTGTGCCCCAGGGAGCCAGCCGGGCGTGGAGCAGAGCTGCCAGCGGCAGGGATGCTGCCAAGGGCTGGGCCGCAACGCAGCCCCGTGCTCCCCAAGCTGCCGCCCCGCCACGCGCCGCCCAGATGCAACAACCCCACCCAACGCACGGCTTGCAGCTCACCCGCTGCCCTCCAGCTGACACCCCAACAGTCCCCCGCTGGCACCCCCACGCACCCCCACAGCCGGGCACCTTCCCGATGTGGCAGCTCCCATGCCAAACAGCCCCCCAACTGCATGCACAGAGCTACTGCCTCCCGCACCTGCCGCAGCTCCCTCCCCAGCTCCCTGGCCCCGGCACTCCCACGAGCCGTCCCGTGGAGGGGCATGCCGGTGGGCTGCAGGACGATGTGGTGGCACAGCTGGTGATGGGGATGCTGCAGCAGGTGCAGCCAGCGGTCAGGCCAAAAGGCAAGGGGGAAAGAAGGGAGGAACAGTCCCCCGCTGACCCCGGCACCCACTCCCTGCTGGGCACTGCAAGCCTGTTTCCCAGCCCTCTTCACTGAGGTCCCCAGAGCCGTTACCCCTCTCTGCCCCCTTCCAGCCCCTCCACGGCAGACAAGATGAAGCAGCTCTTCCTCCTCTTCCTCCTTGGGCTCGTCGCCAGCTCCTTGCAGATCGAAGACAACAAGATCCCTGGGCTGTGCTCAGGGCAGCCGGGCATCCCGGGGACCCCGGGCCTGCACGGGGGCCAGGGTCTGCCAGGCAGAGACGGACGAGACGGCCGGGACGGGGCAATGGGGATGCCGGGGGAGAAGGGCGAGATGGGCCCTCCTGGTAAGAAAGGAGATATCCCAACCGGGGAGGGGGACCTGCTCTGCCCTGCCTGTGGGGAATGCCCTCATGCCAGGGGGCAAGTCCTGGATGCTGGCACAGCCCCCCATTGCCAAACCGAGAGCGAACCCTGTAAAAGTGCCCTTTTCATGCCACCACCCTCCCTCCGGTCCTGCCTGTGGTAACCCTGTGCTCCTGCAACTGGTAAAGCTGCATTTCTCCCCATCCTCACTGCCATCCCTATCTTCCACCCCCTGCTTTAGGAGAGCCCACCAAGCTGTCCTGGAATACGGCTGCATCATCCCCGCCCTGGCTCCTGGGCTGGGGTTTCTCCCAGCCTGTGGGGGTTTCTCCAACTCTCTGTTGCTGCTGCACCTGCTTATCACGTGCACCTAGCCCTCCCCGCTTGTGCTGCTTCCCCAGGCAGAGCACTGGCCAAAGCGGGTATTCACCACCCGCATCCTGTGGGAGGCTTGTAAACCCATCGGGATGGGGGCTGGGCAGGAGGGCTGGGGGAGCTCAGATGGCGGGGGGCCATGCTGGTGGTGGTGGGTTAGAGGCAACCCTATCCCCCTCCTGCCTGCCCCAGGAGCGCCCGGTCCCCGTGGGGAGGTGGGCAGCCCCGGCGTAGACGGCATGCACGGCGAGAAGGGGGCGCAGGGCGAGTGCGCAGTGGCCCCCCGCTCGGCCTTCAGCGCCAAGCGCTCCGAGTCGCGCAGCCCGCCGCTGGCCGACCAGCCCATCCGCTTCGACGTGGTGCTCATCAACGAGCAGGGCCATTACGACCCTGCCACAGGCAAGTTCACCTGTGAGGTGCCCGGCCTCTACTACTTCGCCGTCCATGCCACCGTCTACCGCGCCAGCCTCCAGTTCGACATCATGAAGAATGGCCAGTCCATCGCCTCCTTCTTCCAGTACTATGGGAACTGGCCCAAGCCCACCTCGCTCTCAGGGGGGGCCCTGGTCCGCCTGGAGCCCGAGGACGAGGTGTGGGTGCAGGTGGGTGTGGGCGACTACATCGGCTTCTACGCCAGCGTGAAGACGGACAGCACCTTCACCGGCTTCCTCGTCTACTCCTACTGGCAAAACTCCGCTGTCTTTGCCTGAGCCTGCCCTCGGCTGCAGCCGGGACCAGGGCACATGCCCCTTCCCAGCCATCGGCGCCCTGGGGAGGGCGGCGCCAGGGTCCCGCTGCGTGTGAGCCGGGACACCGGGACCCCCGCCCCACTCCGCTGCTGCCGCGCAGTGCAGGGCAGGATTACAGCAGGCCCTTCTGCTGCCCTGGGGGTGGCGGGGAGCATCCCTTCAGCAGCGCTGTATAAGAGCTAAGTATTATCTCGGGCACCCGGCTCTGGAGCCGCAGTAACCTGGTTGTCGTATGTTACCCGCCATAGCCGCCTCGGCACGCAGCGTAGCCCCGCCGGCACGGGCATGGCGCCCCGGCCCGTGCTGCCAGCTTCTCCCCGCGCAGAGCGAGCCCCAGGTGCCTGGCCGCTGGCATGGCAAGGGGTCCGCCCCGCCGCGGTCCTGGCATGCCCGAGGGCTGGCAGTCACCCCCGCTCCCTGCCCCCCGGCCGCCCCGGCGCCTTCCCTTCCTCCTTCACCCTCAATAAAGGGCTCCTCAGCCACGCGTGTGCCTGCTGCCTGCGGTGACTGCGTGCCAGGTTCTGCCTGCTCCTCGGGTGCCGGCGGGGCCGTGCCGGGCTCGCCGGGCTGCTGGCACGCCTCTGGGGAGGCTGCTCCCGGCGGGCAGGGCTGCGTGGGTGCTGGGGGCCCGCGGGAGCAGCGAGGGGTGCGCGCGGTGCCAGGGGCCGGCAGGGCTGCGCCGCCCTGCCTGGGGGAGTCCCGGGCCGGGGGACGGGAGGGGACGGTCCCGGGCCGCCGCCCGCGGCAGCAGGGCCAGCGGGAGCCACTAGATGGAGGCATCGGCGTCCCTTAGCAAGGGCACGCGCCGCGGCGACAGTCCCCCGCGCACCCTCCCCAAAGCCTCGGGAGGTGCGCGGGGGCCGGAGAGATCCCCCCCACGCGCCCCGGCTCCCTGCGGCGCGACGGCGAGGACCCACGCCTTGCTGGGCGTGAGGGTCCGGCTCCTGCGAGGGCCACCCCGGTGGCAGCGGGCTCGCCCGGGGCGAGGCAGGGGCCTGGCCCGGCGGTGGGGAGCGAAGGCGGGGGGGGGACGCTGGCCCCACGCTCCCGGGACGGTGCTTGCGGGCCCCCCTTCCTGCCTGCCCCCCCGCCAGCCCAGTGTGAACGCGGTGACCCGCCTCTGAGAAAGGTCCCTACTTCTGGCAGGGGAATGAAGAGCTTCCTCATTCCTGCCCAAAATAGGTCCCTGCGGGGACCAGCCAGAGAGGGGGCTTTTGGCCAGGGGCCGAACTCCTTAATGGGCCCTGCTGCCGGACAGGGCTGGGGACGGCTGCTCCGCCCGGCCGTGGGGCGGCAGCTGGGCTGGGCTCTTCTGGCCATGCCAGCAGGACCTTGCAGGCGCTCACTAACCCGGGACCCTGTTTACATGGCCAGACCAGCCACCTCTCTTCTGGCCCGGCTTCCCTGCTGCCCCCCAAGCCGTGCTGCATGGAGTGCCCAGGACTATGGCCGTGCCCACCCAGGATGAACAAACCCTGCAGGAACTGGGGCAGGCTGGCAGCAGGCGTGGGGCCAGGCTGTGTGCTGCTGTGGAGGGCCAGCGCCTCCCCCAAAGGGGGCTGCCCACAGCCCCACGCTCCCCACCCTGGGACTGGGGACCATGCAGGGACCTGGGGCCAAGGGCATGTCACTGCAACCTGCCTGGCTGTATGGGACTGGGGGGGATGCACAGTCCGGCAGTGCCAAGGGCCACCCCCAACCCACAGGGGCCTGTGGAGGTGCTGGGACCAGAGATGAAGCCTTGCCGCCCCGGGGTGCAGAGGGGCTCTGCTAGCCATCTTGCAGGCTCGTCTTCCCAGCCCCAGCCGCAGGATTGGGTTACAGCGGAAGCGTCTATTTAGGTTGACAATGGCCTTTTCTGTAAGCAGAGCCGCCCAGGGGCAAACAATGCCGCAGAGCAGATCGATGGCCGGTGCTGTCTATTCTGGGAGGAGGAAAATGACTTTTCTTGAGACAAGGCCAGGAGAGGTGGGGGGGCTGGGAGCATCCTCTGGTCCCTATCACGATATGGGGAAGCACAGCTAACAGAGGCAGCCACAAAAATAGCACTTGGCACAGCAGTTTCTGGGCTCTGCTTTCTTTGAGATGCCCTTGGTCTCCTGGACACTTTGTCTGGGATCATTGGGGACTGCTGGGAACCCCCTGAGGAACACAGGGGTGCCTGTTGCTGCCTGGGGAGGATGAGGAAGAGGATAAGGAAAAGATAAGGATAAGGGAAGGAGAGCCACAGGAGACCTTGACTTCTGGCAAGTTTCTAGTAAGCTCCAGCTGCTTCTGACGAGCTCTACCAGCTGTCCCTTAGGAAGGGGTGCTTGAAGTCCCTGTTCCAGCTGAGCCCAAGTTAGAGAGGGGCCAGCATCCCTTAGCTAGTGTGAGGGAGAAGCCTATAAAAGAGCCAGGCTCAGCACACAGGTACTGTAGTGCAGCAGTTTGTGCAGAAAGGTGGGCTGTTTTGTGGGTTTTTTGTTTGGTTTGGGGTTTGTTTTTTTTGTTGGTTTTTTTTTTTTTACAAAAAAGTGCCAGCACCTCTTCTCAGAGCAGCACGCACATCCTTGGCACACCAAGGTCACAGTCCCTAGCAGCCATTGGAGTAACTCTTTCTGCAATGCTGGAGAACACAGCCTGGCTAGCCCTGAGCTGCAAAGGGTGCTTGGGGCCTCTGGCTGGGAGTGTTGCACCTGGCTGGCAGCCTGCAAGAGGTGTGTGGTTTTGCACATCTTAGAGCTGTGCTGCCAAGTGGACGAGCTGCTGGAGCAGGTCAGCAGGCTGCATGGCATTAGAGAGGGCATGAAAGAGATCAACTGGATCATCTCTGAGACCCTAAAGCTACAAGAGCCCAAACCTTCAACTATGGTGGCAGAGTGTGTGCCTGCCAGGTTTGAAAGTGGAAATGCCCTCGGTGGTGAAGGTTGTCCTGGTGACTCCCAGCAGCAGAAGGATGGCTCCTGCTCCACCCAAAAGCTTGTGGTTATGGCATAGGTTCACTGCCCTCATCGCTAATGAGGTGCAGGGAGCACTCTCCAGTCATCTTCACGTGACCTCTGTCAGCAGGCCAGCTGACCTGGTAAGGAGAGCTTTAAACCAGGAACGGCAGGGGAGGGGACAATCCTCACTCAGGTGGGGATGGGGTGGGCAAGCAAAGGGCTCAGGGCTGTGAACAGCAGAGACTCTTACCAACAAAACAGGGTTGAAGTGGAGTCACTGCAGCATAGGGGCACAGATAGGGCAGTGCCTGCAGGACAGTGTTGTGGGCAAGCTCTCATGGCCTTGCTGGGAAGTGGGCATGTACGGGGACCACTAATGCAGGCAGGATGGAGGGCAGGAGGAACTAGTGGGCTGTGAGCACTTATAGGGCTGCAGCCTCTTTGGGATGATGGCTGATGTGGCAGCTGGGGGCTGATGGGTCAGGATTAGCAGGCAGCTGTGTGGGTGTTTGCTACACGCAGCCTTATCAGGATGCAGCCTGCCTTCTTCAGGCATCTGGAAGAAGCTCCATGTCAGCCTGCCCTGGTCCTTACAGGGAGCTGGAATGCCCCCAATATCTGCTGGAGGGACAGCCCAGCAAGGCACAAGCAGCCCGGGAGGCTTCTGGAGCATGTTGACAACACCTTGCTGACATGGGTGATTGAGGAGAGGTGCTCTGCTGGGCCTCACAGACAAGGAAGGACTGGCCAGGGGAAGCTCAGGATCCTGCAAAAAGAAGAACAGACAAAAGCAGGACCACAACCCTGGATTTCAGGAGCACAGACACTGGCCTCTTCAGGGATCTGCTTGGGAGAACCCCATGTCCTGGAGAGAAGAGGTGTCCAACAGGACCAAGGATCAGCTTCTCCAAGCTCAAGCAGTCCATCCCAACAAGCAGGAATCAGAAGTGGCAGGTTATCTGCGTTGAACTAGGAGGAATAAGGAGACTGTCTGAGTATGCAGGGACGGGCCAGTTCAGCAGAAGAAAATGCCAAGTCCTGCACCTGGGGGGGAATAACCCTACGCATCAGCACACGCTGGTGGCTAACTGGCTGGAAAGCAACTTCCCAGAGAAGGCCCTGGGAATCCTGGTGGGCAACAAGTCTACTGCAAGCCAGCAGTGTGCCCGCATGGCAAGGAAGGCCACCAGCCTTCTGGGTTGCATTATGAGAAGCATTGCCAGCAGCTGGAGGGAGATGATCCTTCCCCTCTGCTCAGCACTGGTCAGGTACAGCTGCAGTGCTAGGTCCAGTGCTGGGCTCCCCAGTACAAGACATGGACATACTGCAGAGAGTCCAGCAAAGGGCTGGCCATCTTCTTTTATGAGGGTGATCAAACCCTGGCACAGGCTGCTCAGAGAGGTAGCAGAGTTTCCATCCATGGAGATATTCAGAACCTGACTGGCTACAGTCCTGTGCAACCCGCTCTAGCTGCCTCTGCCTGAGCAGGGGGCTGGACTGGATGATCTCGAGGTCCCTGCCAGCCTCGGCCACTCTGTGTCGCTGAGGCCTCGGCACTGCGGCTCCGAGGCGCTGGGATTGCCACTGTGTTCAGGGACCCGGTGTGGCTCCCCGTGCCAAGCTGCTAATGAGGGAGCAAAGCTGGTGCCCAGCAGCAGCCCAAAGGCCCTCCATGGTT
Source organism: Calonectris borealis (assembly GCF_964195595.1). Classification (NCBI taxonomy): domain Eukaryota; kingdom Metazoa; phylum Chordata; class Aves; order Procellariiformes; family Procellariidae; genus Calonectris; species Calonectris borealis. The sequence continues at coordinate 2,875,316 of NC_134335.1, read as the reverse complement.
TGGCTGCCAGTCATCATCACCTGCTCCCTCCCTGTTGGCCTGGTATCATTAGCTGCTCGTGCTGCTGCATATCTGCAGCGAGTGTCTGTCATGCCAGCTCCCTGCTGTCAGGCAGACGATGGCTGTTGTCCCTGGGCTGGGACTAGTGGCTCATTAGGGCGGGGGTGTTGTAGCTGGGCTGACAAAGGAATCCCAGGGATTTTTCCAGGGCCTGGGGGGGCCCAGGTTTCAGCAAGCTGTCAGCCCCCACCATCCCAGTGCTCCTAAACTGAAGTAACCTAGCAGAATCATGCTCTCTCTCCTTGGGGAAGGGAGAAGGGTCTTGGCATTATGATGGGCTGAGACCAGCCCACTTGGCTCACGCATGAGGCTCCCAAGCAAGCTCTGGAGCAGGGAGTACCCCCAGGGACTCCAGATCTCATGCCCTGGACTGGTCTGTGAGCATTGCTTCTGCTGGACACTCTCGCCAGACAGTGCAGCTGTGCACCAAAAGCCACAGTGTCAGAGCAGGCATGGCTGACCATCAGTCTCAGGGACCCTATGCGCTGCCCATCAGCCAGGAAGTGGTTGCATTTTCCTCTTGTAATTGCTTGCTGCTTGGCCAGTGAGTGAGCCAAGTGTGTGCAGGATGGCTCCTGGGAGAAGGCTGTGTCCTTCATATCCTGTCCTTGCTTGGCAGACTTGGCCGCAGTGGGCTGAGGCAGCTGAACACCTTCTCTGTCCCCCGCTGGGGCTGGCTTAGGGGGTGCTGGGCTGGGAGCACCCTGCTTGTGCAAGGGATGGCAGATGTTCCCCAGCTGGCCCAGTCCTCCTGCCCCAGGGCAGCTCTGCAGCCTCCCTGGGTGCCCAGCCTGCCTTGGCTCAAGATAGGAAGGCAGAGCAGTGCCTCAGTTTCCCCAGTTGTCTGGGCCCCTGCAGGGCTTGGGTGGGCTGCTGGCGTGGCCTTCCGTCCCATAACTGACAGAGCTGTGGTCCTGCAGCAGATGTCCATCTCTTTCTGGCCTCCCAGCAGCCCCCCTCTCCCCGCTGTGGTTTTCAGCCAGGGCGTGAGAGGATCCTGGTTAAAATTAGCTAGCTTGCTGGCATGACCTTGCCAAGGTAGGTGAGTTCAGGGCAGGGTGAGCCAGAACTCCTGGGGTCTCTGCCCATCAGGGTCCTGAAACATTTTTCCAAACAATTTGCAAGGAGGCTGGAGAAGCAGAGGGTACTTAAAAGCACACAGCAACCTGCCAAGAGCTCAGATCGTGGCCAGGGAGTAACTCATGGTGCAGTGAATGCATCTGCTCACCAGTAGCCCAGCGTGACTGAACTGCCACAGCCTTTCTGCAAGGCAAGACTGAGCCCTGTGCTGCCTGCTGCTCCACAACTCCTAGTGCTTCGGGTGCTGCCTCCATCCGTGGGACAGTCAGGCTTGCCAACACCCTCCATCGCAAGCTGCAGGACATCGAGGTGCCAAGGACACGCGGGAGCAGGGATTACACATCCCTGTACATGTTCCTGCCAGCCTAGGAAATCCCAGCCTCTCCATTTTGGGCTGCTCAGGCCCTGGGGAGCTCCAGCTCTGGAGAATCCGAGCACAAATCCCTTTGCTCCAGTACAGAGAGGAACTACTCCTGAAAAGAGACGATGCTGTGTGTACAAGCCCCTCCGCAAAGCAGCCATTGCTTGTCTCCTCACTAAACAGTTCAAAGTGACCTGAATTAGAAGTGGAGAAAAGATGCCCACCAGTCCTGGGACCATACCAGCAAGAGCTACCCCAGCTGCTCTGCCTGCTCCTGGGCTCAGAAGAGGCTGCAGCACCAAACATATCTCCAGGCAAGATGCAGACATTAGCACTAGTGCCTTGCAGGCTGCACTCTCTGTCCCCTTGCACAGGCATATGCACAACCACCTCCTCTCGCTGTGGGTTAGCAGAGGAGGGGCTGGGGGATGCCAGCCCTGGAAAGCCCACCTACCATGTCTCCAGGTGTAGATTCATCTCTTGGGTGCCAGGCTTTTCCTGTGCAGCAGCCTGGCTCCAGGGTATCCCATGGCACTGCCTTTCTGGGTGCAAGCCCCCACAGACAAGTACCCCTGAGCTTGCTGGTGGTGTTGGCCCTCCAGCTCTGACCCTTGGTGGGAAGTGATGGGCTTCCTCTGGAGCCCAGGGGCGAGCAGAGAGGAGACCGCATCCCCCCAGGGAAAACCCTTCCCAAGAATGAGGCAGCAGGCAGCTTTTGGTAAAGGAGACTTTAATCTGCTCAGTATCTAGTCCATAGTGCAGAGTTAAACTTAAGGCAAAGCTTTCTCTTTTTTTTATAAACAGGCAGCAAACAAACAGGCCCTAAAACAATAAGCGTGACTGCTGTAATAGAAAAAGGGTTCGAGGGGAGAAACTGCAGTCCTGGGGAGGTGTCCTTCCTCCCTGCAATTCATGTAGGAAACATTGCACGCCAAGATCCATGAGCTGGTCCTGACCAAACACCACTACCTACAGCCACACTCCCACTCCTGGGTGTCTCCAGAGGCACACCCAGGGAAGGGTGCAGCTCCCCATCTCCTCTTGCAGGAGGACCTCTGCACGTGCCTGGGACAAGCTGGACCCTGGGGAACACAGCCTGCGGGGCCATGCTCACTGCTCTGGCAAGGGCTTGGCTACTCAACTGCAAGTGTCACTGCTGCAGCCGCAAGAGAGGTGGCTGGGAAGAGCAAATATTAACATGGGTGGTGTGTCTGGGGAGGCACAGGGACAAGAGGCTGAGCAACAGGGCTTGGGCAGGGAGTTTTGCATCTCTGTGAAGCGAGGTGGAAGAAGCTGACAGCCCTGGGGCCAGGCCCTTCCAACACCCATTAGTGCTCAGGAGCCCAGCTTGGCCAGGGAGTCCCTCCAGCCCCCAGAAAATGCAGGGGCAACCAGCCGCTGCAGTGCCTCCCAGAGCAGAGCCACTCTCCAACAAGATAGTATCTTGCCACAGGTCAGGTTTACAGCACAGAGGTGTCTCCCAGCATGGCCTGGCCTCTCTGCTGCCTCTGTTTTGGCTTAAATCACTAATCAAGAAGGAGGATAGAAAAGGAAGACCATGCCAGCCCTACTCAGACTCTTGGCTTGCAGTCCAGGAGTCAAGACTCTTTCCAGTCTGGCTCCAGCCGAAATTGGCTGTGGCGCGTGGCTGACCCCAGGCAAGCAGCTGGAAAAGGAAAAGCTTTTTAGTGCAAGGCCCTCTTGCAGCCCAGCAATTTCTTGGAACGGTGCTGGTTGAGCAAGCTGGCATGAGCCTCTCATGAGGCCTCCCCAGCCAGGATCGGATGCCCTCGTTAGACTTCAGGGGACACTTTTAAATAAAACTAGCTACATTTCTGACAGACAGTAAGATAGAACAGCAGTGTAACCCTGCCCTAATCAAAGATAGCCACGGTCCTGGTACTGCTCCATACACGCAACTGCAGATCTGCAGCATGGATAGGCAGAACTTGTGCCTGGAGCTGGAATGTCTCAGTGGGCTCCCAGGAGCTTTGAGGTGTCCTCTCTCCTCCCAAAGAGTTACTCCCTCTAGCCAGCCCAGCCTGGGAAGCAGCAAGCAAGCACTGGTGTGAACCACACAGTTCCATGGCACTCTGAGCCTGAAGAAAATGCGTATTATCTAGAGGGGATTCTCCAGCATTGGCTCAGATGTGTGCTGCTGCTGCCAGGGCTGTGAGCACCGGCCAGCAAGCCACCCTTCAGGTTCCTCAAGCAGCACCACAGTCCCTGCAGAAAGAGTAACTCCCTCCAGCCTCTCCATGTGAGTAACCTGATGTGTGCTTGCTAGTCTTGCATAGGTGATGCGTGGAGGCAGCAGCAACACTGAGCTCTGCAGTCAGCCAGCCTGCAGGGAGCCCGCATTCATCACAGCTCCTCATTGTCCTAGTAAGGGGAACAGGAAGCTCAAAAACCAAAGCCCCAGTGGCTGGGATACTGAAGTACCCCAGAAACCCTGCTCTTCTCCAGCTGAAAGCCAGGCTCAGCCCTTTGGTAGCAAACCTTAAAAAGCTCGAGCGCTCGTTGCTCTCCTAGGGCCTTGCAAAAAGGGCACACTTCCCCCTTCCCAGGGAGCTGCCCCGCTTAGATGGTGGGAGCAGGAAACAGAGGTGTGAATGCAGTCTGCCAGGTAGTTTTCTGGACAGACCTTGGGAAAAACCCTCCCTTGCCTTGCGTTAACCCCTGTGATTCCCAGGAGAACATAACCTTTAACCTTTCCATCAGCTTTGGCTAGGAGGAACCAGAGCATTGTTCTGTGCTCTGCTTTGGATCTGACTGCTGCAGGCTTGAGGCAACAGGCCCTGAAGCAAAAGTTGTCAACAAAAAAAAGGTGACTCTCTCAGCCGGCTGCAGAGATCAGTTATTGTGCTTGCTAGCAAGAGCTACAATCTAGTTACGTAGCAAATATGGCTAGCAGACATCCCCGACAGCCTTTTGCCCTTTCAGCACCATCCTTAGTTCTTTGGAAACTACTCGAGGCAGCCCTGGGAAGTTCTGCTTCCCGGCAAGAGGCAGAGACAGGGGTGCCCTTGACCTCCTGGGAAAATGACCCAAGCCACCCGCCCCTTGGGTTCACAAGTACACATTGAGTGTCTGGAGGATCATCTGGCGGCACAGCGGGCAGTTGCGCTGATAGATGGCCTGCTGCAGGAGGACTTCTGTGCACTCCTGACACAGGCACAGGTGCCTGCAGGGCAGAAGCAGGACTGTCTTGGTTTGGTCTTGACAGATGACACATTTCTTACGTTCCTCTTGTTCTTTCAGGAGCACCCAGGGGTCATTATCCAGAATGCCCTCACCATCCCCAGCTGCTGCATTCAGCTGCTGCCTCCTCAGAGCTTTCCCCCAGGAGGTGCTCGGTTCCTCCCTGGGCGGCTGGAGATGCTGTCCTGACACAGCACTTCGACTTAGAGCAGGACGCGCTTGTGGTACCTGCTCTGCATTCAGCTGGTCCTCATGCTCGGCTGGCAGCTGGCCATCCCCTGCCAGCATCAGCCTGCCAGGGGCTGCTGGTCTCGCGGCGGGCGCAGCGGCCCCTCGCTGGTTGCTTTCCCGGTTCATCGTTCTGCCTCCTCGGCTCCAGTTGGTCACCTGCAGACTCCAGTCCACCAACCTGCGCCAGGCCTGGGAGGTCATGGCCATACCCAGCGTCAGGACTGCCACCTGATAGAGCCGCCACACATCCCGCTGCAGGCGGTGGTAGGAAGGCAGCGTGTTGAAGTAGCCCAGCACGTAGCCTGTCAGCGTCCACAGCAGCCCAGGGTTGAAGACAAAGGCGCTGACAACAATAATGAGGAGGAGCAAGCCCAGGCCGTAAATGTTCACAAAGAAAATGTTGATGAAGAGTTCGGCGACGGAGGCCAGGAGCTCGAAGGCCAGCTGACAGGGCGACCACAGCAGGATGGACACAGCGATGGCACTGCTGGAGACGTGTGCGAGGAACGCAGTCAGCAAGTCTGTGACTCTGAGGAAGGGACCGGCGACGGAGTCCCACAGGGCCATGACCAGGGTGAAGAGGTTCTGCGTGCCGATGAGGCACACGTTGACAAGGCTGTTGACGAGGTAGGCCAGCAGGCTGGTGCCGATGGCCAGGCCCTCGCAGACCTGCCTGGCCAGGGCCTGGCCGCAGCCCAGCAGGCCGCAGAGCCCGCGGTGCAGCAGCTCCTTGCCCCGCAGCGCCAGGTGCGAGAGGAGGTGCCCTGCCACCTTGAGCCCCTCCAGGCCGCAGCAGCAGCTGCGCAGCAGGCCGGCCAGCCCCTGCAGGGCGCCCAGCGCCAGGCAGCAGGCCGCCCGGGCCAGGGAGGCCAGCGAGAGGAGCAGCCCGTCCCAGCAGGCCAGCGCCCCGGCGGCGGCGGCCGCGGGGAGGCTGCAGGCCGCGGCGAGCAGCCAGAGCAGCGCCGACACCAGCGAGGACACCAGGAAGAAGTTCACATCCAGCACCAGGACCAGCAGGTCCAGGGCCATCCGCAGGCCGCGGAGCAGCACGAACAGCAGGTCCATGGCGGCCGGGGCCAGGCGGGGGGGCCCGGGCTGCGAGTGGCGGCCAGGCGCCCCGCCGGGGCCCGTACGGCCCCGTCAGCCGCGGCCCGCTCGGGGCTACCCCGGGCCGGGCGCCGCCATCTTCGCTCGGGCTGCCGCGCGACGCCGGGCCAATCGACGGCGAGGGCTGCGCCTCTCCCCGCCGCCCATTGGGTGGTTCGGAGGACGCGGCGGAGGTGCGGCCGCTGGGGGCGTGGCCGCTGCTGGGCGGGACGTCTCCGGCTGGCTGTCGCCGCCGAAACGGGCCCCGCCCCACTGCCGCGCATTTAAAGGGCCAGCGGCGCTCGTTTAACCGTGGCGGCGCCGCGGAGCCCAGGGCAGTCCGGGCCCGCTCCCAGCGGGGCGCGGGCGACCGGGCACGCGGTGTCCGGGACACGGCACGCACGGAGCACGGAAGGCCGGGGCATGAGAACGGCCCTCTCACCCTGGTTCTAAGCACCATGGGGGGCACCCACCACCCACTGGATCCCTGGGGCCACACATGTGATGAGTTTGTGACAGGCTCAGCCCTGGCACGGGGAAGGTTTCTGCTCACTAGCAGGGTCCCTGGGGCGGGAGTGTTTGGGACAGGGTCAGCCCAAGGCAGCGCTGCTGTCGCCTCACCAAGCAGTTTCCTGCGGGAGGTCCTAGAATAAACCCATGGCCATGGCCTGGCCCAAGGTTACAGCCCCAGAGCAGCTCCTGCCCTCCCTGCCGGCTCCTGGGCAGGGCGTGGGGCTGCCAGTGTCTCTGGCCTTTGTTCAGCCCCAGGCGATAGTCCAGTCCCACTGCACTGACAGTGATGACAAACTCAGGAAAATCCAGCCCTGGAGTCCAAGGCTTTTTAAGGAAGGGGAGAGCGAGCGGAGCAGATGACCCATGGAAAAGACATCTGCAGCGCCGGGAGGCACCGGCCAGCACGGAGCCAAGGAGGGAAGCACTGCACTCCCAGCAAGGGAGGAGCCCCGACGGAGCAGGACGCTGGGGTCCTCTTCCTGCAGCCGCTTGCTCCTTCCCCTACATGTTACCCCCATAACACCCTGAGCCGGGGCAGAAGCCAGGGCAGGGCGCACGTCCTGGCACACTCTGTGTGGGCTGATGCTGCTTGGTGCCATCCAGCTCTCCTCGAGCCGGAACACTGGCTGGGCTGCCGAGATGGCAGATCCACGTCTGTCCGTCCGTCCTGCCGCCTGGCCCCGGCCGCCATGGACCTGCTGTTCGTGCTGCTCCGCGGCCTGCGGATGGCCCTGGACCTGCTGGGGTGTTCACACCCGCCTAGGGTCCGTCCTGCCGCCTGGCTCCCCGCCAGCCCCGCTCCCTCCCTGCCTGGCCGGTTTGCCTCGCAGCGGGTGCCTGAATCCCCCCGGCGGCGTGTGCGCCCGTGCCCACGTGACGGAGCCAGGATGCTTTCAGCATTTATGGTAATGTTTGGATTTCTCGTTGCTTTACCAAACAGGAGAAGGAAAAAAAGAGCCGAGCCGAGGGCTGGGCGTGTTCCACTCCTTCCCTGCCGCCGGCCGCGCACCTGCCTCCCCCTCCCTGCTCCTGGCGCCTGCCCGGGCCCTTGCCGTGCCGGGGGCAGCGTACCCCGGGGGGTTCCCCGCTGAGGGGCCGGAGAGGTGCCGCGGCTGCAGGGTTCAGAGGTCGCGGCTCCGTAGCAGGGCTTCTCCGTCATTGCTCTGTGCTCCGGGAGGCAGAGGGGAGCCTGTGCCTGCTCTCCCCTGCTGTAGGGTGTCCGGCTCCGCAGCGTCCAGACCTGCTGGAGAGAGGCGCAGGGCTCAGGCACCCCGGCACGGGGCGAGGCGGGGTGCAGAGGGCTGGGAGCACCCGGGAGATCGGTTCAGGTTGGAACACCGGTTTGGCTGGAGCAGAGTAGAGTGGGGCTCCCGGTGGAGGGGCTGCGAGGCTGGTGTGGAGGGATGGAAAACGCCTTCCCGGGGCCCTGCGGGGAGGACAGAGGTCCCTGCCAGAGTGCCTGGCAGCTGGGCTGTGGCCAGGACCCCTCCTTGTGAGGAGAGTCCCCCCAGCTGTCCCTGCACTTGCTGGAGGTCCGGGCGCAATGCCACCGTGCTCCCAGCTGTGCCCGTGGCAGCTGCTGGCAGCAGGACAGGATGGGCCCTGCTTGTGAGCCCCTTGCCCTCGTCAGCCTCTTGGTGCTCATTTGGCACAGGATAGACAGGGCTGTGCCGTAAACCGGGCTGCGCTGGTGCTAACAGGGGCCACCACAGCCCACCCTGAGGGCGCAGGAGCCCAGGATGCATGTGCACCCCTGCCTGCCTGCCCTGCAGGCAGCCCTGCCTGGAGACCCACTGCCAGCCAGGGGCTGTGCAGTGCACTGACTGTGCTGGCACTGAGCCCGGCTGCGGGGCTGCTGCTGCATCATGCCTCTGAGCTGCCTTCCCGGTGCTGAGCTCACTGCAGCCAGGCAGCTGCCCCGCATTTCGGGGAAACAGAGCAGCCAGAGGAAACCAACTATAGGGCTGCCTCAGCCCCCGTAGCTGCTGTGTCCTTACGGCTTTTAGCTGGAAGCAGAGGGAGGGAGGGAGGGAGCAACACCGCAGCCGGGTGTCCCAGTGCTTGAGGAGCTCTTTGGAGCCCAATGTGTTTGGGAGGGGGATCAGGATCCTGTGCTCTGGGATCCAGGCTGTGCAGAGCCTGGGGCCAGGCTAGCAGCACTGGGGCTGCCTCACATCACACCCTGGGCAGGTCCCAGCAGACTGGGAACAGGCTGCGTCTGGCAGAGGAATGGGAAAAATGAGACATACCAAGGGCTGGCAGCACAGCCTGCAGCTGCAGAGTTGGGAGACAGTGCTGGGGATCACCACAGCTCCCTCCAGGCCTGCCTCCGCCGGGACACATGCAGCTTCCTCAGCCCCAACATCTTCCCCTGCCTCCCTAGGCCCTTGCTGCCTGGGCATGTCCTGCCCTGCCACTGCCCTGAGTCCGGAAGGGTGTTTCTGGGGTGTGGGTCCTGCTGGCATCACACCAGCGCTCCCAGCACGCTTGTGGCTTGCTGGGCAGCTGGGACCATCTCCAGGGTTCTCTCGCCTGTGAACCCCTGGCCGTGTGGCAGCCCCGGCGCCTGGGAGAAGCCAGCCAGCACGATCCTCCTAGGCGCTGCCAGCAGCCTTACCTTGGGTCCCCCTCAAGATGCCCTTGCCAAGGGCCGGGCAGATGCCTCAGTGTGGCGGCGGGTGCCTGCAGCCCCGTGCTTGCAGGCCAGGCTGGAACAATAGCTCATTCTGGTGCATCCGCTCCAGGGAAGTCCCCTGTCCCCACTCGGGCTGAGCTCCAGGATAGCGTGGCTCACTCTTCCTCTGGCCTTCGCCTAGCCTTGGAGGCGCAGGTAATGGTATCCCCCAACGCACGTATCCCTGCTGGGAGGGAATGACAGCTGGCATCCGCCCTGTGTGCTGCACAGCTGAGACTGCCGGGGAGAGTCCGCGGGAAGGCTTGCGAGCTGGAGGGTTCCTGTCTCCCTCTGTGTCCCCAGCAGCGGGCACCTTCCCTGCCTTTGTTTGCCCTGTGGACTGGTGGAAGAGTGGGAGCACGAGGGCTGCCCGCTGTGTTTCTGGAGGGCTGTGTGGCTCCCCACGAAGGGAGCTGGGATATCTCTCTCCTCCTGGAGCCCAGCCAGACGGCCCTGGGAAAAGCAAGTCCTCTTCCATGGGAAAGTCCTGCAAGGAGAAATCCCTGCTCGGCTCCGCCAGCCCCACAGTTCCCCTGAGCCCTGGTGCTCCGGCATGTCCCCAGTGCTGCAGGGCCGAGCAGGGGAGGTGGCGTGGGGAGGCGGCTTGGGGACTGCGCCCTGCTTGCTGCCTTCTCTCAGGCAGTCCTCGTCTGCCTTTGCCCCTACTCCATGTGCCCTCGCAGCAGCAGGGAGCCTTCCCTAAAGCCCTCCAGAGGGATCCTCCGCAGCCCATGGGTGCGAGAGGGGCTCCCCCAAAGCTGGAGCTGGCCTCACCACCTGCCTGGGGCTAATCTCTCATTACACTTTCTTGCCGTCACTCCTAATGAGCTGTCCTGCGGGAGCCCCAAGCCCTACAGACAAAGCCGGGACGAAGACTTCACTGCCCAGGGCCCCAGGCAAGCACAGGGGGTGATGCTGGGCCCCCATCCTGGCTTCTCCCTTTCTTGGCAGCGGGGAGCATGCTGCTCAGTGACACCGCAGCGAGCTGGGAAAGCTGGGTGACATGGAGCACAGGGCAGGGGCGTTCCTCCTCCGCGTTGCTCTGGGCAGCCGTGGCACGAGAGCTGTGGTGTTAGCAGGGGTGACGAATGAGTGTGGCTGGGACCCCTGCCTGCCTTGCTGTTGGCCCGGCAGCCCATGCCACAGGGTTGCCGCGTGGGCACTGGAGGCAGCTGCTCCTCCCGGGCGTCCCGCTGCCGGACCCCCGCCGGCCGGGTGCATAATCCGCCCCATTGTGCGGGCGAGTGCCCGGCCCATCTGGTGCTGAAACAATGGGGCCTTTTTCCGGCCGGCACTGGGGAGAGATGAACTCGGAAGTCTTCCGAAGGAAAAGGCCGGTTTATAAATAGCCGTCCCCAGGCTCCCAGCTTCCCCCTGCTGTCCCGTCAGCCCCCATCCCATCCAGCCCCAGCCCCAAAGCCTGCCCCTCGCACCTGGGTGGCAGTGCACCAGGGCTGGGAGAGGAGCCTGGGGCACATACCGGCCTGGCCCGGCTGCACACGTGAGCGAGGGGGCAGTACGTGGCTGTTTGCATGCTGTCCTGGGGCTGCACCTGCTCCGGACCATGGGGAGCCTGTATCCCTGGGATGCCAAGTGACAGGCCAGCCCTGGGCAGAGGGCTCCTTCCTCCTGTGGCTGTTGGCTGGATAAGGTTTCCCCAGGAGGGCTCACTCCCCCAGCTGTCCTTGTCCATCCGCCCCGCGCACAGCGAGGGTCAGGCCCCCGGGGCAGGGTGCGAGGGGAGGGCTGCATGGCTCCACAGCCTTCCCCACCACCCCTGCGCCGCTCCCTGTGGAGCGTGGCTAAGCCCACTTGGCTTGCACGCCACAAGCCAGCCCTTGCAGGGGAGCTGGAGCCCTGGGGCTCATGGGTCCGTCCTCTGACAGTGCCATCATCACCAGGGTGGATGCTGGGGGCTGCACTTTGGATGGTGTGGGGCTGGGTGACCCTTGCCAGCTTGGCTCCTCTTCAGGGCTCTGCATCCACTGAGCCCCCAGCCGCCTCCGCACAGCTGCCCCGGGAGATCGCGCTCCTCCGGCACAGAAATCCAGATGTCACCTTCCTTCCCCCCTTCTGCTCACGTTCTTCCTTCCTCCCTCCACCCGCCCAGCCCCTCGCCCGGCTCCTGCTCCCGGCCCCTCCTAAACAAAGGCCCTGTAGCCATGGTTAATAATCCCCACATAAAGGCCCTGCAGAAAAGGAGAGGAAGGAGAGGCGAGACACAAAGAAGCCACTGGGAGCCCAGCTGAGGAAGCAGGGATGGAAGAAGGCGTTTTCCTAAGCTGTAGGACAGGGGCATCGAAGAGGGCTCACAGAGGTGGACAGAGATGGGGTGGAGAAACCGGAAGGCAGCTCTGCCCTCATGGGACATCTGATACCCCGTCCCTCGTGGTCTTCCACCCAGGGAATGAAGAGCCAGAGGTCGGACAGCCCAGGCAGGTCCCTGTATTTACCCCAGACTGCAATGCATTGCGTGAGCCCTAAAGCACCCGAAAAAGCACTGGGGACTGGTGGGTTTCTGCCCGGAGGTAGTGAGCCTTAGCTCTGCCGAGCCCCAGCAGCGGGAAGCAGCGAGCTGTTCCCAGGCGGTGTGGGAATGCATGGCGCTGGCCCGCATCCCGTCCCTTCCCCAGGGAGTGGGGCCCCTCTCGGCCCTGACGGTGTTGTGTGAAGAGGTGCAGGCACGGGCGAACGCGGCAGCCGGCTTCCGCCCTGCACATCTGCCTTTCATCCACCCTGGAGCTGCGCAGGAAGCCCACGCCAGCCGACAGCTCATCGCTCACCGGGACTGGCAGGGGGCTTGCTGGGAGGCAGCTGGCACACAGAGCACCCCGCAGACTCCTCCTGAGCCACCGGGGCTGCTCTGGGCCCCGGTGGCATGGTCGGAGGCTGCAGAGGCTGAGGAAGGCATGGGCCCCCCATCCCCACCTGGGGCATGCCAAGCAGCATGTCAGGGCGTGCACAGTGGGGGAGCAGAGTGCTGCCTGCTGGCACGGCCCACACTAGGGCCAGCTCCCTCCGGCAGCATGAACAGGACCCAGCTGAGCCCCTGGGCCTCTCTGTGAGGGCAGGGAAAGATGGAAGGAGCTGAGGTGTGTGCTGTGATGCAGCCTGTGCTCAGCCCCAGGCCCCATGTCTGGCTCTGCATGCTGGCCATTGCTCCCCTCCGGCTGCGGAGACGCAGGCTCAGCAGGCGCCAGAGGAGAAAGGCAAATGTGATTACACACCTCCAGATCGTGCCTGCAACCTGTGATGCTCAGATAATGCATGGGTAATCAGCCCTGCCCTGGGCAGGCTGTGCCTACGAGGTGCCCCGTGGTCCCCAAGTTTCCAGCAGAGAGGAGCGGTTGTCTGGCAGCTCTGCCAGGGGCCGGCCCACTGCTCCAGGGGCAGAGACGCCTGCCCAGGCGCAGCCTCTCACCAGAGAGGTGGCAGGAGGATTGGAGGAGGACAGCGCTGAGAGCCGTGGGGGCCCGGACGGCTGCGCAGAGAGCGAGAGCTGCTCTGTGCCTCGGCTGGGGCCGGACCCGTGCGCCCTGACCTTCCCACCCTGGCTGTGTGCGTGGGATCGCAACACGGGAGCCTAATCCACACTGTTTGTTTGTATAGCAGTGAAAGCAAAGCAGTGGATGCCGAAGCCAAATCCATTAAGCAAGCAAATAAATAAGAAGGCGTGAGATAAGGCGGCAGAGAGGGAAGATGAAGGTGGCCAGCCTGCTGCGCTCCCCACGCAGAGACCCCGAGCCCACCGGGTGCCGCACACAGTGTGGCAGGGCGATTTCATGCCAGCTGGGAGGGCAGCGGGGCTTTGCTTTCAAATCCTGCTCGTCTTCCCCAGAACCATGGGTTTGGTAGGGGAAAAAAAAAAGTTTTCTTCAAAGTTAAATGGTCTGAAAATCAGAAGCCCAACCAACTGGAGGCATAGCCATTGCAGTAACAGTGGAAGACTGTTTCAGGGTGGCATGCTCCCTGCTGCAGTGGTTGGCCAGCCTCTTTTCTCCAGGGAGTGGCATTGCCCTTTCCAACTGCTGGGAATTTTCTGCAGAGATTTTATTAGCAACATTTTGCTTTATTTTTAACACAGAATAAAAGTTAGCATCAGAACAAAATGCACCAGTAGTGTGTCATCTGGGTTCTCCCGCTTGTTTGTTTGACTTGGTGCATGCTTTCCTGCGGGAAAGCAGGACCCCTCGGGCCCTCTTCTCTCACAGGGTGGCATTTGCGGGGCTTAAATCGCAGTATTTTGTGCCAAATGGAACATCCCTTTTCCTCCTCCAAGGAGAGCAGAGCCTGAGGCTCCTCTGGTGCTGCATCCTGCCCTTTGGAGGGAGAGAAAAGTGTGAGCCCTTTGTCAGGGGGTCCCTGAGGGCTGGGCACCCGCTTGGGGGGTGGCTGTTCCCACCACAGACGGAGCTCCTGCCACCGTCAGCTGCGAGAGCATCCCTGCACTGTGGCCATGGGGCCGGAGAGCAGCTCGCGAGCACCCTGTGCGTGATGGCAGAGCTCCCTTGCACTTGTTCCTCCCAGTGAATGTGCTGCCTGGGAGGAGGCCTCCCCTCTGCACCAGCAGCGCAAGGGCTATGAGGCTTATCACTGCCCAGCATTGCCATTTTAAGCAACTAATCTCGTGAGGAAAAAATTTAATCATTTCCGATGAATCATCAAGTCTATTTGGCTGGGAAAGTGTTGTGGGGGGGCTGGCCAGGCACGCAGATGAGGCAGGAGGAGAGCATGGGAAGGGCTGTTGCATGGCACCAGTGGGGGAGCGGGGCTGGGGCTGGGGGCCAGCACAGGGTTGCTGGGGCTGGGGGCCTGGTGGTGTAAGAGGTGCTTGAGGGTGTCCAGGAGGAATGCCGTGGTCCAGGGGAAACTGCAGCCCGGCCCCAGAGTGGCTCAGGGTGGTTGGAGAGATGCAGCCCATGCTGCCTGGGGCCCAGAGCACAGCTCACACTGCAGGAAAAGCAAGCGGAGGAGAGAAGAGGATATGCGAAGGTTCAGAGCCCCTGGGCCGAGAGCTGGAGAGCGCTCTCGCTGCTCCCAGGAGATGCTGGGGCAGCCCTGGGCTGTCCTCAGGTGGGGTGAACGTGAGTCAGTGAGCTTCAGAAGTCCTGTGTGAATGGGGAGCGAGAGTGTGGGAGGCAGAAGAACGGCTTTGAAGGAGAAGAAAACCCCACTGCTTTCTCCTCCAACACAGCCCCTCTGGCTCTGATGGATCCAGGGGGAAACTGAGGTGCAGAGCCAGGCTGCGATGGGGCAGGGGCACTGGGCCCAGATGTCCTGCATGGTTGGCTGTGGGCAACTTGCAGCACCTGGGGAGGTTTGTTGTGCTCCCTCACGCCTGTGCAGGGGCCCATCTCGGGGCTGCAGGAGGGGCAGGACTGTGTTTGGGCTGGGTGACTACCCCTGGATAATAGCAGCCTTGTGCAGCCCTGAGAGCCCCTCCGCCCCCAGTCTGGCCCCTGGCCAGGCGCGCTGCCCCGGCCACCGCAGCTAACGGCTTTTCCACAGCCGCCCTATTCAACAGCTGCGTGGGGGCTCGGGCTGTGGCTCTCTGTGCACCACAGAGCGGGGCTGTGCCCTGGGGCCCTGCCTCGGTGACAGCGATGGGGCTTTGCAGAGAGCTCCCTGCACCGCATGCAGGGAGACTGAGGCAGAGCAGGGCCTGGGGCGCAAACCCCACAGACCTCAGTGACCTGCCTGGAACGGCACCTCCCTCATGTCCTTGCTGCTCCCTGAGGACCCTACTGTCCCCAGGTGACTCTCAGAGCCCAGGCGTTGATGAAGAGTGGCTTGGTCCCCTATTTTTGAGTCTGCCTGTGTGGGTTCAAAGGCAACCCAGAAGCTGTGGCTGGGCTTTGGGGCAGAGTGGTGCTGAGCAGGGGAGCGGGTCAATTCTGCCCCGAAGCACTGCCAGCCAGATCCACTGACACCTGAAAGTGGGACTCTCAGGAACTGTACCCCTTTCTGGCATTCCCCAAGCCCCTGTGGAAACCGGCCCGACCCCACGCCTCTGCCTCCTCCACTGGGTCTGCTGGCGATTTCCACCTCCAGCGCCCGACAGTCTGCTCCGATCAGCCTGTGCAAGCCTGGACACGCAGGACCCGGCAGACTGCAGGTCTGCAAGCAAAGCTGGAACGAGCCCCTCCAGCAGAGCTAGAAATGCCTGAAAACGTCCCGTGCCGAGACGGGGGGAGCATCTGCTCGGGGCTCAGAGTTCGGGGGCCGTCTGGGGGAGCTGGGGCGCCCGCCGACGTCCCGCGCCTGCCCGAGCGACGCGCGATGCCCGCTGCCGGGCGCGGAGGCAGAGCGGGGCCGGGGGTCCGCACCCCCCGCCGGGCCGCCGGCCGTGCGAGGTGCTACGGGGCTCGGCCGGCTGCCGCTGGGGGGTGATAAGCGGCCGCGGGCGGTGGGCAGGCACCGCGCCTTCCTCCTCCTCCTCCTCCTCCCCCTCCGCCTGACGTCAGCCCGCGGCCCCACTCAGTCGCGGGCGGCCGGTGGCGGCGGCGAGCATGGCTGGGGGGCGGCGGGCGGTCGGGCTCGCCCTGGGCTGGGGCTGCTGCCTCCTGCTCTGCTGCGGTGAGTGGCGCCGGGCGCCGCGCTGCCGGGCTGGTCGGGGCCGGGCCGGGCCGTGCCGGGGAGCGGGCGGGCGGTCGCACCTGCGGGCGCTGCAGCGCGGGGGCAGCGGGGCGCTCCGGGGTGGCCGGGCGGGGGCCGCGCTGCGGCGCCGCGGGTGCAGCCGCCTGCGGGGCGGGGCGCGGGGCCCCGCCGTCCTCAGGCAGGGTTGCCCCTTCGCCCCGGGCTGCTGCTGGCCCCGCTGTCGCCGCTGCCCGGGGGGCGCCGGGCTGCAGCGGGACACCGCTCCGGCAGCGGGGGGCGTGCACTGCTGGGGTCCGCCGGCCTCTGCCGGGCTGCGCGCTCCGAGGGGGCGAGGGGCGGCAGCCGGCGGGGTCTTCCCCGCAGAGCCGCTCCGGGGCCAGCCCAGGCAGCCAGCAGAGCTGACGCCCTTCGGGCGCTGCCTGGCTTGGGGCCAGGAATGCTAAAATTGTGGTGCCGGGCGAGCCTGGGTGTGAGCAGCCCCCTCGAGCGTATGTCCTCGCCTGCACGTCCCCGGGCTCCGCGGCGGCGACGGGGATGGCTCTGGGTGTAGGGAGCCGGGAGTGCCCCATTCCGCTCTCGGGGCCCCTTTGCAGACCTCTTAAGGCAGAGCAGGGTGAGGGGTGCCCTCTGCGTCCCCGGGGAGGCTGCGCCGGTGGCCAGGGAAGGTGGCCGACGCAAGGCAGGCTCCTGGGGCCGTGCTCCGTGGGGCAGAGGCAAGGGCGTGAGGGGCAGGGTGCCGGGGTGCCCCCACGTGTGTTCAGTGTGCAGCAGGGTCGAGTTATTAGGAAGCATCCGCCCCTTTCCTTCTAAGGAGTTTTTCCCCGAGCACTTTGTTTCTCTTGGCTTTTTTCACGCTTTCTTTTTTTATCCTCTTTCCAGTCCATTTTCACCCTCGGGGGGGGTGGGGGCTGCATTTCCTGCCCTGCCCTGCTCCTTGCAGCATGCCCTCCCCCCGCCGGAGGCCAGGGAGCAGTCCCGGTGCGCTGGCTGCTCCCTGCCGTCTTCTCGCCTTGTCCCTCCCCAGCCATGCGGCGGAGGTGGCCCCAGGCGCTGGGGAAGCCTGCTCTGGCCAAGGCGCTGGCGCTGTCGGAGAGCTGAACGCCTGAGCCAAAGCCAGGCTGCTTCCACCCCCGGCCCGTGCTGGGATCCCCTTCCTCACAGCACATGTGCCGAGCGAGGCGTTTATTGGTTGGCAGCATTGGTGTGTTTGCAAGCCCAGCCATGGCGAAAGGCTCGATGCTTCCCAGAAGCATGAGGGGCCACAGCGAAACCATTCCTAGGCAGGCCGGGGGGCTCACCGTGCGGGGAGCTGAGCCCACACTGGAGTTGCCAGTGCCACCTGGCCCTTTCTGCACTGCAATCTTCAGCTGTTAGAGAGGTCTCTGTGGATGTCTTCACCTGGCTGCAGGTGTGGGGTTGTGAGCCTTTCCTCCCCTGGTGCGCATGGCTGGGTCCTGATGGTGGTGGGGTTTGTTTGGGGGTGCGAAGTGTCAGTTCCTCCTGCAGCAGGGAGGCTCCCTCCCCATCCCCAGCACAGTGAGGGCTGGGCTGGGGCGGAGGCTGTTGGGTGCTGGCAGTGGTGCTGCTTGCTGCAGGGCCAGGGCTCTGCACCCTGTTTCTCCTCTCTATGAGAAAGAAAGGGTGCAGGTGATCTTGCTCCGTGGGAGCTGGGGCACCCCAGCTCGGGGATCTGTGCAGGAAGGGCGGCCTTGCCTAGGCAGAGAGGGGCAGCATGTGTGCATGTGCTGGGAGCAGGAGGGATCTGGCCGCAGCTGGTTTCCCCGAGAGTGGAACAGAAACCCGCGGAAACCTCAGGCATCCCATGTGTGGCTCCAGACCCCTGCAGTGCCCCTCCTCTCGCTGCTGCATGCCGGGGGCTCTGTGCTGGGGGCTCTGCACCGCCAATGCAACCGTGCTCCTTCCTGGCTCCCCACACACCTCGGCTCCGCAGGAGACTGGCGGAGGGGCCGTGCTACTCCCCACCCCCTTCCCCGGCTCTAAAAGCAAATCTTTGTTCTTGTGGAGCTCTGGCTGCCGGCCGGCTGTCCGCCAGCCAGATGGAAAGGCACGGGGGCTCTCCTCCCTTCCCTGCTTGCTTGCTGCAGACATCCTCTCCAGATCTCTAGGTCTCCCGCTGGAGCTGTGCCAGGCGCTTGGGGTGCACGGTGCAGGCTGGAGCTCAGCTCTGCAGCTGGGCTGCTCCTCGCGTGGCCGATGGGTCTCCAGCCCTGCCCAGGTTCCCTCGACGAACCAGTGTCTGCAGCCATGCTGGGCGCAAGGGAGGATCGCCGTGTCCCCAGAGCCTGCTATGCCAGGGTGCCTGTGCCTAGTGCCTCTCTAGCCTGCCCACACGCCTGACAGGCTGTGGGGTCTTGGAGCTGCAGGAGGAAGCCTTGTGTCCCCAGGGTTGTGGGGGGCCTTGTGTCCCCCAGCCAGCCACACTTGCGGTGTCGCTGGGCGCTCTTTCCAGCCCAGGGGAGGGCTAATATCCAGCCTGCCCCGGAGGAGGTGGGGAGCAGTGAGTGCTTGTTTCAGGCAGGGTGGGGGCTGCAGCATCCATGTCCACCTCCTCAAGGGCAGTGGATGGGTGGGAGGGACGTGTGCCTCCTGCCAGCCCCAGATGCCAGCCATTCTCCAGCTCTGAGCTCATGATTTCGGCTGCTTTGCTGCCTGGATGAGGGCTCTCATGCCGAGCAGGTCAGCGGGGCAGGCCAGCAGCTCTCCCTCTCCCAGGGGCTGGCTTTGCCCGGGGCCCATGCTGAAGGTCTAAAAATGATGGGGGGGCAAAGCCTGGCCTGGCTGCCTGCAGCCCAGAAGTGTCAGGGCTCAGGGGAGGGTGCAGGGGGCAGCTGGGGGGCACCCCAGCCCCGGGCTTGCCCAAGTCTGAGGGTGCCTGGCTGCATCAGGCAGCCAAGTCGTGGCCATACAGGGGGGCAGGTGCCTCTGGTGCAAAGTTATCTTTTCCTATGTACACTCGGTCCAGTTTCCTGACCCCGGTGCATGCTTATCTCTGGGGCTTTCACCTGTTTTTCTAGCACCTCCTTTCCTGTACAGTGCTTTGCTCATTCCTCTTTGCTTAGTGCCAACTGTACTGTGCCAACGGGACAGGTGAGGGCCAAAAGCTGGCTGTAGGGGTGTCCTGAGGTGGCTAGTCCTGTGAGCCAGGGCCTTTGCTGTGGCAGAAGGGCTCCTGGCTGCATTTTGGGGCTGTGCCACCACATACCCAGTCCAGACAAAGAGTATTTTGTGGGCACAGCATTGCCCTTTGAAGTTGCCTCACTTGCGAGGCTCCGTGACTGTTACCGAGCGGCACTATCAAGGGAGTTGTTGACACAGCTGGCTTCCTCCAGCCTCTTGTCCCCAGCTCCCATACCTGGGCTGGGCCACGGGTGCCGAGCCAGCTGGCCCTGTTGTTGGGGGACAGACCACTGTCCCCTCCTGCAGGGCTGCGTGCCAGCCCAGGGCATGTAGACCCTCCTTGCTGTGGCACCCACAGGGCCGGCGGTGATGGCACTCCCAGCCTTGCTGTTACGCAGTCCTTGTCTCTGCTGTGCCCGGCTGGGGCTGCTCTGCCCCCAGCCCCTCGAGAAGCTGCTCTGTTGCCCGTCCTGGATCGATAGCCATTACCTTCCCCTGCTGCTCTGGAGCGTGGCCAGGAGCTCCATTACTGCTGCGGGCGAGCAGGCAGCTGGGCTGGGAGGGAAGGTGGGGTGCCAGGGTGGCCAGGTTCTGCTCACTGGGGGTGCGGGTCCCTGGTGCCACCCGTGCTATGGGTGGGCAGTGCTGGGTTTGCTTTATGGGCAGGGAGCACAGGAGCAGTGAGGAGCTCGCCTGGGGTATGCTGCAGGGGTGCATGCTCCGACTGCTGGGTTCTGGGTTCCTGCGCGAGTGGCAGGGTCGGAGCTTGGGGAGGGACCCGGGAGTCCTGGCTGTGCCACAGCCATGGTGGCCGGGGGCATGCTGCCTCCCCCACGGGCCCTGTTGCCTTGGAGGCAGAAAGAGAGTGGCAGGCAGCCGCAGCTGACTGGGGCACCCCTCCTGAGCTGCTGCCCTGTGTGTCTCATCCCGCTCCAGAGGAACACAGCGCCTCATTCATGCCCCAGCTCCCGGGACCGCTGCGGGGGCCGTGCAGGCTGACGTCAGGGCTCTGGTCCCGGGCCGCAGGAAGGTGCAGCCTTTGTGCTGCCAGCTTCAGTGTCCAGGACCCGGCCCCTTCCTCTGCCTCTGCTAACCTCCTAACACCTTCTTGCCTGGCCCTTGGGGCCAGTAAGGTGCAGTGGGTGCTGGTCTGGGACACTGGCTTGGACAGGGGCAGGTTAGATCTCGGATGTGAGGGGGATCAGCGCTGCCCTGGGCTCACATTAAGGCAGCTGGCAAGGCGATCTGCTCACTCATGGGCTGTGGAGGTGCAGCCCCTTCTCATACTGATTCCTGGGCAGGGTGCAGCCTGCCTCGGTGGTGTGCGGGAGGATTTGGGGGCTCAGACGTCTTGCTCTCCATTTCAGCAAGGGTGGGATGCTGTGGGGAGGGCAGGTCTGGTGGGGACTGCAACAGCAGTGGGGTGGGTGGTTGTCTCCAGGTGTGCTGAGGAGACCGGTGGTGCAAGCACAGTGTGCCTCGTCCCCTCTCTGGGAACAAGGATGGTGGCCTGAGCCTGCAGGCTCTCTGTGGACGCAGAAGGCAGCGTGGCGGCAGGAGCGGGGCTGTGCTTCTGACTGGCAGCCCCGCTGGGCTGGGACATGGTACCTGGGGGATGCTGGTGCAGGACACAGCTCTGCCCCACGCCCTTCGGGGATGGAGATGGGGACAGGCCTGGGCTCAGCTCCATCGCTAGCTCAGACACGGGGGCTTCCCCGTGCTTCCCGCCCCTGACGGGCTCTGTCCCGCAGCTGCAGCCAGCAAGCTGGAGGTCTCCATGCCGGTGGTGGTTGAAGTGGAGAGCGGGAGCACGGCCAGGATCGAGTGCAACTTCTACATCCCTGGAAATGGTTCCTACACTTACATCAACTGGTCCTACGTGAGTGCTGACCTGGGAGAGGAGCGGTGGGCAGTGGGCTGGGGTGGCAGCTAGCTCGGGACTTTCTCCCGGGCTTCTCATCAGCCTAGCCTCGGCCCCTCACATTGCAGATCGACCGCAACAACCAGGTGAGGCTGTGCCGCATCGCAGGCAGCGAGATCCTGGACGAGAACACAGACTACAAGGGGCGGCTGTCAGTGGGGGAGGACAAGGCCCTCTCCATCAGCAGGGTGACGGTGCAGGACGCCAGGACCTTCGTGTGCCAGGTTGAGGCGGGCAGCCACGGCGTGGGCGAGAACCGCACTGAGCTCCACGTCTACAGTGAGTGACGGGGCAGGAGGGCAGCGTGGCTGTGCATTCGCTCTGCGGGGCTGGCGGGGGATCCCATCCCGTCCCTCCTAATCCGTGTGGGGTGGCTTCTCTTTCCAGAGGTCCCCGAGGCCCCTGAGATCGTGGCCAACTCAGGAGGCATCTCCGTGCAGAGCAGTGACATCCCGCAGGTGAGGAGAAACCCAACACAGGGGAGGGGGAGGCTCCCAGCCGTGCCAGGCTCCCCACTCCCCTCTCCCCATGGGGGCATCCTGTGCTCAAGGCTCTCTCTGCTGCCACAGATTGCCCAGTGCATGAGCAGGAACAGCTTCCCGCCCCCCAACATCACGTGGCACAAGAATGGGGAGCAGCTGCAGCCGGAGGAGAAGAGTGAGTTGGATGGGGATGGGGACGAGGATGAGGATGGGGATGGGAAACTGCACCTGCCTGCTGGAGGGAGGGGTCGGGGCACTTATGCTATCCAGACCCTCACTGGCTGGAGACTGGCAGCCTGTGGCCACCCAAAGGAGCCCTGTGCTCCCAAGGGAGCCCTCCTCGCCTCCCACGGGCTGGGGACAGCGGCTGTGTCCCCTGCAGTGGTGAAGATCCCGGCCACGCTGACCCGCGAGTCGAGTGGGCTGTACACGGTGAGCAGCACCCTCTTCGCCCACGTCACCCGGGAGGACCGCAACTCCCTCTACCACTGCACAGTGCACTACTGGCTGCGGGGACAGAGGCATGCTGTGGAGTCGCGGCGAGTCAGCGTCACCGTCTTCTGTGAGTCAGGGGCTGGGGGCTGTGCCTGCTGCCCAGTGCTGCGTGGTGGGGCCCCGCACCGACCATCCCCGCTCCTTCCTCCCCCAGACCCCGCACAGCACGTGAAGCTGCAGGTCGTGCCGTCCTCGGCACTGGTGAAGGAAGGGGACGATGTGAAGCTGGTCTGCGAGGCTGACGGGAACCCAGCACCAGTCTTCAGCTTCTATAAAAGGGAGGTGAGGCCAGAGGGGACCTGGGCACCTCTCTCTTGGCAGACATCTCATGTCCTGGCTGCTCCTGGAGGGCCCTGGGGAGTGGGATGCAGCAGCTGGGATGGAGGGTGCCTGTGTGGGGCTAAGGGCTCTGCTTTCTCCCCACTGCCTGCAGCTGGAGGACAGCTGGCAGGACCTGACGTCGCTGGCAGACACCAACAGCGGGGTGCTGAACCTGCATGATGTGAATAAGAGCAGCAGCGGCCTGTACAGATGCCAGACCCTGGACCTGGATGATATGAGACAGCTGGAGAAGGACGTGGAGCTTGTTGTGAACTGTAAGGCGGGGGATGGGACCCTGTGCACCTCATGGTGGGTGCCCCGTCCCTCCTGCTCACCCTGCCCTGCTCTCCATCCCTCTCCTAGACATTGAAGGGGTCCATGTGAAGATGGAGCCATCCTCACCCCTTCAGGAAGGGGATAGTGTGAGGCTGAGCTGTGATGCCCACAGCCCTGTGGCCCTGGCCTACCAGTGGAGGGATGAGAAGGTGAGCAGGCATTTGGATATTGTCACACTTGGTGAGCCTGGGCTTTGCAGCAGACTGGGCAGAGCCAGGAGCTTGCTCCGTCTCTCCTGAGAGAGGCCAGGGGTAGGATTCCCCCTTGCATGGACCTGTGTTGTCCATCTCTACCTCTTCACCTCCTGGCTAGTACTGCAGACAGGTCCTGTGCTTGCAGGCTCCCTCGCTGTGTGTAAGAGGGAGGGCTGAGCCCCTTTGGGACAGCTGCAGAGCCTGGGGAGCTGGGTGCAGAAGGGCCTGGTGCTTGGGGCTCATTGCTGGGGACATCCCTTCCCAACAGGGCAGGAAGGTCGCAGAAGGGAACCAGCTCTTTCTGAGCAACCTCACCTTCGAAAGCTCCAGCAACTTCAGCTGCAAGGTGATCGCACCAAGCGTGCCGGGGCTGGAGCAGAGCAAACAGGTGGCCGTGGCTGTTCAGGGTAAGAACCGGCATGTGTGTGGGCATGCCACCCTGCCAGAGTGAGCCCCGTCCCGCCCAGCATCAGCCCTGTTCCTCCCCCGAGAGCCATGGGTGCTTGATGAGCCCTCCCCATAGGTAAGCCACGGATCGTCGCCATCAGCTCCCCCCTGTACGTGCGGCAGGACGAGGTGGTGAACCTGACCTGCAAGGCCATCGCTTTCCCCAGGCCTTCTGTCCGCTGGAATGTCAACGGAACGGTGAGAGCTGGGGAGGGTGCTGTGTCCAGGCTGTGGTCTACTCAGAGGGGCTGTGCATTGCCTCGGGCGCTGAATCGTTTGCTGCCTCCCCCCCTCGCAGGCTCATGAGTACGTTGAAAATCAGCACATCGCCAGCAACCTGACGGTGCGCGTGAACCACGACCTGCTGCGGGCGGGAGCCATGTGCAGGGTCTCCAATGCGCTGGGTGTCAGCGAGAAGCACATCCAGCTGCTTGGTGAGTCTCAGGCACTGCCCTCTGCCCCGGGAACCCAGAGAGGTATTAGTCCCCCTCGCACAGGCGCCATGTGTGCCGTGCTGCCGTGGCGTGGCTGAGCTCTGTCTCTTTCCCTCCCTTCCTGCTCTACCAGTGGAGTCCATCAGGAAAGGTCAGTCTCCTCACCATGCTGGGTGCGTGCGTCCGTCAGCCCAGGCTCTGGCGGGAGCATGCCACCGACGGGAGTCACGCTCCCCTCTGGCCTGGGGAGGGAGCCTTGGCTGCTGGCTCTTGCACCGCATCTGTCACTGCTCCTCTCTCCCTGCCAAGCTGCGAGGGAAACGGAGGCTCTGTCTCCACCTGTTTCTGCAGCAGTGTGAAAGTGCCTGCTTGTCCTCAGCCTGTAGCCCAGCGAGGCCATCAAGTGCGGCTTCCTGCAGCCCAGGCCCGCTGGGCAAGGAAGCAAAGGGATGGCCTGATGTCTTGCAGGAAATCCTGTAAGCCATCCCCCTATGGCACGCAGGGGCATGGCAGCCGGGAGCAGAATGCAAAGCGTATTCATGCAGAAACTGCCTTAACGGAGCATTTTCGTGCTGACATCTGCATCCTGCAGGGAGCTGGAGAAGCACCAGGAACTTGGTGCTTCTTGGGGAGAAAGGGGTCCTTTTCTTGCCCCCAAGGAGGTGCAGTAATGCAGAAGCTGGAGAGCATCAGGGTGGGGCAGGCATTAACTTCTTCCTCTCCCATTGTGTTTAGATCAAAAGACACCAGAGAGCAAAGGGGTGATCATTGTGGCGATCATCGTCTGTATCCTCGTGGTGGCTGTGCTGGGGTCTGTCATCTATTTCCTGCACAAGAAAGGCAAGATCCCATGTGGCCGTGCTGGGAAACAGGACATGTAAGCACTGCCACCCGCCCTCCCAGGGAGCCCTTGGGGCCAGAGGTGCTTGCCATCACTCACGCTTCCCATCTCATTGCACCTGCCACTCCCTGCCCAACGCGGAGGGAGGCAATAGTGTAGCCTCGGGGGGCGCCGCGCTGGGGTCTCAGCAGCGCTTCAGCTTCCCACAGCCTGGGGTCCGCACTGCTCGCCCCGTCTGCGCAGGGAAGTGATGAGGAGGACAGCAGAGTGGTAGAGCAGCCAAGGGACTCCTCCCCAGGGAGGGGCTGGGCAGCCCAAAGCTTTCTCTAAGCCGGAGTCTCTTTCACCCCTGGCCTTCCTCTGGCCCGGCCCCACTCCAGAGCATCCCCTGAGATGGAGCCCCAGGGCTTGGCCTCGCTCAACTGGCCACGTGCCCTCTGGTATTGCAAACATGTCTCAAAATTGTCACCTCCCTCCCCTAGCACAAAGCCAGAGGCACGTAAAGACAAGATTGTAGTTGAAGTTAAGTCAGATAAACTTTCCGAAGAGGCGGGGCTCCTGCAGGGTGCCAACGGCGAGAAGAGACCTGCCGCTGACCAGGTAGGACAGAGCGTCGTGCACTGCCCTTCCCCAGGGCCAGGGCTGCTCCCAGGGTGGGAGCAGAGGTGAGGAGTGTACGGAGGTGCATCGAGGTAATGCTTTTCTTCTCTCTGCGAGCCCCTCTCCCAGCACTCCCCACCCTGCATGGGCCTCCATCACCCATCATCAGCGCTCGAGAGGGGCCGTGGGAGGGAGGGGAGGTGACAAAGCCACAGCTCTCTGCTCCAGGGACGTAGAAACAGCCTCCCCTGCGCTTGTGCAGCTCTGCTCTGTGCCAGCCCCTGGCACCTCCTGGGAGCACGCTGCCCACTGCGCGGCCTGCTTGGCACTGCCTCCTTCCGTGCTCCCTGGTGCAGGAGCCGGGCTCCTCAGGGAGCTCTGGGAGAAGGAACTACATAAACATCTCTGGCCAGGAGTCAGAGCGGAGGCTGCAGGAATGGGCTCTGCTCTGGCATCTCTGAGCCAAAGCTGTCAGTGCAGGGTGAGATGGTGAGTCTCCTGGGCCGCATGCTTACCTCTCACCTGAGGTCGAGAGCCACCGGGGGCTCAAGCAACTGTTCACAGTACCGGTGCCGGACCGTCGGCGTGCTAAGGCAGGGCTTGCCACACTTGCACGTCCTGTGGAGCCACAGGATGCGGCACCTGAGCCCACTGCGGTTTTACTTGCCTGAGGCCAAGAGATAACCCCACCCTCTTCCTGCTGCCCGTGCAGCTCGTGCTCACCCCTTGCCCTGGGGTGGATGCTCAGCCACCATGGGGTGGCCCGGGCCGGTGGCTCTCCCCCGTCATGTTGCTGTCTGTCATGTAGACACCTGCAGTAGAGGACCTGGTTTTATGTTCATCCCTAACTGCTTTTTTTTCCCCTCTTTCTGTTTTGGCGGACTGAAGAGCGAGAAATACATCGATCTGAGAAACTAGAGAGGGAATCTACTAAGTGCTTTCTTCCTTCAAACCTTTCCTGCTCTTGGATTGCCTTCTCCCATCCCTGCTCCAGTACCTGGGGAGCACGGCCAGAGACGATTACTGCGTCGCAGTGCTGAGCCCCAACATGTGGGGGGACTCCCCCGTGACTTACCTGTCCGTTACCTCAACCATGGGCTTGCAGGTTGTCGACTTAGCAGCAGCAAAGCTGGACTTGCTTACTACTACAGAGAAGCCAGCAGCAATATTAGAAAGAAATATCCCATTAAGCTACCTGGTGGAAGGATTTGAGGCTTTTTCAGGAAATCTGTCCTGTACGTGTGTGGGAAGGTTTTGATGTGTTGTAACCCAAAGTTGCTCAGAAAAGCTGGTGAAATTTTACTTTTACTTTTGGGATGTCCCAGGCACCTTAGAGGTAGTGGTGTGCAGGTTAGATGAGCAAAGAATGGAAGTGGTGTGTTAGAGCGGCGTTTGCCAGCTGCTGGGGAGGTGTTAGTGCTTAGTGCTTTGCTTTCCTTTTGAACTGTTCTTGTCTTGCTGGTTTAGTCCAGCGTTTCCTGACGGTGCTGTGCAGGTAGGGAGCTCCACGACGGGTAGCTGTGATCCTACAGGAGGCGAGTACCTGGCAGAGCAAGGATGGGGTGCCCATCTCTCGGGTACCTGCCAGACCAAGGGCTTAGGTTCTCTGGTTTGTAGCGTTGCCATGCTAACGTGAAGAGGAGGGCTTCTCTCTCCCCACTGCCCAGGGAATTGGATTGCTTTAGGGGGGCTGCACAGCTGCTGGCAACAGCAGGTCCCGGAGCCCCCCCCCCCCCCCCCCCCCCCAAATTTAAAACTAAGGAATATTAGGTCAGGGCCAATTGGCGATGTCTCAGGACTTTTTTTGTGCTGAACAGTTACCAGCCCCAGGTAAAAATGGTTTATTTCTGTGCTTCGGTGGCACCTCTGGCCCCACAGCCAAGCCGGTGCTACAGCAGCTGAATGGTGGAGAGGGGAGGTGGGCAAGCAGCCTGCCTTTAGCTGCCGCTGCCGTGGCCTGTCCCAGCCCTCTGCCTGAAACATGGCGCTCCCTCCTGCCTCCTCCTAGAGAGATCAGCGCCCTGCAGCCCCTCCTTCCTCTGAGTCACGTACTCTGAGTGCTACGCTGTCCACAAGCCTGTAACCCCCCCAGCCCTTCGGCAAGGGGCTGAGGCTAACCCTGGGCGCCAGGAGAGATGTCCCCGCGTGCACCCAGCATCCTCTGCCAGTAGCAGGGAGCCATGCAGCAGCCCGGTGGCCAGCGCCCTAACAAGCGGTGAGCTATACTCGTGAGCTACAAGTGTTCTTGAAGCAAAAGCTTTGATTTATATATATTTTTGTTGGATTGTGTGTAAATTTCCAGAAGTTTTGTCTGATACTTGCAACGTTTTTTTTATATATGTGAAAATAAAGTACAAAGTTCAAAGCCGGGTTCTGAGTTTGTTCCCGCTAGCAGCAGCCCTGCCGGGACCGCTCGATTTCAAGGTTCCCTTCCCCAGGAGCAGGTTACCAAGGCCGGGTGGCACCGTGCACACTCCCACCTTTAGGTTTGCTTCCACAACAGCGGGACTTTCACCTAGGAAATGGGCTTAAATCAGCAGTCGAGTGTCAGCTCGAACCCCTCCTCTCCCAGGCCGCCAGCACTCGGGACGCTGCTGAAGATCGCGGTGGGCTGGCGGCTGCTGCCCCGGGGTCTCAGCCCAGCTGCTCTCAGCAAGGCATCTGAGGCGGCACGTGCTGCCGCAGCACGGCTTTTGCCAGAAACGGCCCTTTGCTCCCCAGGTGAAGCCAGCAGAACAGTTGTTGGCTTAACCTGCCTTTGCACTGCGGCCGGGGCAGGAAAATGTATTCTGTTCACTGGTAATAGATGATGCTATTAACAGGTGGTGGACAAGTCCGATACCAAATACTAAAAGGTAGCAGTAGGTGATGGCTAACGAGGTACAGATAGCTATTAGTTGATAAGCCTGCTGAGGTTCTAACAGATGACGTGTTTATACCCCCTGTAGCTGGTAACAGAAAATTCTATAGATTCTAATAGGTAATTGCATTAACAGCTAATAGAGACGCTCGTAACTACCAATACTAATAAATCTACTAATGTATTCTAATAGATAATCGTAGTATTAGATTGTAATATGTAATTATATTACTAGTGATGGTAGATACTAAAAGATAATACTGTCAATAGAACTTAATAGATCCCAATAGTAGAATCTATTAGATAGTTGTATTAATAGCTAATACAGATACTAATAACTATTCATTAGTCTGTTATTAGATTCTAATAGATAACAAGCAGATAATTGTATTGATAGCTACTATAGATACTAATATATTAATGGATTTTTCCCTTAAAGAATTCTAATAGATTATAACTGTTACTCATATACTAGCTACTCTGGATCCTGATAGATAACTCTTATTGTTATATTCTAATATATTTTAATTGGTAATTGTATTAATAGCTACTATAGATACTAAATACAAATAGGTAGTTAATTTATTAGAAGCTAATAGTAATAGCTTTTAATAGGTAATTGCAATAATAGTAATACAGATATGAATAGGTAATTCTGTTAAAAGATTCTCATAGACTATGAGACAAAATTGTATGGCTAGCTACTAAGTATGGTTATAAGAAATGCCATTAATGAATTCTAATAATTCTAATAGATAATTGCATTAATAACTACTATCGATAATTCTATAAGTAGATTCTATTATGGATTCTACTAGACTATTGTATTTCTAGCTAACATAGATACTAATAACTTAATGAATAAAAGTAGTGTTAGATAGCGGTAGATTATACAAGAAAATCTTATTACCAGCTATTGTAGATATTAATAAATCTACAAATCTACAAATACATTCCAATAAATTCTGATAGTTAATGTTAGGACCAGCTTCTGTAACTACTATTCGTAGATGACTATCTAATACATGTACAGGTTGAAATAGCTATTTGTATTACTTCTGTAGGTACTAATACATAGTTCTATTATTAGAAGCTATAAGAACCCTTTGCTACTCGTTGCTGTAGGTGCTAATAATTACTAATAGACCATTGTTTTAATAGAATCAATTCTAAAAATTGAATTACTATTAGAAACTGTTAGTGCCCACAGTAGCTGTTATCTGATAGCCATAATATTCTAGTGTAATACAATCAATAAAGAGAATTATCTGTTAACGATAGCTGCTATAAACACTAATAATGCTAAAACCAACTCTGTTAGTGGATTCCAGTGGGTACCAATAACCTTAACAAATAACTCCTATTAGTAGCTCTGTAGCTACTAATAGTTACTCATTGATAATTGCAGTATTAGAATCTATCAAGTTCTAACACAGATTGTGTTACCAGCTGTGATAGGTGCTAAAAACCCAGTAATAAATAAATGCAATTCTGTTGTTGCACTGTTATCTGATTCTGTAACATCTGTGCTAACAGCTAGGGTAGATGATAATAAACACTAATACACAACTCTGTCAACACACTCACTTGTTGGAATGCATCAGACTACTGTAGCTAACTGTACTAACACGTTCAAGAGGTGGTAATAGCCATGGATCTGATACTAGGATGTAGTGCAAATTATGGATGACACCAGAGGGCCTTGTGTGGCCCATCTGATGCCTTTGACTAGATTGAGAGCGCTTGATACCATTAAACCCCATGTGCCCCCTCATTTGACCCCAGTTCATATTATTTAACCCTTCTTATCCTCCTTTCACCCCATATTCTCAGATGACCCCAATTAACCTCATTTAACCCCACGGTGACGTCTTTGAGGGGGGTTCATTCGACCTCATTTGACCCCCCGTGTCCTCATTTGACACCAATTAACCTCATTTGACTCCACAGTCATGTCTTTGACATTGCTCATTTGACCCCTTTGCTCATTTGACCCCCCCATGTCTTCATTTGACCCCCCCCGGTGATGTCTTTGAGGGGTTCAGGCAATCTCAGTTGACCCCCCGTGTCCTCATTTGACCCCAATTAACCTCATTTGACTCCACAGTCATGTCTTTGAGGGGTTCAGGCAATCTCAGTTGACCCCCCGTGTCCTCATTTGACCCCAATTAACCTCATTTGACCCCCCGGTGATGTCTTTGAGGGGTTCAGGTGAACTCCGTTGACCTCCATGTCCTCATTTGACCCCCCCCATCCTCATTTGACCCCATGGTGACATCTTTAAGGGTTCATGTGACTTCAGTTGACCCCCCCGTGTCCTCATTTGACCCCTGTGTCCTCATTTGACCCCAATTACCTGCATTTGACCCCATGGTGATGTCTTTGAGGGGTTCAGGTGGCCACAGTTGACCCATGTCCTCATTTGACCCGCCCATGTCCTCATTTGACCCCATGTCCTCATTTGACCCCAATTAACCGCATTTGACCCCACAGTGCTATCTTTGCAGTGTTCAGGTGACCTCTGTTGACCTCCGTGTCCTCATTTGACCCCAATTAACTGCATTTGACCCCAGTGACTTCTTGGGGGGGGGGGGGGCAGCCAGGCGACCCCGTGTCCTCAGTTGACCCCCATGTCCTCATTTGACCCCAGTTAACCTCACTTGAGACCACAGTGATGTCCTTGGGGGGGGGAGGGGGTGTGTCACTTGGCCTCAGTTGACACCCGTGTCCTCATTTGACCCCAATTAACCTCATTTGACCCCACAGTGATGTCTTTGAGGGGTTCAGGTGGCCACAGTTGACCCATGTCCTCATTTGACTTCCCATGTCCTCATTTGACCCCATAGTGATAGCTTTGCCGGGTTCAGGCAACAACAGTTGACCTCCGTGTCCTCATTTGACACCGGTTAACCCTATGGTGATGTCTTTGAGCGTTCACATGACCTCAGGTGACACCACCCCCACTCCCCTGGTCCTCATTTGACTCCAGCATGACTCCAGTTTGACTCCAATGATGATGTTGTTGTTTCGGGGGGTGGAGGGGGTGTGTCTCTCTTGCCCTAAGTGACCTGTGTGTCCTTATTTGACCCCACGTATTGTCAGTTGACCCCCAAATGTCCTGGGGGCAGTCAGCAGGACCAGCTTGTCCCCACTGACTCATTTGAGTCTGTTTCATTTAACGTAACCTCCAGGCTCTGGAGTGTTGGAGTGGAACAGAGTCCAGACCCTGCCAGACTCTGCTGGATGCTATAGGCTCTCCAGACACTGCCAGTGTCTGAGACACACGATTCAAGGCTGGCAGAGTCTCTCAGAGCCTCACAGGGTCTTGTCCTTGGTAATATACTTGCAAAGCCCACCCCCCCCCAATCTCACAAACTCCGCAGGGTCTATTGGACGCCAACAACATCTAACAGATTACATAGCATTCATTAGACCACACAATATTAGAAGTGTGTAATATTACCTATGTATGTGTATATATAACTTTGAATGTATTATAGAATATAATTATATATGAAATACAAAAAGGATATATAAGTATGTAATTTATAATTATTGCATAGCCTTTATATAAGAAGTCTTTTAAAATTATAGAGTCTATAGTACTGTACCTACAGAGCCTGAGAGAGGCAAATGGAGCCTAACAGACTCCAGCAGAGTAGGACTGACACTTCAGGATCTACTAGACCCCAACAGCCACCGCAGAACCCGTTAGACTCTACCAGCTTCCTACAGTCTCCCTTAGATTCTGTTCATGGGTGGTAACAAATCTGTTTACATCATTGTCGGACTCTAATAGGTCCTAATGGATTACAGACTCTATTAATCGATTCTATTAGAATACATTAACTCTATCAATAGATTTATTAGTATAGACTTTGTATAAATCTTTCCTGCCCTCTGTTTGTTAGTATCCATGATATGAATTAGAATTTAATAGATAATTGTTGTAATACTTAAAATAGGTACAAAGTCAGTTGCAGTCTGCAAGAGAACCAGGAGACTGACTGAACATCTCAGACTTGGGCATCCTGAACAAGATGACTGAGACAGGCTTGAACAGGATGTTCTTTTTCCAGGACTCACAGAACCAACACAAGACAGACGATATGCTACAACAAAGGAAATTTTATTTAAAAATAAAACTTTGTTTTGTTTTGTTTTTTTTTTTACTGACACAGGTGAATAAAATCCCAAACAAAGAAGCTCTTAGTGGGCAGCATACAAGAATGGAAACAATTAATAAATAACATTAGTATAACCTCTAAACATTAACAATGCATTTGCAAACAAAATGAGGACTTTAAACCAAGTGAACCTTAAAGCTCAGCTACTCTCTGTAAGAATATTTACCTTCTGTTTTTCCTTATTCTTTACAGATCTGAAAGGATTAAATACTGCTATTATATTTTTATATTAATGACACTATTATACTTTTTTAAAATATTTTGTGAAAATCTCAACATTTTTAACACTGATATTATACAAATTGGTATTTGTCATTCAAGAGAAAGAACAACTGTTCCTCCCCCGCCCCGGGAATTTCAAAAAAGATTTCTATTAGGAACTTCAAAAATAAGTGTCCCTATTCCCCGCTAATTTTTAAAGTGGCACCTTTAAGAAAGTGCCCTGGGAGTTGCATTTTTTCTTGCTCAACTGAAAAAAACCATATACAGTAATGACCCTGCCTCAGGATTAGCTACAGTAATGTAATCAGTCTAGTGCAGGAAGCAACATGCTGTACTCTGAGCCTATCTGGCTCCCCCAAGGTAAGGGCTCAGTGAAGAACATGCAGAAAGCTGTTTATAGTGAAAGCAAGTCCACTGGTTCCCAGCAGAGACACTCCATGCCTCAAGCTGTAGCACTTGCAGAGACAGACACACAAGGGCAGTGCAGCAGACAAGATTTACCACACCCCTGGCAGGATATGTCTCGTTTCAGATTCCCATTCAGCTACGGTGGCATTGAACGCACTACGTCAACTGGAAACCCTGTTCAGAACAGATGATACTTGCCTGCTTTTCACAGTTACCTGCTGCTCGCTGTGCAGAGACTCATACTGGACCCACACATTTTATGTCCAACTCTTACTGTACAAAGTGTTTTCTGCTTGCTTTGTGTCCAGGTTGACAGCTAGGGGGAAACCAGCATTTTTTATGAGCAGAACTCGTATTTTGTTACAAGCAAAACCAATCCTGTCCTACAATTCTACTGTCTTCACACCAAGCTTAGTACAGCACCAGTCCAGACAAGTCACTGTTAGTAACAGATAAAGTAGGAAACCTCCACACTTGAAATGCTACAAAACACAGTGTCATAGTTGAAGTGACAATTGCCGATCTTTGTTGCCCCTTCTTTTCACCCCTTTCAAAGCAGTCTTGTGCTCAAAGGCATCTTTACGGCTTGTCTAGTTCAGGCTCTTCATTTTCACAGAGGGCTGGGTACTCAGATGCAGCCTAGCAATGCAGCATTCCCTTAAGAAAGGCACCAGACATTTGGATTTTTTTTTTCTTTTTAAAGTAGCGTCATAAGTTAACTTCTTAAGAATAAAGATCAAGGAAGTGAAGAGGAAAAAAGAGAAATCAATCTTGGGCTACCTTTCTGAAAGAGCAACAAGAAAAATACACTGTACAGTGCCTGGATTGACTTCACAGAGCACAGCCATAAGACATGGTCAGGACTCTGCTGCACTTCAGTGGTACTAGCAAACGCTTACATGTCTAAGGAAGAAAAGCCAAGACTTAAGTGTCAGTTTGAGACACAAAAAGTGCACAGAAAGAACACATGCAGAAAAATTAGTGAGACGTGCCACAAAGATTGCTCTCTCTAATCTCTAATACCTGGAACAATACCCATAGGAATGTCTCTTGGCACATAAACCCCAAAGACAGGCCTGTAATAGCTCTGCTAGGCATGATTTAATCTAACATTACGACAAGCCTGTAATAAAGGGCTTGTATGGGACAGGGCATCACTACTCTGATCACACCACTGTGCAAGACAAGAGTTAAAGCTTTCTAGCTGGCTGGATTTGGCTCTTACGCAGCCTTGGCAGTGGCAAGAGTCACACATCACGCTTGAACACGCTTGCACTGAGTTTACACAGCAAGTCAGAGGCGAAGTGGCTCCAAACCCAACACAGAGCTAGTGACAGCACTGGAGAGAACATGAAAGAGAGGGAAATAAAACTGTAGTGCTCCTTCACAAAAGGGTTTTTACCTGGTTCTCCAGAACAAAGCCAGAAAATAACTCTCATACACTAGGACTGGTTGCTCAGGCTCACAAGTGTAACATGCAGATCTACTGAGAGAATCAGAGCTGCCCCATATTCCTGCCTCAGCAGCACAAGTTCTGGGCTTGCTTCTCTAGAAGCTCCCACAGACACACTGACCAAGGCTGCCATGCATAACTGGCAGAGTACTGCACACAGAAAGAGCAGGACTGGTTCACGATACCACTGACTGTTGCACATGTGGGCAGAGGAAAAAGAACACCTCTTCTTCCCCGAGTCCAATATGCACTGACATCATCTTCTCAGTAACTCAGCACCTTCACCAAGGCCAGACCCTGCTCTGGGCTGCGCCTGACCTCTCTGCGCACCACTGCAGAGCACCATGCCCGCTGACATAAATCTCATCAGTGTGCTGCATTTGCACATTTCAGCCCTGGCCCCAAAATAGCAACGGTGGTGATGGTCTGTAAGTGTTGCAGGAGATCTTCTTACGGTTTCAGAGAACATTTTCTTCACTACAGAAAGGAGGGGAGTAAACAGAGACAGTTCATGCTTTTAAACTGCCTAGAACCCACTGCATCAATTTATAAAGCTGTAGATCTAGAGAAACCTATACTCTACATAAAACAAACATTTATGCTCAGTTCCCTTTGCTAATACCTGTTAAGTCCTCTCTGCCAATTGTGAGCCATTTCTCTGAGATTCTTCAAAAGGCTAAACTGCATCCAACTGCCATAATCACTCCAATATTTCAAGTTGCAACCCTTTGCCTAGTGACTACTGCTGCCCTTAGAGAGATGCAAATAATGCTAGACATGCTTCAAAAGGCTAATAGCCTCTCAGTGTACACAGAGCACTTGTCCGTCTGTCAGGCTGTGATCTGTGTATCTCTACTTCATTTAAAGCCTCTCAAAAGGAACTTCTCGCACATCAAGCATATATGAACAGAGTTAAGTAGCTGAGTATGCAGGTCAGGTTTTTTCAAAGTAACAGCTGAGTACTGACTTTTAAAGCCATGTGATCGTTTTACAAATATAGAAGTTTCCCAGATCTGTTTTAACACAAGCTCTGGCAATACCTTAGAGTAATGGAAATGGAAAGAAGAGCCCCCGTGTTGTTTTGATAGCCATGCAGAGAACTGCTGCATTTCTTTTACTGCAAAGCAGGTAAGATACCAACAAATACACCAGCTGCATCTACCAATTCCACAAAACAGCCTGGCACAAAGACAGCTGGCTCCCACAAAAGCTCTCTGAAGGAGATGATGGAATGTGCGTGAAGGCCACTAGTCTGCGACAGCCACCATGCAATTAAGATAAATAAAATATCATATTTACCAGGTGCAACATTCCTAGAGAAAAAGCACATGGGAATGTCCAGTGACGGCTGTTCAAGCCCAGCAGGGCCACAAACAAGTTTGAGCATTGAAGCACAAAATGCTCAAGGCTAAAAAAGGAGAAGCAGCAGCCAGTTCTTTGCTCTCACTCAAATTCTTCCCACCCTCTCCCACCCCTCAAAAACACACAAAACTTTCAGCACGTCTAGTTGCCTGGAATCTGGTGCTGCCAGTGCTGCCGGCAAGAGGACACGTATGAGAGAAATCCAACCCCCAGCACTGTCAAGATCAAAATGCCTGACAGAAGCTAGTCATGCTATCTTCAGGCAAAAAGGGAGGACTTGAACCATATGCAATAAATGCTATTATTACAGGCAAGAGGGAAACACCATGGCAAACAGGAAGCAATCGAAAGATTCTTCCAAGGTCTCCTATTTATTCCCAGCAGAAAGCGACCTCCCACTGCTCTAAAAAGCCTGAGCCAGACACACAGCAGCGAACAGATCCAAACCTAGTACCATGAACCACAGGACACACCACACCAACCTCAAGACTTTGTTTCTCAGAGCATTCACTTAGAATTCACAGCACAAAACACTCCCCCTAGCCTCCAGGGCATCAGCTCGGGGATCCTTTTTTGCGATACCTTTCTCTACCAACACCCTGGAAATAAATCTGTTCTCTCAAACAAGAGGTAGGGGTAGAGGACTCCAAGACATACACTGTATAAAACACCATTCTGCTCCATTTCATTCCACTGCTTTGAAATCTGGAACCACAAAAACCTGATAACTGATTCTCTTAAGAGGCAGGACTGACCTCAGCGCGAAGTCTCTAAAGGAACCCCCTTCCCCTTTGGTGCATAGCTGGGCTACGACTGCCCAGGCAGTTGGTCCACAGAAGTTGTAGGTGTGGAGGTTATGTGCTATGTGGCCACATGCGCAGGGGAGGAAATGGAAACAAACTCCCGGAGAATATTCTTGGCCATTTCAATATTGTTATGTGCAATGACCAGTGCTTTCTGAATGTCCTGATATGAGTAGCCTTGGCTCATTAGATTCTCAATCTCACTGGAGAGTTGCAGTGACGCACTGGTCCCACTGCTGGCTCCACCTGTTTGGCAGCTCCCTGCTTTCCGCTCAGAATTTATTCTCCGTGGTAGCGGCTTCGGTGGCCTTTCTGGAACTTGAGAGCCATCTGAAAAACCTGAAGGAGAAACAAATGCATCACTTCAAAAAAGGATATGTGATTCTTGCTTGGAACAAAGCGGGAATGACATTAGACTGATAAATGGCACTTCAAAAACATGCCACTGAAAGCTATGCCACTTTATCCAACCAGCCTATCCTCTCACACAACGGAATAACTCAGCTTTCCCTCTCGTATGCAAAAACGGTATGGAGATTTTTTTAATTAGGAGGCCACATCAGGCTCATGTGTTAAGATAAGATCACATAAATAGAAAAAATTGACAAGGGATATATGTGTGCGTGTGAGCAGAGCTCAGATATCAGCCTTAGAATAAGAAGCACAGACCTGTTAGGAAAAAACGACACAGAGAATATGCAACTTTACCAAACATCCCATTTCCTTCTAGAATCAGACAGCAACCGCCAGTTTAACCTCACAGAACTGTAGTCCACAACACAGAACAGTTGTCCCACAACTGAGGGAGTGTATGCACAAAACCAGATCTATCAGTTACAACTCATCCACCACAACTGCTCCAGCAACTGAATTATGTTCTCTGAAGGGTCTGCTCCTCTTCCTCTGCCAGCCCATCAGCAGGCCAGGGCCATCTACAAGAGCTCCTGCTGAACATCACGCTACCTAATGGCTGGCTGCTACGGCAGATCAGTAAGCTCAGCCTGTTCTGCCTTTCCTCTTAGTCATTCAGATGTGTTACTTGCCAGTAGCCACATCATGCACTATTCCTGGGGAGAAAAAAGAATAGCCAATAAACCAAACAAGACACCAAACAGTCCAACACATCGCTTAATGTGTTAATCCAACATCTGATAATTTTTGAGTTCTAACCTCCTGTATCATTGCAGAAAGCATTTTCTCCTACTTTTCAAATCACAAGAAACTTTTCTGCATGAATATTTGACATCACCTTAATGAAAGTTTTATTTGTCTTCTGGAGAAACTCCTTAAGGCACTCAAGATAGAGTTTTCTAGCAGTAGAACTGGTGTACCACAGACAAATCCGTAAGACTAAGGATGTCCAAACAATCCCTTTTTAAGAGTGGGCACTGCAGCACTGGTCAGAAAAGAAGCAGTCATTGTTTCTGACAAACTTGTACCAAAAGCACTAAGATAGAGAAGGCTCTTCAGGAAACAAATTCATTGAAGCTTCTTCACCAACCACAATGCAGTTCAATTCCCTAGTCTTCAAAGTACAAGCTTCTTACACATAAAAAGCTTTTTGTACATTTAAGAAAAAGGACTACCCACTTCTTTCCCCCAAATTGTCTTTTGAAATAGCTGTTTCAGCTTGAACTGGATCAAATTTCAGAGACCATAGGTCAATTTGAAAGGGCAACTACTAGCACAGCTTTTTTTGGTAGACAATTAAGAAACTGAACTGTAGGGCACAATGCATGAGAACACAAATCTGCCAAAATGTATCCCATACTAGTCAGGCTAGCTTAACACCAGGCTTCAGCAGTAGCCAATACCCAGTGTTTCAGAAAACTGCATATGCTTCCCAGAGCAGTAACAATCAGCATTTCCACAGCGTTTTTCATTAGCAGATCTCCTAACACTACAAAGCAGGACAACAGCACTGTTATTTCAGGGCTGTAGAAACAAAGAAGGGTAAGCTCAGTACTTCATCTGGGAGCAGGATGTGAGCTCTCTCTGCCCCTTCTTATCCCTGTCAGCCACATTCTACAGACACAATGACAGACTTAAAAAGTGAGGCAGGGAGCAGGGAGGAGTGGCAAAAGCTAATAAACTTCTCTGGGCTAGTAAACTCTTCTCTGTGCTGAAGAAGGGCAAGGTCAGGGAAGGGGAAGTGGTGAAGCCGGTGAACAGAAGACTCACTGGGGCAAGTGATCCTGGGTACAGGAGGTTCTGCCTCCCGTCTACCTCCAGAAGGAACAAAAAACTCACTCCTCTTACTTGGCAAATCACCAGGGTTTCAGACATGCTGAAAGCCCCCAACAGGAAGAGTTTCAGAGTTTCCTTTAGGGCTGCTAGGCAGTTTAGGGAATAAGTCAAGCATTATTCAGAAAAGCTCTTGGAGAGACGAGGCTTTAGTTTTTCCCTCGGAGAATGTGCCATGCAGCCAGAAGGACAAGATGTCCTCTACTCCCCAGGGACAACAAGCTAACCTTGCTGAGCCGCTAGGTCCCTGCTCAAAGGAATTGACAGCATCAAACAGTACACTTGTGCCATCTGCTGGAAGCAACTGCAGCTGAGATTGATCCAGACAGAAGCTGTACAAGGCCAGCCATGTCATCTTTTACTTGGAACAGTGACAAGCATAATGTTCTGAAGTTCTGTTTCATGCCCTGGTACAAAAGGTATGCCATGCCCTGAAGAAAACAGTGGCTTAAGGAATATCCTTTAAGCTGAGGAAAGGTTTTCCTAACTGTGATTTAAATGTGATTTGCTAGCTCAGTGATTAAATGACCAAGGCAGTGCATTCCAAGTTGTAAACCAAACTGAACACCTAAGAACCAGTGTAATTCTGCCTTATAAACCTGACTTTACAGCCTACATACAAAACCTTGAGTCAGTGACAGAAGTTTTGAACATGCATAGTAAGCCATCAGTACCCACTACAACATGAAGAGTACGGGTGTTCTCTAACCTGTTACAGGGTCATTTTCCAAAGACATTCGGCTGAAGGCAGGCGTGGCATTGGAGATATCAGACAGTGTGCGACGAGCAATAGCAACCGGTAGCGGTGGTTTGGGGATATCATAACCATCTTCTTCATTTTCTGACTCTTCAGGGCCATTGCTGGCAGTGGCTGGTGCCAGACCCCCTTCATCTAAAATAAGAGGCACATTCTGAGCTCTGGGACTGAACAGAGCCTCTGTCTCTCAAGGCAGACTCGGTTCCCCTGTAGTCCACAAACACTGACAGGACACAGAACTAAGGTTTTGCTGCCAAAACCCCACATTCAACGGAAGCTCTTTCCAGAAGGTAGTATTAGATTAAAAATACTTATGATAGATGTGGGCTGACAACTGCTGCCCAGAAAAAAAAAAATCTTCAAACCAGCAATTTTTTTAACAACTGTTGAGTATTTTTACAGTGCATTCCAACTAACCTTCTCAACAACATCCCCACATGCAGTCTGCAGTACACAGACACAAATGTTTCCACATACATCCTAGCTTTTTTAACAGCAAAAGCAAGTAACATTTAATTTCGCCTAAAATGCTGTTCCAACTGGGACTGGGACCAATTCATTGTACCTCAGTTTCTCAGTTGTTTTTTTAGCACACCCACTCACCAGAAGTGTTGACAGTCCCAAAAGCAGAGGATGCTGGTTGGGAGTGAATGTTGCACATTGCTTCATACATACAGCCATCCGTCTGCTGGTCGCAGTCTAAAACTCTGAGGGAGAGAATACATATTTCCCTTCAGTCAAGTGACAGTGGTCAACCATCACCACCTGGTCTCTGTGAGTGAGATTCTGCACAGACCCCTGCTTCAAAGTGAAATCACCACTGTTCTGTGAAAGAATATTTGTTCCAGAAAATGCTTTAGTAATGTCTATTGCAATACAGCATCAGCTTAAAAGAGTTTAATTCATACCACCAGAACACAACCTTTTAATAGAATTTTGAATTTCAGTTGCTGCTGCTCACAAAAGGTTACTGGCAGAAAAAGGTGGGAGTGGTTATCTGACTCCTTTAATACTGTATAAGGATTCTGCAAAAGAGCGGTAGTCACATTTCATTTACAGTTAGCTCTGCTGAATATCACTGGGGCAATTCAGCAAATTGAGCAAGCAAAATCTCCACCCTAGTAAACAAATATGCTTTCCCAGATTATGAGGAGGAAGCACAGTACATACAAACAGAATCTCACCGTAAACTCTGAGTCTTTTCCAAAGGCATTTTGATTTCTGTTTTCTGTACAGCAGGACCTGGAGGCACCACAGGCAGAGAGGATGGTGACATGTATTCAGTGTCTTCATCGCTTTCAGACTGTTCCCCAGGAGGCAGTTTTGGTACAGGCAGTGGTCTGGAGGCAGAAGAAACAAGATATAAATATCAGAAAAACATTTACGCCAAATCTAATTAATATCAAAATGGCCCTTAAAAGCCACAGGACGTAACAAGCAGTCATCTTATAGTGATTCTGTCTAAAGAAATAACCTGGCTTTCAGGATTCTCAGCAGCCCAGCTGCAAGGTCACACTGGCACAAGGTCATTATGCAAAAGGAAGTTGACAATATCATACACATTATACATCACCTACTTCACATAAAGACCAACTCGGAAGTGAATTCATAAAAGAGCTAATGGCAACTCTAGCCTGTTTCCTATTGCCACAGCCAAAGGTAACTATCACCACTATCCACAGATCTTTGGGATGCTGATTTCATCTACTTTCTCTAGATTGTGTATTCTGAATCTGCCAGAGATTGAAACTAAGGCTGAGAGAGTTGTGTCAAATTCTGTCCCTGGCACGAGCGTAGAGAAAGCCCTACAATTACCACTTTGTAAATTATAAAAGAGCGCTTTTGCTAGAAAACAACAGACCTGGCAGCTAAGGAGTAGATCGCATTGGCAGATGAGGAAGGTTTAATTTTGGGGTGTTCACACTCTGTGGTTGTTGGCGGACCACTGTTCAAGCTCTGAAAGAAAAAAATTCAAACCAGGAATCAGAAACACCACATATACCAGTGTAGTTACAAAGCTGTCAGCCAGTCCTTCAACACATCCTCTGGGGGAATGAAGCATCTTCATTATTCCAGAGCATTTACTGCCACCTTAGAAATCCAGTAGGTCTGTAACAGTTTTCCCTCAGTGAGGGCACACACAGGGTTTTTCTCCTGTAGCCAACTGCCTGTTTACACAAAAACTGCAAGAACTTCATATCTTTTGAGACTCCAATGGCTTTCGCAAATTCAGCTGCAATAGGCCAAAAGGCCAAAATGTTAATGGGGGACAAGGGGAAAAGGATGCAGACAAGCACCCATATATGGAGACAGAATGACAATGGTGCAAGTGTCATTTTCTTAGCCAATCTGGCTAAAAATGTACTGGCTTTCAATTTTAGAAAGCTGGAGGTTTTAAAAGGAAAAATTAGGGGAATGGAATCAAAGAAAGCAAAACTGCCTGGGATTTCTTTCAGAGAACAATATGTTGGACTACTAAGTTACACATCATGACATTGGTAATAGTAACAGATCCAAATTTAACTCAGATTGAAAGGTGAACAGTGATCATGAAATTGTGGCTCATGACTGCTCA
This sequence comes from Calonectris borealis, assembly GCF_964195595.1. Lineage (NCBI taxonomy): Eukaryota > Metazoa > Chordata > Aves > Procellariiformes > Procellariidae > Calonectris > Calonectris borealis. Next base: position 2,833,433 of record NC_134335.1, on the reverse strand, counting down.
AACTGGCATTTGAGCCTTGCTCCCAAGAAGTACCAAAGTACTTCCCTGAGAAGTCCTCCCATTATTCTCCCTTGCCTGGTATTCACCAGTTCCTTTCCATCTCTCCCTTGGCACAAGATCACCCTATTCGGATGCAAACTATAAGAAGAGGGCATCTTGGAAGACTTAATTCCTCACAAATTACCTTCACTTCCAATACGCCTACTCACCACTGGGTTGTCCAGGTTGAGCGTGCTCCCAAGCCGATGGCTATCAGCCCTAGAGTCCATCTGAGAGGGCAAGGAAAAGGGAAGCGAGTGTCTGTTTGACAGTTCTCTCCCAGCCCAAGGGTCACCAGGGCTGAGAGCTACAGATGGGGCTTTTGGAATTGGCCTGGATGGCCACAGATCTGCTTGACGGTTGGAGGGCACAGGGGGTGGTTTGTCTCTCGAAGGACAGTCTCCTGGCGTGCAGGGCAGGGGACGTCTCTGAGGTCGACCTTCAGTCCCAATGGAATGTGGCCTGTCTGGAGGCGGTGGCGGGGGGAGATCTCTGAGCGTGGGCGGGATCGGCAGAGGTTTATCCTTGTGAAGAGTACCAGGTGCAGCCTGGAAGGCAGAAGAATGTAAAATATTACTTAACAAAGGTACTCTAGCCACAAAACAAAAAGGAGGGAGGCGAGCAGCAGAAGGGTGAGTTTTGGTTTTCGTTTTACCTGTTTTTACAAGAAATTATCTCAAAGGATGTGGAGATAACTCTCCACATCTCCACAAGTTAACCCTCCAGAGACACCTTCTCTACAGGCTTGAAGAGGTAACACAGTAACTACGTGCAGCTACAGGGAGGCACTAAACACCCCAGATTATTCTTCTTGAAGGAAAAAAAAAAAAAAACCTTACAGCAACATTAGATTGGATTCCAAACAAAGGATACCCATCATTTAAAAAAAAGATTCAATTGTAAGTTATTTATACAAGTTAACATTCATCAGTCAGCAATGAATATTCATAGAATTGGATATTTTCTTCTGCCTGAACTTTCAAGCATAATTTCATTACTTCATCCAAACCAGTTCAAGAACCGTTGCCATATCTCAACAGCCAATGACCAAATGCCACCAAGATCACATTACTGCCTTCTGCTAGTCAATCAGAAAACCATTTACTCTCTCCCAGTCACACACATTTCATTCCTTCCTGTGTTTTCTATCTGAAAAAAGGCTCGATGGAAAAATTTGTGAAGAAAAGTTTGGACAGGAATATGACACCTTCCCACATCTAGCCTGCTAGCTAGAACAAAACACAAGCCCATAAATGCGGCTCCAAAGGGCATAGGCAGCAGTGGCTGAGGCTGAAAATCAGTGAAGATATTGGTAATAACAATAACTTGGTAGTTCAACAGGAGGACACCAGTCACCCTAAGTGAGCAAGTACTTCAGCTTAAGACCAGCTTCTTTCTAGCAATTGCATGGATGAGTGTGAAGAAAAGACAGGCCCTTTAAACAGCAAAAAGGGACTCTCCTACCATGGATTCCAGAAGGAAGCATTTGCTTTCAGGACAGACTAGGCTCTCGTGGGGAATGGAAGGAAAGTGGCCTAACAGGACTACAGAAAAGGAGGAAGAAAAAGCCTCATGTGAAAGTACTTAGGGATGTCACAGAGAACATGTAGGTTCACCAGAATGCTCTTCTTCCTGCCTGCCCCACCAAAATCATAGCTGAAAGGGCAAACAGTGTGTTTGACCTTTGAAGTGGTTCCAGGACTGGAAGCCCCAGGCGGATTGGACGCTCGCTGCTGCAAAAGATCCAGTCGCGGTGGCACAGGAGGAAGGGTGGCCTGTGGAGCTACTGAGAACGGAGAAGGAGGACGCTCGACCTGAAAAAGAAAAGAATGGAAAAATCAACAAATGACAAAATCCAGCAGAACTCCTTTTCTCTAGAGAAGCTTTCAAGCTCTGTGACTTGTAGTGGCTTCAATATCACTATTGGTAACAAATTACTATATTAGTAACAACCACACACCAGTAAATAAAGGCAATTTCTCAGCACAACAGCAAGCCTTGAAGATCACCAGTGGGCTTAGCTGTGACACATAACTGAATATGCGCACTTAGCAATGGCACAATAAAAGACAAGCTGTTTGGCTGGAGTAACAAACCTGCCATACTGGGCCCTGAGCAGAAGCAAGCTTCTTTTCGACACAAGAGGGCATGATCTGCTGCAAATCCCACTTATCACTGCAGGCACCACTGTGCAAACTACCTTGACTACAGTGTCATGGCTGTTGCAGCAATCACTAGTGTGCACCAAATCCTCCATTTTTGTCCCTGGAAAGCTGTTTTTCCACCTAACAAATTGCAACACTGCCTGTTCTTCTCTTTTTCATAATTGTTAATTATGCTAGTGCTTTCTAACTTTGAAAAGCTTTACACAGGCTTGAACTCATTAATGCCAACAAATACAGAGTACTAGCCTACTGCAAACCATGACAAGATGTCACACTGAGGAAATCGCTTTGCTTCCCCAAGCTGTGTATACAAAAACTACCCCCAGGAATACAATTTACTGTACAATACTGTACAGTATTTCACAGGGTGGAAGCTAAAGAGAAATATGACCATAGGTAAACCAGCTTAGAGGATTCTTTCTGAACAGGAAAGGCAGATTATTTTTAGTGAATTCAACTATTAAAAATTAGCCAAATTCAAACCCACTTCCCTATGCAGTAAAACAATGCTAAGTGCAGATGTGCAAGAGCAACAACGTGCTTTTAGAAAAAACCTGCAGGGATCCATAAAGAATGCCTGTCTTGTACACATCTCATGGAAGGAAGCAGCACTAATGGCAGAGAGTTATCACAGCTTTATTATACAAATTTATCAGACACCATATGAAAAGATGACAGTCAAATTGACTTCCTCAGCAAAATAGCCTGCCCTCTACCCAGTTAGTCATCAGGACCTTGGGAAGACTATATCTGGTTGGCTGTATTCATCACTGTCGAAAAGGGATGAATTTTTGCTGATATGGGTAAACTATGGCTAATAAATCAAAAGCAGCATTGCTAAGCATGCAGAAAAGTGTTATAAACCTAGATCTTACATTCCAATAGGTCAAGCCAGCCTTTTCTCCCTTCTAAGGATCCTTTCAAGACAACACACAAAAGATCAAAGATTTCAAAGTGTGATCACTATTAGAACTGACAGTGTGAACTGAACTGACAAAACTGAACCTAAATCCCCGTTTTCCACACCGAGTAAAATCTCTCCTGTTACAAGGTCTGACAACCCTCACACGCACAAATCACTAAGACCACAGAAAACTGATGGAGAACATGCAGTCTTTGTACATACTGCCACTACTACTAGCACACACTCTGGTGACCTTACTTTGGTACCAGCGAGTTCTTTCATCATGAAAAGGGAATCATCAGCTCTGTCGTCATCATCATCATCATAACTGGGAGAGGGAGTTCCTTCTGCCCCTTGCCGTGATAATCCTCCTCCTCCTCTGGGGTCGAATGGGTCTACTACAATTGGCTCCGTGCCTTTGATTTCACAGCGGCAAAAAGGACAACCCTGGCCTTCTGATTCCTTCAGGGAAGAAAAGAGATCTGTTACAGCCACTATGACGCAGAAATTAAACACATAGTTAATATACAAAGAGATTTAACCCTGCTTTTTGGCAGGTACCTTTCAACTGAGAGGAAGACAGAAAGGCAAACTGTGCTACAAATATGGAGTATTTTCTTTCTGAAGTAGAAAAACAGCTTTTTAGCAAGTCCTCGCACTTCTTGCCTATTCCTAGATTAAGAGATCAGGTTTCTAACCAGCTTCTCCCTGCGCTGGTGAAGCTGGCACTGATATTACTGAACTATGAGTTTCTGTCCTCACTTATGCTACCTTATCTCCATACCTGAAGTAAACAGAATAGTTTTGAGAAGAGAATATACCGCTTCTGTAAAGGAGCAACTAGCTTCACTCAGAGAGATTAACAAGAGCCAATGCCTCACCTGCCAGGCAGTGAGACAGGACGTGCACATCAGATGGCCACATGGTTCAATCTTCACATCCTTGTCATTTTCAGCACATATTTTACACAGCTGAAACGTGGAGCCCATCTCACAATACAATTCATATTGTTCCTTGGGGAAAGATAGACAGACATGGTTGATACTGTAAAATAACAAGCATTATTAGTCATACATACAAGAAATCCAACACAAGATTTGCAGGAATAAATAAATTCCAAACAAAAGAACACAGTGCAAAGGAGAACAGAAGTCTGCAAAGATTTCACTATAATTTTATGTACTAGATACATCTGTCAAGCTCTGAAAAAAGCGGACTTCAAATTATCCCAGGTTTTCATTTATGTGTCCCAAGAACGGCCTAGGAAAGCAGGGCTCAAGACATGCTGGATGGCACAAAAGAACGAGTATTTGGCAGAACATTCTAAAATGAAATGTTAAAATCTTTCAGCCCTGCATAAAGCTTTACCTAACCTTTGCAATCTCCTCTGCCCATTCCTACCATTCAAAGATTTCTGCAACTCCTGTAAAATACAATACATCAGCCTTAAAAACAAGCCTTGGGGATACCAAGTATGACAGAATTGTATAAATAGCTAAGGAGGCTAGAAATTAGGAATAAAGCAAGCCAGATTAATGGGATAGAATACTTTGCTCACCTGTGTAACTTTAATGTGGTCCTGAGGTGTGGGCTCACACAAGCCAGTCAAGTCAGGATTCTGATTCCGTCCATCGGGAAATAAATAACTGTAAACAGTTGGGGGGGAAAAAAGATATCTCTCTATATATGTGCATATACACACACACATACATATACACACACACAATAAGGTTTCTTTTGGTGATGGTGGAGGAAAGAAAGAATGACGGTGAGAAGCGAGGGGTGGGAATTCAAGGTATTCTGAATTCAAAAGTAGTTTTGGAAGAATTTTACTATCAGACAAAAATCAAACATGTCATTCTTAAAAATAAAAAGAAGCTTGTTTTCCTCCCTGGCAGCAAGTTTTATTTTAAACAAGATGTTATGGTCCTAGACTAGTCGTCGTAAATCATCCTACAGCAAATCTGTAATATCCAGAGTAAGAAAACTAATGCCATAATACCAGTTGCGGCAGCTCAAATTAAGGACTCGACTGGAAAAGAATCTATGACAAGGGAAACACTGAGGCACATTTATCTGCTATTGCAAAGGACAGTACAGCTCTCCAGTGCAAAAGATAGCTGTCTGAGTATTCTCAAGTGCCAAAACCAGTTAGGTATATGAATTATTCCACTGACATCAATGGTACTGTTCACATGATTGAACTGTTCTGCTGAATCAAAGTCTAAATAGAAAGGAAGAGTTAAGAGATGTCCGAAAGGGGGTCAGTGATGTCACTAGTGATTGCTTGACCTCTGCAACATGCTGCCTCTCCTGTGAGGCAGATGATGTGTGACGAATCCAGAGGGTACATTTTACCATTCAACTGAATTTAAGACCTCACCACAGGATGAAGATATATAAAACAAACTCACAGTGAAAAAGGGCAAAAGGGCAAAAAACTTAATTTTTACAAAGTTACTTACAAGCCTTCCCTGAAGCCATCAATCAGTGCTTGAAAAAGAGGTTTGTTGTGGGGGATTGTCTGAAGAATGTTCCCATCTGCAGTGACATAGCCAATGGCCCACTGACCGAGTCGTGTACAACTCAATCGGAAAATATAACTAAAAAAACACAAAGGAAAGGAAACTTCAGTTTGAACTGGAACAGACAGGAAAGATTAAATGTCAAGTAGGCAGCCTTTCTCTGGCTATCTCAAGACAGCAAATAAAAACTAGTAGGTATAACTTGATGATTTATACCGGCTTTCCTCAATTTACCCCCAGGCAGATCAAAGGAGAACCTTGCAATCTGATACGAAGTGAGAAAAGCATCCAAGCACTGGCCTCCAGGTGAAATTAAACCCAGAATTCAGAGCAGGAAAAGTTAGCATCCTTAAAATAATTTGTTTCAAATTAACTTTAAAAAAACACAGCAAACAACAAAACCAACAAACAGACTACACAAGGTCTCAATTTTTAAAACCAGTACAGAACTAACAGTATAGTAACAACCTCCAGAAATGAACACTTGGCCCTTCCTGCATAAAGAGAAATCTGTTAGCCCTGTTGCATTGGGCCAACTTCTATCCAGGTAGGGTAGCCCAAAACTGCTCAGGTCCACAGCCCCCCCAGAAGCATGTGTTGCCCCCCACAGCCTCTGAATGTCCAGCCTGCAGCATTACCTTGCAGCCTACTCTGCCTACCATGCTGCTTTCTGCCAGCGCAAACACTGATCAACTGCCTTGTCTGTCTGAGGTTGGCTTGAAATGTACACACTGCCTCTAGGGACTGCAATCCGCCCAGCTCTCCTGGTTTTATGCTTATACACTAGAAAGTTATGGGACCTATAGATACATTCACTTATTCATGGTCCTAAACAGTCCACCATTTAGGCTCATTCTGGCAGTGTCTGCCTCTGCATTCTGCTCACGCCTGAGGGAGCTGTTGTGACAATTGTGGGGGTGGGCAGGACGTAAGTCATCACATGGAGGATAATCTCCAAATACAGGGCAAGCTACGTTTTTTCACAGTTTAAATTTCTAAGGAAGGAGGACAAAGACAAAATAAAACCAATCTCCTCAGTCAGCACAGCAATCAACGACGTTAGCAAGAATGATCAAAAAAGCCACTGCTGCCAAGCACTAACCTGCCAGGTTTGTGAATGAATTTCTGAAGCCGGGCTTTCACCTCATCATACGTTAGGAATGCCATATAACCAGGATGAGTCACCGCTAGGCTATTCCAGTTCCTGAGCAAAGAGGACCATGGCTATAGAAACAACAAAGAATTATATTAACCGTGCACTTCTAAAAGGTATCAACACATATAATATTCTTTAATCAAAGGGACCAGTTCTTCAGTTAAAGAAGCAGGTTTATCATCCCACCATAAATCCAGTAGAGGAACTGAAACCTACTTTCTCATGCAGCAGTCTTAGCATTTGAGTTTCTCTCATCAGTGATAAAAAAATCACCTAAGACAGACCTTAATCAAAACTCCTTTAATAAATGCCAAGGGAGAAGTCACTGAGGTCACAAAAAGACAGCTCAAGAATAGCTACCAATTTGTGCTGCTTCTGCAGAGAAAATGACTCTTTCCTGAGACAGGCATAAAGACAGGAGTTTAATAAGATTATGCACAGGACCAGAAACCACGACTAATCTGATCTCTAACACCGACTTCCTACGCAGCCTCAGGAAAGTGACCTCCTCTCTCTGTCTCTGTTTCACGGTGTGTAAGATGCTTGTGACTATTCCTTAACCACCTAACCTCATTTGGGTGTGGCAAAGATTACTGGCTAGTCTAAGATTTGAATAAATAAACCAGCACATACATGTTAAATATTCCTTAAAATGATGCACAAAAAAAAAAAAACAAAACAGTTTGAAAGCTCACAATCCTGAGAAGGGCTTGGGGGTCTAAATCTCATCCAATTTTTCCAAATTTCTCAACTTGTCTAAAAGAAGATAGTAGCTCCCCCTAAGAACTTTGCATCTCTTGGAAATTGCAGCAACTCTTAACTTGCTCTTTATGTACTATAGTTGGAAAAAGTACTGAATGAGATCAGCTACATTGCAACACCGAACATGGGAATTTTTCATCTAGACATATCTTAATTACAACCCACCCTATCACATGGGAAAAGGCAAGTCAGAGCCAAAGAAGTAAGTTTGTTCTTGTAAATACCCAATTGCACCATCAGAAGCTGTGTTTTTGAGCTTAGCATTACTAAAGACTGTGGGTTAGAATTTTACCTACTATTAATATCACTTCAGTAATACAGATATTTCTCGTGCACAGAACACAGACATGTCCACAACATCCTGGCTGTGTCAGTTCAAAAGCTAGGAAGCCCAAATTTCCATGCTTGTGCTTCATCCTGAACAACCCCCCCATGGAAAATAAATCTGACAAGAAAGAAAAGGACAAGGAAAGACAGACTGATAAACTAAGCTTCACATTTCCTGCTTTACAGAAGTTGTGTCAGAACTTCAGTCTAAAAGTGACCTTCAAAAGGGAAAAACTGATTCATGGGAGGATACTGAATGTGCCTTACAGTTGCAGTATATATTTAGACAATCTTTTCTTCTACAACCAGAAGTATCACACAGTTTTACTGCAATATTTACTCCTAAATATTACTAGAGCTGTTTAGGGGATGAAGGGCAAGACGACCAAATCCCTTACACACTAAAATGGCATTATTTATGCTGTAAAATACAGTTTGTCCTGGGGAAAGAGTCTAACTTGAAGCACTGAGACACATTTCAAGTGATTTACGTTCCTCAATTCTTACCTGAAAAAGTCGTGTGAAGATATCAAATTCAAATACTGAAATGTAGTCATTGCACGTCAAGTCAATCGTTGACTTCAGGGCCATGGCTTCCAGCCCTGAACTGATTGGATGCACTTCGTGCAAGGCCTGACGGAAGCTCTTCCAAGGAACGATAGTCCTGGGGAAAACCAAGCCATCTATAAACGTGGTATGTCTGAAGACAACCACCATGTACATACCTTATACCTTTTTTTTTGTGAGTATGCACCTCATGATAATAGAAGAGAGGAAAATCAAAATTAGCCACAAGAGATTTATTCATGTTATGCAGGCAAGGATTTCTTGGTACTGCAGGGAATCAGCAGCCAAATGAACTTTAGACAATTTTCTCTGCATACGCAAAATTTTGGAATGTGAAGTCGAGCTCTGCTTTCTCCTTTCCTTTTTTCTGCAGTCCTATCATGTCAACGCTTGTACATACCCTGGGCTGTATACAACACCATCACTTGATAAGAATATCATAATGTTGCAGCTGGTAGAGAAGGAGTTAGCAGTAAGTCTTTTAGTAGAGGTCTAGACAGTTAAAAAAAAAATAAAATGCTGCAAACAATTTTCTAGAGGGATTAACTGGAGAAGTAAGAGAATCAGAAGCCAAAACAGAGGCTCCTGTTTAAAGGAATATTTTCCTTCTTTTAAAGTATCAAGTGGAATAGAAACATACAAAGAACATACCCAGCTTCAGACAACTGTGTTATTCATGAGTAAATATATTATTGTTTTTTGTTCGACAGCTATTAATTAAACTCTTTATGTGAAGTATATCTTAGTTACCTTAGTTAGAAAGCAGTACCCAATTCCATTAACTTTAATCCTCAAACGTTGCTGTGGACATCTCTACATTTCATTTAGTCACCATTTTATTAGATACAAAAATTAAAACTGACATTTCAACAGTTTACACGCAAATATATATTGCGCTTCACTTTTTTCTTCATTCTATCTTAACAAAGCCATTATGCAAACTGACAAAAGTTGAGAATCCAGAAGAAAGGTGACTAAGTGATTGGAAAGACTAATTGGAGGGGAGATGAAAAGAATTTAATATAATGGCTTAGCTAAAGGACAGCTAATATTGGGGACATGGTAACCTTTGGAAGAAGAAAGCAGATTATTTTGCATAGTTCATGGAGCTTACTTACAAGTTAAAGAATTAAATTAAGGAGAGGAAAATTTAAGCTGAATAATTGAGGGAAATTCTATGACAGTACAAGAGTCTCCTAGGGAAAGTGGGGACAGACCCATCACTCGACACATTTAAAACAAGACACAACAAAGAACTCGGAAATATAATGTAGGAACAATTCTGTATCTCACCCCAGAGAGTGGACCAAATGAGTAGTAGGTCTCTCCCATCGTTCATTTTCACCTGACAAAGACCTTTTTGAACCACAAAACAGAATTTTTAAAAATAGAGTGCTGTGTGCAATTTGTTCCCATATCTCTATTTTGAAGCACAGTTAGAAACTTACTTTTCACCAAAAGCCTTTCTCCAAAATTCTGCAGCATCTGCCTTGGTGATCCGGAATGTGTCTCCCTGGAAAAGGCCACTTGGGAAAATACCTTTGAGTTCTGCCAGCATATGGCTGAATATCAGGGATAACTTTGTCAGGTTACGCCTACAAAGGACCACAAAAATCCCATTTATTTTAGAAAAGACAGACATGATTTAGCACTCTGAACAAAACAGAAATAGTACCTATTGCAATTTAAGAAGTACCCCAGCCTAGAAAACTCCTCTCATTTGGGACTACTTTTCAAGTATTTACCCAGCATTCAGAACACATCCATCACACGGTACTTATCAGCAAGGTCTGTGTTTGTCAAGACATTTTCCACAACGACTAACTTTGCATAACCTCTTTGAGGTGGGCAAGTTATTTCCAAGGCAACCCCCTCCAAGGAAATGCATTCACAGAAAATATCCAAAACCAATATTCACACCTCACCTATTAAGTAACAGCATAATTGGAGCCAAAACTTTATCAGACTCCTTTGCTCTTGGGTCTGAAAGTTCCTCATGAGACCACATAAAACTACTACTGCCTTGGATCACGTAAGCCGAATGTCTTTCCAAGTCTCCAGAGGGTCCCAACACAATAGATCAGCTCAGAGAATGTCTAACCAATAATAACAGGCCCAGCTCCCAAGGGAAGGTCAAAAACCTGCAGATTTTTTCTAAAATGGTAGTAACTTACATACAAAAGCTTGACGGTTAGGGCGCTCAACTGTATTGTGATGAGTAATTATCCAATTTGAAATACAAACTGGTACCCCAAGTCCCTTCTCTGCCTGATGACATTCATTTATCAGGAGTGCTCTAGTCCATCAGGGTATGCCCTTTATCTAAACTGGAGAGTGAAAGTTGGAGAAGAGAAGAGATATTCTCTGCTTCGGATTTAGTCAACATGCAAAAGGTTTCCAGAAATAGAAGACAGGAGGACTACTGCCCAGCACAGAGGACACAGCAGCATTGGGAGCATTTCGGGTTATATGCTTCATAAGAAACTAGCATTGGACTGGCATCAAATCCCAGCAGTACAAACTGCAGACCAGGACTGCTTCTTCCCTGCTTGTAGTCTTAGCGACTACATTAAGGAGGTAAGCTCTGTATTGTAACTGTGCTATGCAGAAACAGAGCTAGCTTGGGTACCTCAAAGCATCAGCGCCTGTAGCAGTACAGGAATAGCAAAATAACAGTCTTCCTACTTAGGAGTCAAACAATAGCACTACTACACACTAGAGAGGTCGTCTTCTACTTGTAGATGGAAAAAAGAAATCTATTCACTAGTGGCACCTCTTTCTCTCATTCCTTTACCCAAACAAAGGATGACTCTCTTCTCCCCCACTCCATTACATTCTCCAAATGCTAGGAAAATGGAGATCCTGAAGAGAGACAGGGATATTTCTAGGCCAGAGGCTTTTTTTTCATCCCCACGTCACATGCTTGAAGGTAAAAGAAGGAACTAGTATCATGCAGGAAAGGACAACTTCTAAGTTATGTCCAACAGACCAGAGCTAGTCAGAAGACTGCATCAGCCACCAAGGCATTGCACAGACTCAGTTGACACTGAGCAACAAGTTACTTTGCAGACTTCAAAATACTGAACTATTTAGAGAGGGGTTAGAAGCATCCCCTGTCACACAGTATCTTCTTAATGCCTTGTTTTCCAAGCTCTCTAAGTATGCTACTATTATAGTGTACCATCTCCCTGAAGGCAGCTGTGCTTGGCAGAAAACTAAGCTCCTCCTCAGTTTCAGCCTTTCACCAATTTCTAGTATTCTGCTTGGATTGGTTCCAATTTACTTAATCTTGGACATTTTTCAGATACCGCTTGCTCCAGACATGCTATTCCTAGTTGAAGTACTTATCCTATTAATCTTCCTGATGGTGGATCTGACCTCCAGCTAAAGGACATAGGTAACTGCCTCCAGCCTTTCTGCAAAAATTTCCTTGGACATTTGGGCTTAGGTCTTCTAGCTCCATGTCATACTTTCACTGAGTCTAAACTCAATTGGAAATGACCTACTTTGCTTGACATATATTCTACCATATACTCAGCTCCACATGAGCCCTTTCTCCATGCTATGATACAGTCTGGGTAGACTAGAAGGTATACAGAGCTCAAAACTATAATTCTTCTTTGACAGTGGTTCTCCTCTCTTACCCTTATTTATTCAACTACATTTTAATTTGCGTCTCAGCAATGAAAGCCGCTCAAAGTATTTATAGAAGGTGCCAGCTATACAGCAAGGGATTCTGGTTTTTGTCATTTCACACATGTCCGATAACAACAGGTGCTCAAGATTAACGTAAGTAAAACTACCCAGATGCTCTCCTGTAGGCTGCTCCATTCAGCAGCTCTCTACTGGATGTGTTACGCATTCAAACTGTGTATAGTTTAAAGCAGCTATACAATTTGGCTGTTTGATTCTATAAACACCGACTGAAAAGCTTTGCTGTCCACCACCCTTTGTCAGTTAAGCAGCCTCCACAGAGAGGGGCTGTCAGACAGTCCCCTTGACTTACCAGCATATCACAATTTCCAGTCATCTTGCTTTTGCAGTTTTGTTATACCTTTGGAGTGCTACTGTAATTCCTCACCTTCTGCTTTTAGGAAGGTTTATTCAGCACGTCTTTAAAAAAACTATACAGGATCCTATGTGTAGGAAAAACTAAGCTGTATGAGAACAACAAAGTAATGGCTTCCTATGTGATCATAATCACATTTATGAAGATCAGTGAATCGGGACCTAGATGTATGGATACACAAAGAAGCTGCAGCAGTACAAAACCAGGCTGTTACCTTATCGGTAGTATCTGTTTGTGCACGTCCCCACACTGGTGTAAAGTTAAGTAATTCAAAGTTGTATATTCCTCTTTCCAGTAGCAGATAAGCAACTTTGCATTTACCAGGGGAAGGCTCAGGTACTGAGGCACAGCCACTGGCTAATCCTACAGAGATGATTTAACTGTAAAGTCACACCCCAGCTCTCTTTCTCCCTCCAGAGGGTAGGTTCCCACTGTGTCCCTGCAATGCCTTTGGCTGACAAACACTAGAAAAATTGCAAATCAGAGATTCTAGCTGCGGAACTTGTTCCCCAAGCTGTCTTCTGAAAGTCCTCACTTCCATAAAATGACACAAAAGATAACAGTTCATGGCAGTGCAAGAGAAAAAAGCAAACACCATGCTATTATGAATCATTTAATCCATCTATAACTCAACCAAAAAAGAGATGGTATTTGCTTTTACTAAGTTTATAAAAATGGAGGTTTGAGCAAAAACTGCTAATTATTTTGTTACACTAACATGGAAGTAATTGGTAAGAATTAAATTCTGAATCATTTCCTTGAAGGGTTAGTGTGCAATATTTGTGTGCAATCTTAGCAGGTAAAGTGGCATCTCACAGCAATGCATTAATGCCAAGTGACTTCCACAAAGTTAGCAATCCTAAAGCTGTTTAGGTATATGGCACAAGCTAGCACTGACTTGTTAGTACTCTTAACACTTGAAAAATCATGGCTTATTTGTGAAAAAATTCTAAGCATGGCTTGAAACTAATGTATGCAATATTTGCCAGACAGAAGGAAAATCATTTCAGGCATATACTCTCCTATTGCTGCCCAGCACAGTGTGAAAATTTGGGTATGACCAGACAAGCACACTGATGCATTTCTGACCCTCGAACAAGAAACTAAGTGAACAAGTCCGTGGTTTAAACAAAGCAACAGTTAACGCTGCAAGAAGGCAAGGTATATTCCTGTGTCCAGTTGCTTATCACTTCTGCCTAAGAGCCTTCTCCCTTAGCTGAGTTTCAGGAAGTGCTTGCACTCAGCTGAGCACATCATTTCAGCGAAAGAAGTAAAAACTTCCGCAGGCTTAAGGATGGTTAAAAAAATGATTTTACACACACAACCAGATATTGAGGGACTCCGTTTCCAAAAAAGTTTCTAATACCTGAACATTTTCAATTCTTAAGGTTATCATCATTTTTGACAAATATTCAGCTGTATCTTAGAAAAGCAACAGCAAAAACACAGGAAGTGAACCTAAAGAGCAGCAAATTGCAGAATATTTTATGTTAGTAACTAGCTTTTACATGCAGCGACTTGTTACCAATCCTGTGCTAAAAGGACAAACATTTTCTTTCAAGAGTGCACTCCCTTATTTTAACAAGCCAAGTTACACATTTGTAAATTAATACAGCCCAAATAAATGCTTGCAATTACAAACATTTTTTTATTGGCATATCAAAGTTTAGTGATTATGATTGTATTTTATTTTTAGTAACATCAGCGAAGAGTACATCATTTACCAGCAGTCCTGGTTAACAGGGGAGGTCCTGGATGACTGGAGGCTTGCCAATGTGACGCCCATCTACAAGAAGGGCCGGAAGGAGGATCCGGGGAACTACAGGCCGGTCAGCCTGACCTCGGTGCCGGGGAAGATTATGGAGCGGTTCATCTTGAGGGTGCTCACAAGGCACGTGTGGGACAACCAGGGGATCAGGCCCAGCCAGCGCGGGTTCATGGAAGGCAAGGTCCTGCTTGACCAACCTGATCTCCTTCTATGAGCAGGTGACCCGCCTGGTGGATGAGGGAAAGGCTGTGGATGTGGTCTACCTGGACTTCAGTAAAGCCTTTGACACTGTCTCCCACGGCATTCTCCTAGAGAAGCTGGCGGCTCACAGCTTAGACAGGTACACTCTTCGCTGGGTAAAAAACTGGCTGGACGGCCGAGCCCAGAGAGTTGTGGTGAAGGGAGTTAAATCCAGTTGGTGGCCGGTCACGAGCGGTGTTCCCAAGGGCTCAGTTTTGGGGCCGGTCTTGTTTAATATCTTTATCAATGATCTGGATGAGGGGATCGAGTGCTCCCTCCGTAAGTCTGCAGACGACACCAAGCTGGGCGGGAGTGTTGATCTGCTGGAGGGTAGGAAGGCTCTGCAGAGGGACCTGGACAGGCTGGATCGATGGGCTGAGGCCAACTGTATGAGATTCAACAAGCGCAAGTGCTGGTCCTGCACTTTGGCCAAAACAACCCCAAGGGACTCTCTCAACCAGTGTCCTGAGCACGCCAAAGTCTGCCCTCCGCAAGTCCATGGTAGCGGTTTTGCTGGCCCCCCTCCTTACTTCGCCAAGAATCGAGAATTCTATCATTTCATGGTCGCTAAGCCCAAGATGGACTCCAACCACCACATCTCCCACCAGTCCTTCTCTGTTTGTAAACAGCAGGTCAAACAAGGCACCTCCCCTGGTATGCTCACTTATCAGCTGCGTCAGGAAGTTATCTTCCACACACTCCAGGAACCTCCTAGACTGTTTCCTCTCTGCCATGTTGTATTTCCAGCAGATGTCGGTAAGTTGAAGTCCCCCATGAGAACAAGGGCAAGCTGAAGCAATGGAGATGAGGACAGTTGCTGATGGGACACAGTCCTGAAGACCAATGGGGTCCAGGAAGGCTGGATGTTCTTCAAGAAGGAAGTCTTACAAGCGCAGGAGCAGGCTGTCCCCATGTGCCGTAAGAAGAACAGGCGGGGAAGACAACTGGCCTGGCTGAACAGGGAGCTCTTGCTGGGACTCAGGAAAAAAAGGAGAGTTTATCACTTGTGGAAGAAGGGGCAGGCAACTCAAGAAGAGTACAGGGATCTTGTTAGGTTGTACAGGGAGAAAATTAGAAAGGCAGAAGCCCAGCTAGAACTCAATCTGGTCATTGTCATAAGAGACAACAAAAAATGTTTTTACAAGTGTATTAACGACAAAAAGAGAGCCAAGGAGAATCTCCATCCTTTTTTGGATGCGGGCGGGAACATTGCCACCAAGGATGAGAAAAAGGCTGAGGTACTTAACGCCTTCTTTGCCTCAGTCTTTAATAGTCAGACCAGTTATCCTCAGGGTATTCAGCCCCCTGAGCTGGAAGACAGGGACAGCGAGCAGGATAAACCCCCCATAATCCAAGAGGAAGCAGTTAACAACCTGCTACGCCGGATGCTCACAAGTCTATGGGGCCGGATGGGATCCATCCGAGAGTACTGAGGGACCTGGCGGAGGAGCTTTAGACCAGAGATTCCCAACCATTTTTGGCCACAGACCTCCAGCAATCTTCCATGTTTCTTATAGACTGTGATGGCCCTCTTTCAAACTTTTAGCTAAACACAGTAACAAACACGAATACTGTTACCAAGAGTTGCATCAGAGGTATGCCAACCGCAGTTTGGGAATCACTGACATAGGCACCTAAAACCCATTGACAGTCAGTGGAATTTAAACCCTGTCATATAAGCACTTTTGAAAACATTACCCAGGGACCACAGGCCACATCAGTTGGCTCTCCTCATTGTTTACAACTGAGCTGAAGGCAACACCTGTACCAGCTTCAAACGAAAAACTACAGCATGTTTCTGTTCAGTGGTTAGGTCCAGAGAGAGAGCAACAGCTACAGTTTAGGTAGGATTTCATGTTCCTGCAAGTGCTTTCACACATACATGCACAGTATTCAGCTTATTATTGTTAGATAGTGAATCAACCACATACATAAAAAGTGAAAGCTTAGAAAGCCAAATATTTTTCCACTCTACACGGTAACCAAATATTTTACTAAGAAACATCTGCAGTAATAACATGGAGGCATTATCCCTTCCATACACAGTGTTAACAGAGAACTGCTTCTTTAGCAACCCAGAAACATCACCAGAGCCTGTTGTTTAGCTGCAATTACACTAGCCTGTAAAATTGTGCTACCTTTAAACTGATGGCACTCTAAAGATGCAGGTCTCAAGCAATCGTTTTGGGGAACAAAAACCAGCATGAAGCAAGACTGTTTCTTCAGTTACCCAGTGCTTATCAATCAGCTGCTCCCCCAAGGCTGGGCCAGGCCTGCCAGCGGCTCTGCAGGCTGAACAGGCATGTTTCTTCGTCCTCCCTCCTCCGTGCCCCCTCCGCTGTGGTTGTGCTACTTCCTTCCTGCTGCATGACTGTTTTTGCTCCATGCATCTTAGCGGAAGTCAAAAGGTCGAGCAGGCACTTCCATTTGCACTGCAGTTCTTCGCTGCAGCTCCTCCGCTGGCCGGGCCCCACCTGGGTTTTCTGGTGCTGTTGCCTCCCTCAGACCTAGGGCAGATTCTTCTTTTCCAGTTTCCTGTTTGCTGGACAAAAGCATTTTTCCACTATATAGGCTCAGTCTTGCAAAACCATTAATGGCAGAGGACGGTTTTAATCGGAGCATTGCCTCTTTCAGCTACATCAACACGATTAGTTAAATTAATTCAAGTTACAAAGTTGTACAGCACCTAATGTGCTTCATGACTAAAATGCCTTTCTTATCTCAAGGCAATGTTAATATAGTACTACCATTTCTGCCACTGCCAGCTAAAATTTTTTCATTTTCTTCCAATATTTCTCAACTACTTCACAGCTAACCAACTGACATAGTATAATTTTGTTCCTCACACATAGCGAGGAGACTGCTCCACTGGATGATTTAGTCACAATATTGTTGCTCACATGCCATAATTTGACACGTACATAATGTCACATCCGTAAAGCTCGTTCTGTTGAAAGCATGCTACAAACACCACTGTACAGAGGAATTAAGAGCTGTAACACAAGACAACCAATTACAAAATGCTTCACTTCTCTGAAGTTGTTGTGCATATTTATTATTTATGACCGAACTTTCAACGGGATTTTCGTATTTGCACTCCCACTGACTTCAGTTACACTTGTGAACACTGGGTTTTCACAAATAACATTCAACCTCTCTAAGAACAGGCTGCATTTAACAGTTTCTTCAGAGGAAGCTAAGACAAACACAGCCACACCTCCACCTTGGCCCCAGAACAAAATTAAGCCAAACATGACTCAATTGACTTCATCACAACACACTTTTAAGAAAATGCTCTATTTCATAAAATCAGCACCAAACTGGCTAAATTACACATCAACACTGAAGATTTAAGGGGGTAAAAAGAATTCAAGTCAGAGGACCTAAGCTACTGTAAAACCATCCTATTCAAAACTCAAGAGAAGGCTCTCTCTCTGCACATCAACTTGGCTGTTTAAAGGGGGATGACCCAAAACTGCAGCTCACAACAAGAAATGCAATCTCAGTACACTGAAGGAATGGCCACAGAGCATTTTTTAAAAAGTATACCTATTTATTCTAATGGAAAATTAAGGGAAAAGGCATTACAGAGGATGTGGGAGCATCTGACACCTTAGCACAAAACTCATTGACTGAAAGGCAGAGGCTCCTAGAACAGATGATGCAGTTTCTAATTGTTTCTGTCCTCACAGAATTGCAGAATTAATGCATTCAACCAGGACAACTCAGATGCACCACTTCCCTTCTTCAGAAATTCTACATTTATTTGGCAAAAGAATTACAAATTGGTGGCTTGGAAATGAGATGATTAATCAGTTAAACCGAGCAAACACACACTCTAATCACTGTACTATTATTCACTGCCACTACTGAAAACCTGTATTTTTTCTTTAAACAACTCACAGTCCAAAATGGCTTCTGTGGTATCGCAGCCTTCTGTCTCCAGTGGCTCTCCATGTAAGTTTATGACATGCAGAGCTGCAAGCACACCATAATTATTTCACTACTTGAGCAATTAATGCTTGCTTTTCTGTAAATCACATCTCAACAATCCTACTGATGGATAAGACTTCCTTCAGGATTTTGACATTCCTCTGAATATGAGATCATACTAAACCTTCTGAGGCAAAAAAAAAAAGTTTTTTACCTCATTTTACAGGTGAGGCAGCTGAAGGACAGAAAGAGAAACTGCTGGAAGCTAGAATTACAACTAGGGAATTTCTAATTCTTTATCACGTGCTCATTATTACAGAATACTATCCACTTACTAAGTATTACTGCAAGAAATTATAACTAAGGAAATACAAGTTTCCTACCTTCTCACTTCTGGCTTTACTTTGGAATTACACACCACCAGATGATGTTTAGGTAACAGGGTTAGATCCACTACAGGTAAACGCAAGCTCCAGTACTTAAGAAAAACAAACAACCCAAAACCTCAGTTCTTGAGTCCTGCAAATAGCCAAACATTATTTTTTCCTGCAACTACTTTACATCTTACAATTTGGTATTTGGAAAATTTAAGAGCTAAAAAAAAAAAAATCAGCTCTTTTAACGAGTCTCCAACAAATAAAATGCATCTTTCAGAAACCACAAAGGTGTAAGGTTATCACATAACACATGCTTTTCAGATGTTATGAACTATGCACCAGACATGAGTAGTTAGATTTCAGCAGATAGGTAGCTGCACCTGGTTCCAGAAAGAACTGTATCTTATATCCTACTACCACACCAGCAAGAAGTTTTCTGCATGCTCTTCATGTTAACATAAAACTCCAGCCTATCCATATAAGCAGTAAGTGGAAACACTTGAGGTGATCCCAAGATGCCTTTTATAACTCTGAGACAGCTTAAGGGTCCTCTACACAGAGTAATCAGTTTCAAAAATACAAACAGCGGAACTACTTTCAACAAAACTTGCAACACAGGAAGTGAATGAAATTCCATTTGACTATTACTGGCTCAACAGAAGTCACCTTACAAAGTTATGCTGGGCCACTGCTCTGTAACATTTACAGAGCTTCCACAGGACAGCTAATATAGCAGATTAACAGCAAACCAGACATTTTAGAATCAGCAAATTAAATGCTTGTACTATAGAATTTTACAGCATCAGCTAATGCTACCTTGATTTTGTAGACTAGCTCATCCCAGCACCCTTTGGGAAAAAGGAAACAAACACATAATATGTTTATCACCTCTTGTTAATACAAGGTTCAGCTCCAAATATACTTTTCCATTTAAAGAACTACAGGCTTCGCTGTTTCATTCTTTGCGGAGCTATAAAACCAGCTAGTTAATTCTGCATCTTCAAGACTTCACTTACTGAAACAGCAAAATGGGAACAGGTACACATAAACCACAGGACGAGATATTTCTGTCCATTCTTGGTCTAATCCCAGTTCCATTAAATACTCTCAACTGCAGGCTTGAATAACCTGAATGCAAGGTAGCACTATTGCCTCCTCTGCAGAGGAGCTGGTCTGCATCAGGGGATGCCGTGGGTGCCAGAGTGCCTGGCTAAGTATGTCAGCTCCCGCACAGAACACACATCTAACTGCATCTGGAAACTAAACTGGCATGTTCGTAAGACGTTACACCTGAGCTGGCCCCCACAAAGCCACATCAGAAATGACTGCAACCACTACATTAGACTTTTACCCTGTTTAATATCTGCAACAAATCTGTGTACAATAGTTGCGACTGCTGTGAAGCTTCCCCTCTACTCCTTCCCTCTGCCTTTTTTACCAATTAATTATGTCTGCAGCCAAAAATACAATAGTCAACTAGTGAAAGGCATTCTCTGCATGCACTATTTATTTCCATTCTAGATTTTTTTTAAACACTACGAATTGTAGCTTTAAAGAAGGAAGAAATTCTATAGACTAATTCCTTTTTCAGTACCGTAGATATTACAGGACAGAAATATTACACAAAACATACATACCTTACAGTCTTCTGAATCCTGGCACTTTTCAACTAACACATATAAATATATATATAAGTGCCTTGAGTTCTGTGTGTAAAGCATGCCAATCAGTTTAAAGTGTCATGCAAAATATACTGCAGGCCACAAATGATCAGAAAACTTTGGCATACTCGTACCATTATGCAAATGGATGTGACTGATCTGATGCAGAAAGGACACCACAGTCCAGCGTGCTGACCAGAAGCACCAACCTATTGACCTTTGAAGGATCTGGACCTATTATTCTAGGCACAAATGCTAGTGTTATCTTTTTAACAAGCTAGATTTCTTTCAATGTTAAGAGGGTAAAAATCCACTTATTTTTCTGGATTTAAATATTATAGAAAGCACTTTAAAGAGAATAATTCATTTGATATGATTAGTGGTCTTTAAAGAGCTCAATGTATACTCAGAGGATTGACAAGATAAAGGATAACCTCTCACCTAGGTAACAGATTAATTCTTTTACCAGATTCAAGGGACTACACAGCAAAACTTACTGCTCAGAAGAGCACTACTCATTATACTTATATTTGGGCTCTCTGCACTGGAGTAAAAATTTATATTTCAGTGGCTACTTGCTACAGTTAAAGGGAAAAACAAAGCACAAAATCCCTGTTTCCAAATCAAGGAAGAATTCATATTGCACACTTGATCTTCAGCCGCCGCAAAACTATCTTGGGTATCATGACGCCATTGAGGGATTCCCTGGCAGAAGGACATGTAAGCTTTATCGCTTCATTCCCAACTTGCATCCTGTCAAAATACTAAACCCAAGATATTTTGCAACATACATACTCCAGTACAACATACAACTCTGGCATATGTTTGCTTTTCAAGCTTCAGACTCTAGGATTGCAACTAATGGCAGTACTTGCCCAGCCCGTAGCTGTCCTGCTGAGTAATTTGGAAACAGCTCTTCTTCCCCGCCGCCCCACACCATACCCACTTACCATGACCAACTTATCCTCTACAGTAATTTTACAGTCCTTTCTACAGGTGCGTAGCAGTCAGCAAGCCACATTACCTGAGGCAGCTGTCGGTGGCACATAACTGAGTGCCATCTGATCCACCTTCCAGAGGTGGAAACAGGGCAAAGCCAGCAAGTTCACAAACTAACACCAGAGAAAGTATTGCTTCAAACTGTTGGGAAGCAGCTGGCCTAATTTTGTTCAGTACCTTCTAGCAAGCTGGGTTTTTTTGTCAACACTATCTTATAGTTCAGAAAAGCTTTCACGCACCAAAACACAATCTGTTTTCTGGCTGAAAAGGCCATGACTGCAGACTTCGTCAAATCAACAGAAATCCAAAACATGGCATTTTGGCCCTTAATACACAAGCCAAGCACCCAAGAAACCCAATATGGTTGCCAAGTAACAGTGACACATTTTTGCCAGCATCGAGAAATCTATCCACACTTCAAATGATAATTACTACAAACTAAATAACACACTTGCACTTCCATCCACAACATCAAGTCCACAGAGTTAGTCTTCCATAAAACTCTACAATTTTATAGGCTCTGAGAGCTAAGAAGAATAAAAATCTTACTTCCTTATTATGCAATAATCTAAAAGCTTACAATTGCCCATAAATTGATTTTCAAGACAGTGGTCCAATTTTTGATGGAAAGAAAACTAAAATAAGTGCAAGCTTATGCCAATTATGATAAGCATTACTTAAGTTCCACAACTATTACCTAAACTAGCAATTTAAAGCCAAATTAAAAATAAATTCACATTCCTCTCTTCAACAACATTTAAATGATAATGAATTTCTTCTTGGGTAGTTAGTTTCATTGCCAGGCACCAGCATATGAACACCTTTCTTGTGGGCAGCTTTGGAGCCTGTTCTTTTCTTTAAGATGTTCTAATTTAAATGCAGATGTAGACTTCACACTAGTGGGTTTTGTTTTTTTTTAAAAAAAAAAAAAAAGAGTCTTCGCTGTGTGAGAAGGAAGTGACAGAAGGAGGACTCACACACACCACGCACCATTTGAGTTCCACATTTTATACTATCTCTTTTTCACCAGACAGGAGTGTGTGCAAGCACTCTAAAATATGAGATTAGAGTACTAACCCCCTCCCTTCCCCCAGAAGGCTTTTCTGGTTCATGGCTTAGCACAAGTGTTTTCCAGCTTTTTCCTCTTCAAATCTAATTTTTTTTTTAAGTCATTTTTCATGCATTTCCTTCCCCTTTAGAGATATGCATGGTCATTTCCAGTAGACATTAAATATTGGTAGCTTTTTCCTGTGTAAATTAGTAAGTTCACATTGGAGCTAGAGAAGAATATGAAATCCTGCTGAGCCAGCATCCCATAAGGCTACTGTCAGAAAGACGACAGTTAAATACGGACTAGCTTCCCAAACCTTTTTTGCAACTCCATGTTATATGGAGAGGGTTTATGATATTCCCTGCCTAACCCCATTTCTCCTCCACAGATATGTTAGTTTTGTTAACCAGGTTTGTTAACAGTTTGTTTTCCAAAGTATGCAAGCTGAACTAGTAAAATAACTTGTGCTATTTCCTAAACATCCAGTCCATATCCTGAGTAATTACTTCTCTTCAGCCTTTCACCTCACCCCCACCCTCCAGCTTACATAACTGCATTCTCACGTGGAAACATTTGCAGTGGTCTGATTTTATTTAGAAAATAAATTTTCTGGATTTTTGCTCGTAACAGGCTGGTTTAACATAGCAGTAAATTTAATTCCTTGGTGAAAAATGGACTCTTCAGCCTAATTCATCCTTTCCCAAGTAACAGACAATTCCTATCCCTGTCTACTGATCAGCAAGCTATTTTTCTGTCCTGCCATGTGAAGTATTATCTATTTACACAACTGCAAAAAAGCTGCTGCAATGAGTAATTTATGTAGTGGGGAAAGCTGACGAATGACAGTTCCTCTGTGCAAGTAAGAGGTCTGGGGAAGTAAAAGCTTTCTGCAATAGAAACAAAAAAATATTCCAACGTAACCACTGAGCCTCTAAATTAAACTGTAATCAAGTGCTTAGGCAAGTTCAGCGTGTTCAGAGTAGCTGCGGCATTAGCATTAGTGGCACTATCAATCAATGGAACCATCACATTGCAGGAAAAAGATATGTATGTTTAACCAGTTTTTGTTACCACTAGTTAAAAAGTAAACTTAAGAAATTCACCATATTTAAAGGGTCAGAGAAGTCACACATTTACCACTGTAGGCACAGCAAGCTACTCAGTGCTAAATAGGTGTACCTTTCTCCTTTGCATATAGACCTGCTAAGTACCCGCTACAGAATTTCTTTTACTGCACTGTTTCAGCTATATAGGCTACAAACTTCATCTCCGAGTGTTTTTTTGTTTTGTTCTTAAAACTTCAGGTGACAAGGTTTAAAATGCCTTTTGCACTAGAAAGCACTGTGGACCTACAAAGAATAGGAACGGACAGCTTTGGAAATGTGTATAGCCTCAAGAATACCTGCTAATTACTGCAGTGCAGCCGATTATTGAATTACCTTTAGTTTACTGCAAGCATATGACAAAATATCCAGAATGATTAAATCTCGAAATACTATTTGATCCAATATCAAAGCCTGCAGGTGTTACTATTTTATTTTACCAGATCCCCAAATATATAATATGTGTTAAGAGACCAACCTACCTATTAGCAAGGGCAACCCAAATAAGCTCCCAAGCTGTCAAAACTCAGAGGAGCAATATAGTATCTCCACTAAAAAACCCACACCTACTCAGAATTCACAAGTTGAATCTGATCTACTTGCTAAAACTCAGTCTTTGAACAGTAACTAGAAGTTACTGCATGTACTTATTAGTCAGGAAGCGCATACATAGCTTTAAAAGCACCCTCAACAGCATTAATTTTTAAACAGATAGAGAAGTGAGTTAAAGCAGATTTAACTAGCATCTTTAAAGCTCTAATAAAGTGAGTTCTCTTCACAAAAATCACAGTATGAGTTTATGCAAGAGAGTAACAATTTCATCTGAACAACTATACATCAAAACCACAGTGTTACAGAGACAAAACAGCCATTACAGTCCCAAGAAAAGAAAGGAAGCCATTGCGTGTTCATAGCACTGGATGTCACACTACCTATGGTGTTACCCACAACAGGAGAATGCTTTCAGCACGCTGACGGTTAAGGTATGACATAGAAGAGCTGCATTCACTTTTAACAGCTCTGACTGCAACTAGTTTAAAACTGAAGGAACAAACACTCACCCACATCCGTAAAAACAGCGTTAACACAAGCCTTTTCTAACCCTGTTCTCAGCACCTCTGCTCTTCTACTGTAGCTTGAAAAGCAGAGAATACATCAAGACCTGTGTTCTCTTTACAAACATACCTTTAAACATTCAATATGCAACTGCAATCTTCTTCTGTATTACTGGATTTTAAACTGCCTGCCTTACAGCAAACACCAAATAGCATCCATATTATACTCCCACAGAGTCTACTCTAAACACATACACAACACTGCGTACCGAACGACTCAACACTAGGTGACACACATCTTGCAGCTATTACGAACTCTCAAAGCAGCACACGCAGCTAGAAGACATGGTGCTCCAATTCTGCCTTAGTCCACCTTGGAGGAACACACTGGAGAATCTCTAAAAAGTTTGAGAATAAATACACAAAGAGCAATTTAGAAATAATAAAAACCGAAGGTTGATGCTCAAGTGATCAAGACAATTCTGATCCTACAATCTAAGAGACACTTCAATCATTTCTAATTACTGGTCTGTTTGCTAGTAGCAAACACCTGCACAGCTTTCACGCTAGTTATGCAAATGTCAAAATAGTGCATTTGCTCTACAGCAAGAGACATTTGGGGGAGGAAAATAAGAGCATACACAACAGGAAACAAAATGAATGCTAAATCTGGAAGGCAGGAATAAAGAAGCTTCAAGGACAACAGGAAAAAAAAAGTCAGAAAAAGTCAAGACAAAATGATTATTCAGTACACCAGATTAGATTTTTAAAGGCATGTTTTCAAAACACTGCAGACTAACATTAGCTGCAAACTTGCATGAGATCAAGATCAAACGAGATTTTTTTAATGTATACATACATATACACACACACTGCCATGAGTACATGTCCTGTGAATACCAGATTCAGGTTATATTTGTTTGCCTTACAGGCTGCTGACAACCTTCCAGAAAGCTTCCCCCACACTTTGAATATTTGAATTCATGAATTCTTACAAAATAAAAAATTAGTATTTTTCTTCAACTCCTAACAAGGTGAGAAAAATCTTAGGTTTATTTACCTTAAATTATTATATAGATTTTAAACCTAAAGGTGCATTTATAGCTAAAATTCATTTAACTAAATTTCAGATGGAACAAATAGCACTTAAAGTGATCAGGTTCCAAAAGCTCACACAACCATGAAGTCTGACACTGGAAGTGCAGCATTTAACAGAATCCCTAGCTGAACCAAAAGTGCCATTCTTTGTGCAGATCTCTCTTGAACCAGCATACGAATCATAGGCACTGTCTACCCTAACCTCTTTCTTTTCTACGACAAATTAGAGAATTGAGAAAGTTACCATGCTCATTACCAGCACCAGGAAAAGGGTGTCTGATATTTCCCCTTTATGACAAAACAGTAACTGCTGCTTCCTGGGCTGAGTGAAAAGCAAAGGAAGATGTAACGAAACTAGCCGGGATGTGATTCTGCTTTTACACTTATGTTTACAGGTCTCACCACAGTTGCTTCCCTGGTAAGCTGTTTATTCATAAATGGTACAATTAGCAATTCCCCAAAGACTCCCATCACCTCTGTGAGAAAGCAAGCCTCTACTGGAATCCTGTTTCTGAAGTTCACATCCCCCACCGCCTTTTGTTAATTAGTTTGACTACAAACTGACTAGGATGATCAACTCTCTGGAATTATTTCTCTTTGCTTTTCTCTGAAAAAACAAGGGACTGGAGGTGAGATGTTGAACTTACGATTGCCATAGCTATCTACCATTTACCCATCGGATGTTTCATATTTATGATGGACAGATCACAATACATGCACAGTTAACCAGAACAAATATCACAGATAAATTCTAAAGGGTTTCATATACCCTTTTAGCCTACTTCCGGAGGCAATAGTAAGTGTTCTAGAAAATAACATCAACTCTATTACATAGGAGCAACACACAAACCCATCTATAAGATAAATGCTACTTAAAATATTTTAAGAGCAACCCACTGCACTGTAAGAAAATCACTCAGAGTCTTGAATGATAATCCTTATTGTTAATATCTCAGAGGATGATACAAGAAAATGACCAGTTCTAGCAGAAGACCCAGAGATTAATTTTAATCAGTTGAATCAATTTATTCACAGTAAAAAGTGCTTTACATACTGTGGCTTATTTTGATCTCAGTGAAGGCTAAAAAAAAAAAAGCAATTTTCCATTAAATATTACCTCATCTGAAAAACATACCAGGCTAATGAACTCTTTTCTCCCCATATTTGTTATATCCATTATCTTCTATAACACTTTTTGAAAATTCCAGCTAGCAGCATCTCCCAAAACCCACTTCTCGCCTGCAACGAGCCAATTGTGCCTATACTAACCACATTCTCCCAAAGCCGAGGGCAGGGGTAGCAAACGGATAGTATTACATCTAACTTTTGAGTCCGCACTTTACATTGAACCCAATTCCTGAAGGCCTCATACAGATAACTGAACTTTTAAAAGAAGCAAGCGTACCACATGACAACGCCACAAGCCCTGTCTCAAACAAACTCTAAGAGTAAGTCTTATCATCTCACAAAGAAATGATGCTAAACAACAATCCAAAAAGAAACTTCCATTTCTTAATTCATTCTTCAACACTGTTGGTGAAAAATAAAACAGCATTAACAATGCCTTCTGGAGCCACTATCACAGTCTTTTGTTGGAGTTCAATATTATAGAATATGCTACATAGAGTTCAATATTATATCAAAAACGTGCCAGCACTTCTCCACATTCCCCCCCCCCCCCCCCAACTAATTCAAGGAAGTAGTTGCCAGGGTGTTAACCACATATTCTCCCCAGAGCAATTATGTTCAGCTACTGGGTGGTTTTCACTTTTTCCCCACTTTTTTTTTTTTTTAAATTCAGCACCTACTCCAAAATCCTGAAATGAGTTACAAATGTATGCTTTCTATACCTCTATCCATTAGATCTGCTGCCAACAGTTAGACAAATATGAAAGATTAACGTTTTCCAGAGCTTTATTCTACTCTTAAATCACCTTGGCTCTCCTTTCTTAAAGCTGCATGAAGGAAAGAAGCACCTTTCCAGGCACAGTACAGTGCTCATAAAATTCATGCTATTTTGTTCGAGAGAGCCTTATATTCAGATACAATTGCAGTTTCTACCTCCACCTATCCTTTTTAGTAAGTGCTGTTACCTTGAAGATGTCCCTTGATCTCAGCTATGCCTTCTGAACAAAATGAAAGAAGAGTTCACAAGTGTGGCACCCTGATCTACTTTAAATACAAAGTTTCCAATGTATGAAAGCTATGGGGTTTTAGTAACATGTTTTATTCCCACAAAACAAGGTTACTTCCTGCCCACCTCCAGAAATACTAGACAGTTTCTGTTTCCAGAAAAAGGAAAAGTTCTGTAAAGCCTAAAGACCAATTACAACAAGTTTTAATCTGGATAGCTGTTTCGCTATGTAACATAAAATATTCTACTGTTTCCTAAAATTGCCAGAAACGTCATTCTGAACCTCATCATCCTCTCTCACAAGGCATTCGCTATGTGAGAATGCAAAGGACTGCAAAACCTTTTCACAGCAGACTTTATTGTTTATATTAACCTAGCATACCTGAACCACACAACAACTAAGGCTATACAGGCTCTGAACACTTACTTCGCTCTCAGATTTCAATATACCCAAGTATAGTTTACTTAAAACTCTATACCTAGACTTACATCTCTTCAAAGTCTGTTCTCACATACAGACCACATATCAACCAGCAGACATTTGTTCAAGCTCTTGTACACTAAAGCAAATTTATATCATAAATATTTGAAAACATTTCTCCCCATTACCTAGGCTGAGAGTTCTCCTCATACATCCGCTCTTTCCCTTCCTTGAAAAGGCTGATGGTCTGCTTGGTTTTCTTCATCAAGTTCTCCATGAACACGCGGAAATACTCGTTTTCTCCCAGGGTCTCCATCTTCCCCTCATAGCGTGATAGGATGGTTCGTAAATGCTGGTAGGTATCAGGTAGCAGATCCAGGATATAGGGTGGGCTGTTCTTCAACGCCAGTTTTGGGTTCTGACACAAACGCACCACCTATGGTTAATGAAGAAGTTACCATTTTGAAAACTTAAAAATAGCCAGTAGTGATCAGTTACTTAAACACAATTCATTGTTACTTACAAACACAATACACTGAAACATTCACTCTCAACAAACCGCATTTGTGGCTCAAGTCCACATAGGGAGCCCAGCCACCGTAAAAGAATCCAGTTTATGGACTGAAGTGCATGTGGACTGATGAAAACCCCAACATACATATGATTATATTTCATGAGGCTGCGTTTCACCCCAACCGCATTTTCAAAAACGAAATTCAAGAAAATTCAATATGGAGTTTGTAAATGGCAAGGATGTAACTTACCACATACGTGTCTAGTACTTCCTGCCACATTTCAGACTCTGAACATGCCCATAGGCAGAACTTTACCTGTCTAGCTGCCCTGATTTTGGCTGCAAAAGTGACTTTTCACATCGACCCATATATTTGGAACAAATATGCCCACAGAGGAAGTTCCACTGCTACAGATACCACTGATCCCTGTAAGTGTTCCCAGGCTGAAAGTGTTTTGAAGGCAACAGTGCTAGAAGAATCTCCTTTTCCTCCTCCTTGAATATATACAAGGACTAAGAGGAACAATAGCTTTTATAGATAATGACGACCATCGGGAAAGAATGAATGCAAGAAATTTTTCTGTGCAAGAATGAGAAACAAGCTATAGCATAATAGATATGGTAAGAGAAGTCTGGATAAAAGTTTAGCTCACAAGAACTTGTGTCCCTAGTTATGCATCAACTTTGCTTCTAACTTCTGTTAGATGAATCTCAGAGCAAAACTAGATTCTTCACAATAATTTCTCTGGGTTTGTTTTCTTTTTTTTTTTTTTAATAACAACACATCCACAGTGATACTAGTAATCAGATTAAAGGATTATTAGATTACCTCAACCTGTCTTCCGCTTGACATACAACTAAACATCTCATTTTTCTTCCTTCCAAACCACATGTTCTCTATTTATTTTTTTTAGCAGCAAGATCACATATTCTTAAAGTTAAGAATTTGAATCTATCAACCCAAATTTTTGCCATCTACAGTGAATTTATTGGATCATCGATAAAATAATTTTAGGCACTTAGTAACTTATGTAGTTAAGGCACAAGTAACAAGTAGAATATTCCTATTCAGAACTCACAAGCAATACAATTGTTATACCTATACACAAACAAATCAGGATGCAAGCTGAACTTAATATAGGTCTTTAACATACAAGAACGTAGAGCTTATGTGCCAAAAGCTCATGATAATAAGTTTATGTGACAGGGGAGGATAAAGGAAGCCACTTCACTACCTACCATAGCCAAAATTTTCCATTATCTAGACTGAGAGAATGATAGGGAGAGATAATGGCAAAGCAACAATTTGAAAAATCAGTGGTGCGCTTTCAGTTATAAAAAGGGCTGAAACTCTAGAGTTGAAAGGCCAGTATCAGATAAAGTTAAAAGCTAAGAACCAGCAGCTGGTATAGTCTCACTGGCTAACAGCTTCTGGCTTCTGATTTACATCAAACCTGAGAGGAAGGCCAATACAAAACGTAGAAACTGTTTCCTAAAGTTCTTCACTACAATGAATGTTATCTGACTGCTTAACACCAAGCACCTGAATGAGCTCTAAACTAATGACACTGCCAGGTATAAGGGTATTACAGGTATCAAATAATGTAGCGCTGCAGAATGCAAAGCTTAAGGGAAGTGGATAGGAAAATGTAAAAGAACAATCTAACATCATTTCCACAGAATCTTGTGAAACCTTTAAGAGGAATTGACTAGTTCCCTACAACACATACTTAAACACCTACTTCCCTTAAACACTTAAATGCTGATGGTAAACAAAGTAATTTATTCTGAAGCAGTGCTTTAGCATTTAACTTTGCCATTCAGGGTATATGCAAAAAGCAACCTTGTCGAGTTAAGTGACATCTCCAATTATATCTGACTTACAGTAGTGCCTCTAATAAGAGCTGACTGAGAAAGACTCAATTTCAGTGAAGAGAAAGGCACCCAGTGTATCAAAACTCAAACAGAAAAATCTGACTGCCATTAAAAGAATTACATGCCTAAAAAAGCCTCTGCAAGAATATATGGGAAAAAACTACCAAAATTTTCCTTGCATTTTAAAGAGGCTGTCAAGGACTAGGAAGTCTAGATAAGGAGATGGACAGTCAGACAATTGACTTATCCAATTGATTCTGATGCCTCAACTGCTGCTTCCTTGGAGCCTGTGAACATTGTACAATGAACCATATCCACGAAATGAGTCAACACATTTGTTCCCTGAATAAAACTAGTTTCACTATGCAGCATAAATAGGTTCTACATATGCTCC
Source organism: Calonectris borealis (assembly GCF_964195595.1). Lineage (NCBI taxonomy): Eukaryota > Metazoa > Chordata > Aves > Procellariiformes > Procellariidae > Calonectris > Calonectris borealis. The sequence continues at coordinate 2,802,296 of NC_134335.1, read as the reverse complement.
TCAGACACAGCTGAACTATGCTATGGATAGCAAAATCTTTTCTTCAACAGAAATTGTTTATTACACAGTAGGTTTAAAACCTTAATAAAATCACAGTCAGCTCTTATGAGGAAGCCACATAAAGCAAGCATACAAGTCAGAGTATGCACTTCTCTCAGTCATCTGTAATAGAAAACAGTTGGGTTGTTACCCCTTGAAAATATCCAACTATAGAAGAAGCAGATCTACTTGTGTTTCAGTAATGTAACAAACTTCAATAACAATTAGAAAAATTACCCCACAGCAGAAGCAAGTTCTGCAAACCACTGATAGCCTCTATAAAACGTTTCCCAAGAAGTGATTTATAAAGATATCTCAAATAGTTAACAGAAAGGCCAAAACTGCTGTAATTTTATTATCAAATGAGCTTCTTTATTTACTAAGTAGACCATAATTAGCTAAGGTAAGCATTTAAACAAAGCTACATAACTAGGAACTGCTGCCTCTTGAGCAAACTTGGTCGTTTTGTAGCACAGCAGCAACAAAACCAGTTGCATTTTGCTTGTTTCTCTACGTGCGCACTTGCAGCATCGTGACAACGTCAAAAGGAATGTTCCCAGCCCTGGGAACAGCCGCCCCTCAGCGAGCTACCCTGCCTTCCACAGGAACCAGTAATGTGGAAGGAGATTGAGCAAAAAGCAGCAAATATTTTCGATTAGGTGTGATGGCAACAAACAAAAGTAATCCATGTTTTTAAACTCCCATCCAAACTCACCCAAGTTTGCCTGGCTTATGCTTTGTTCTCTCAGGAACAAACCTTTTACGGAGACATTTTTGGGTTTTTAGAAATACCAATAAAGCATTTCAAGCTTAGCACAAAGATTTTAAGATGTTGACCTGTGAAGAACCCTAGAATTGGCTTCATCAATTTTCATTTTCCAAACTCAACAGGAGAAAATAATCAAAAAACAGTCTCCCCCCTCAGTTTTGAAGAAAGAATCTGTTTACCTACTTATTCGAGGAAAAAAAATCTCATAGATTTTCTAGGCCTGGAACTGAGTCTTTCCCCTCAAGATTCTGCAGCTTGCCTTGATTGATCTCTGGATTGAGAATATTTCTCTTCAGCACTGCTTCATTAGACTTGCACAAAGAAAGGAACTGGATAACTAGTCTAGGAAAGCAGTGACACTATATACAGAGCACTGTCACAGACACAATGTAGAGATAACCATAAGCTTTAAATACTGCAGTCAGGTTACATAGTTGGGTTAGGTACATGTTAGTAGAAGCAATGAAGAAGCATTCAGGAAAAATGAGATACCTAAGCAAACGCACTCATTAACAATACACAGTATTTGTTAGGAAGGGCAGAGAGTGCTGCTTAACAGAGGACACAAACCGGTACAAATTGTGGCCCCTCAAGGCAGACTCACCAGCTGCCACACTAGGAGGCTGTTTCCTCCAACACACCCTGAATCCCCCTCTCTCAGCTTCCTGTCTACCCATCCCATCCTCTTGGTTCATTACTTCCCCATTTTGCTCATCCCCAGCCCTACCCACAAAAAAGCTAGCGCCAGCCTGTTTGCTGCAGCCATTGATACGGTACCCCATTTCTTGTTCCGGGAGAAAGCCCCCAGACAGACAGACAGACACCACTACCTGCTACCACCACCTATCCTACCCTCAGACGGGGGCCAGTGTCACGGAGTTCCAGGCCTGACAAGCCCCCAAGCACTACTGTGCCAGATAACAGTTTTTCCCTTCCAGCTCAAACCCCTTCATTGCAGTTCTGAAAAGTCATAGTTCCTTCCTTTAAGAGCTAAATAGCTAACTTCTTTATTGAAATCCCATCTCATTTCATCTTAAGCCAACAGCAAAAGAAAACCTACTCAAACTTCTCTTATCTCCTGCTGAATTTGTATTTGTCCTCTCTTCTACTTACAATGAAGGTGACCTACAGTGGCATTTCTCTGTATCAGTTTTAGAAACTGAATGGTATCGGTACACTGTTTAGAGCTTTATCTCAAAGCTTGTCTTCCTCCTCCATGTCTTGCTACATGTACTCTACCATTCTTCTGCTACATCCCTTATACCTCATCCCGAGTAGTTCGTCACTACACCACCTATTCTTCAAATACCATCCACAGCAATGAACTCAAGTGGTCTGCATTACCTGCTGCCCAGATCACATTTGCCAGAACTGATTTGTAATCTCATCCTTTTTTGCAAAAAATACAAATTGTTTTCACCAGCCAATACATCACATGTTTTCTTATACTAAGCACTGCTTTATTCGCTAAAGACAGTGATAAGATGAGCAAGCATGATAGAAACAAATCAACAGCAGTTCCTCCCACTTGAACCAATCTGTACACTTTACCAGGTTCAAGACACTGCAAGGAAATTACTATGTTGCTTACTGTGCTATTCATCACTGCAAGCTTGCAGGCTCACAAGACATCTGACAACACATTCAGCTTCCAAGGACACATTTAACCGCTATTCTGTAGATAAACGTCACCTAATTCAGCTGAAGGTGAACATCCTGCTGCACGGTGATGAAAAGGGCTGGTTTATGTCCATACTATATGTGACCACATGCAACTGTAGGGGAAACGGTTACTACTGACAAAAATTAGAACTTCAAGCAAAAGAATCTGAAAGACAGGAATACATCAGGCAACTTATGGAGAATGTTATAGGGAAAATATTTGGGCAAGAATCAACTTGTATAGGAAATTCATCAGTCACATTGAAAACAGAGATGCACGAATGCTTTGACAACACCAGCTAATTATGCAGACTAACGAATCAGGTTGTGAAGGTACTGTACGCACACAGATAGAGCACACATTTCTGAAAGGCAAACACGTCATCTATTAAACATGCACACAAGTATTTTTTTTATTTGCACCTGTAATTTCATTTACTTGGCCCAGAAAACTAACCCATTTTCAACACCTCCCATTCACTTAGCCTTTCTCACCACTAGTTTCACGAGCACTGTGTTTCCCTGGCAATTTGCTACACTACTAAAAAGATTTTTAATTCAGATGTGTTCTCATAAGTGTGCGTAAGTACAACTAAAGTCTAACTGAAATCTGAAAGGCTTTTCACAGCCAAATCTTCCCTCCTGTATAAATCAGACTGAACAACTAACTCTTTAAGACTTTAAAAATTAAGCCTACGTCTAAGAGCTTTCGGATGCTGCCTACAAGCAAAATTGTGAAGTCAGTGCATGTTTAAAAGAGGTTACTTTAACTTGTGACAAATACAACAGTAGCCTTGGCTTTTCTGTCAATGATATCATGGTGGAGAGGGTATACAGCCAAAGACTGGCTATGCAGATCTGAAGCTATGAAAGTATCCCCCCCAAAAAAACCATCCCACTGCAATTCAAAATACCAAAGAAATAAAAGTTTTTTTTCCAAGGTGAACCTTCTCCTTTGAACAGACCAGGTTATGAGGTCAAACACAGGCTGACATTCACATCTATATCACATGCACAAGAATGAAGACATGCACTCTTACAAGCTGTATCTGCGAGTTAAACTTACTTCTAAAAGGATCACGTTTCCGTGCTCAAACTACCTTTCCCACATTAGCACTTATGCTTGCCCTCAATGTTTCTAAGAGAGCCACTGGCACTTCTCAAAAGACTTTTTTCTTTAACCAATCTCTCCCTGTAGAAGGTGATCAAAGCTCATCACAGGCACAACAAGGCACAACTATAAACCATGTCTTTTGTTGAGCCAGCCAACACAAAGTGATTTCTTGGCATGAACATAATTTAATATGTCTTTTAAAAAGTCATCTACTCTACCTGCTTTAGCATTTACTGCAGGAGATTCAGACACTGCATGCACAAACAATGCAGGGAAAAGCGAAAGAAAAGTTGAAATACATAAGCCTGCAGGGCAATGGGTGAGGTATGCCCATCAACCCTGCTTGCTCTGCTCCCAGAGGGGAAGAAGGTGGTGAGGTGACACTTCCCAAGCACTGCAGGCAACTTTGATGATGCTCTTACTTTGCACTACTTTTAGGGCCCTGAACCCAGCATTATAAAATGCACTGCACATTTTAGACTCCAACATGTCAAGCCTAGCCTCGATTCTCAGAGCTGAACAATAATAAGATCAGAAGATCAATCAAAATCCCAGGAAAAATATTAGAAGATCTTTATTTTATGCCCACTTCTGGATGCTTATGCTTACTTACTGGGTCATTCTATAAATAATGCTGGCATCCACTAACAACTCACCAGAATTTCTTAAAATAATGGATTTACCAACACACCTACCCAGGCTAGTAAATCAATTGCCATACCCCATCACACCATCAGGCCACAAGGTTTGGTGTCCTGCTCCCGGCAATAGCCATTTCCTGGCATTTTAAAAGGTGGAGGAGGGGAGAGTCTTAATGACCCCGGAGTGCAGTGCCCCACATAAAGGCATGGGACTGGAAGGTGGCCTTTCCAATTCCCGCACCACAGTTTAACATTAGAGTTCATATTGCTTATCTTTGTGTAACTACATGCATTGATTACGGAGTACTTTATTCAGACTTTTATGGTTTTTACCAGGCTCCTAGTTTTAAGGAAAAGGCTTTGGGCTGAGCTCAGTAACATGTCCCTATTCATTCAGAAAAGAATAATCTTAACTGCCACAAAGCAGATGCTCAGCCTCATCATCCAGTACCCACATACCAGGCTCACCTTCAGCCGAGCAAATCCTAACTTCCTCCCTCGTGCAGTTATACACAGGTAGGACCTACTGCTGACACCACCAGGACGCACCTGCAGCTCCCCACCAGGCCCTACCCATACCCAGCCTCTCCCCCCACCAGCGCCCACCCCAGCGTCTACAAGAATACAACGGTACAAATCCCAGATCCTCTTGAGCAGGTCTGCATCCTCCACCCAAAATCTTCCCCTCTTTCTCCAACCTGTTCCCCCCACAGCCCTGCATGCAGCTCCTCCCTTGCAGAGCTGCTGTTCTCCCTCCACAGCTTCCAATCTTCGCATCCCACTCCCATCCTGCCTCTGGCCTCTCCTCCAACGCACACCTCTCCACCAGCTCCCACATCCTCCCCCTCAAAGCGTTGCACCCTATCCTGTGCCCATACAGCTCTCGCCCCCCACCCAACCATTTCACCCCAGCCCCACCCCGAGCCATACAGCTCTCTCTCCCCCAGCCAACCCTGCAAAACCCTGCGGCTCCAGGCTTACCCTACACCACAGAGCCCTCTCCACCCCCAGAGCCACCCCACCGCCCCAAACTCTTCAGCCCAGCCCTATCCCAACCCCGCACAGCCCTATCTGCCCTATCCCTCCCTGCTCTACCCCAACACCCCCCCCACCTCCCCAAGTGCTTCAGCCTAGCTCCCCCCCGCCCCCCCACAGCCCCTCCACCGAGCGCCAGCACGAAGTCCTTTGCCCCAGCCCTGCCTCAACCCACAGGGCCCGCTTCCGCCCCAGCCCGACCCCCCGGAGCCACCCTACAGCCCTCCCCGCCGGGCCCACCTTGTCCATGAGCTTCCAGCACTTCTCCACCATCTTCTTGTCCACGGCGCCGGGCTGGTGCGGGCCGAGGTGGTGGTGGTGCGGCTGGAAGGCGTCCTTCATGAGCCCGATCAGCCCGCCGGGGCCCTTCTTCAGCGGCGCCGACATGAGGGCGGCGCGGGGGCGGGGGGGGCGGCCGCGAGCGCGCCCACAGCCGCGCCCGGCCCGTCACCCCCGTCCGGCACCGGGCCGCAGGCCTGCAGGGCAACCGGGCGTGGGGGCGCTCCCGCGGGCCGGGCCGGGCCGGGCCGGGCCGGGCCGGGCCGGGCCGGGCCGGGCCGGGCAGGCGGCAGCAGCGGCGGCAGCAGCAGCAGCGGGAGCCGCGGGCGGTGGCGGCAGCAGCGGCGGGGGCGCCCGGCTCTAGCGTCGCTCCGCCCTCCACCCCGTCCACGCCGCGCGCCGATTGGTGGGCCGCCCCCCCAAGCGCTCCCGGGACCGCCTCCTCCGCCGGGGAGGGGCCGGCGCCGATTGGCCGGCGCCCGCGCCCGAGGGTAGAGGGGCGAGGGGCGGCACGTCCTCGAGGCCCCGCCCCGCCGCCGCGGGGCAGGCGCACGGCGGCGGTGAGGGCGGCGCAGCGGCCATGTTTGGTGAGGTCGGGCAGGGCGCGGGCCGGGCCGGGCCGGGGCGGGGCGGGGCGGGGTGGGGTCGCCATGGGAACGGCGAGGGCCGTGCCCGGCGCCCGGGCCGCGCTGCCCCGGTCCCGCCGCTCCCGGGGCGCGGAGTGCGGAGGGACAGACTCGAGTCCGAGCCCGGGCTCGGGGGCGGTTCGCCCGCGGTTCCCTTCCCCCGGCCCGCTGCGCGGCAGGCTGCGCCGGTTTCGGAGGTTGCAAAACAGGATGGTTTCCCCTTTCCAGCAGCCGAGTTCCCTTTTCTTCGAATGGCCGACGTCCAGCCCGAAAACGGGGAAGCGGCCCCAGGAACCGCGCTGCGCCCCTGCCGCGTGGCCTCTGCCCCCGCCCGTCCCCCGCGGCAGCTGGCGCTAGCGGGCCCCGCCGCCCTCCGCACCGGGTTGGGAAAGCGTCCTCGCCCTGAAAGGCTTCAGTCGCCCCGGCCGTGGGAAACCAGAAGCCGGCCCCCAGCCTTGCTCGGGCCGCGGCGCCGCGCCGTCGGCGGGCAGCGGGCGGGAAGGGGGCTGAGCCCGCCCTGGGGCGGGGACAGCACCCCAAACGTGAGCCGTCGGCAGCAAGGCTGCCAACCGCCGCTGCAGAGAAACCGACCCCAACCCACCCCGGTGTGACCGGGACCGCACCCCCGAGGGTGCTGCGCGGGATGCCGAATGGAGGATGCGGGATGGAGGGTGCGGGATGCAGCAGCGCCCCGGGCACTGGCCCTGGCTGCGGGAGCACGGCCTTCTCCCGCGGCACAGCTCCCCTGCGCTGCTGGGGCTACGCTCAGCGGCGAACGCCGGCCAGGAGCAAAGCCAGCCGCAGGGAGCTGAACCAACACCTCCTTCGCGGGGATAGAAATGGGAACAGCTAGTAGCACTCTGCTGTAGTTGGAAGGCACCTGGCTGCTGTCGGTGTCTTTGAGGCGTTTCTCTCTGCAAAAGCAGGGCTGCTATCCCCGTTACCTGCAGCCCGGCTCCAACACGTCCCGGGGGCAGGAGCATGCACAGAACGAGGCGGGGTGAGAGCAGACAGAAGAACAGGGAGAGAAAAGGAGACCAGGGAGCAGGTCAATCTTTTGACAGAGCTGACAACACCAAACCTTCAGAAATTACAACATGGGCTCGAAAGTAAATTCAGTTCTGTTTCTTCACTGCCTTCAGATCCTCTTTTCACCCTCCTTTCCCAGGCAGAAGAACACTTCCTTTGCAAAAAAACAGCTGAGGGTGGTACAGCACAGTATCAGTCTCACAGCACAGGCTTCAGGGAGGAAAGACGACAAAACAAAACAGCAAATGCCGCAATTTGGCGAGCCTCACTTTGGGGACCATGAGCACCCAGAGACTGGACTCAGGCCTGGAGGTTGGACAGCACAGCCTCAGCCTCTGGGGAGCTGGGGTCCACACTGGAGATGAACCCCATGACAGAGCTCACCCCTTTGCTTCCCCTGCGGCACCCATGCACCCACTCTTGCATGGGAGCCGGGACCCGTGGGGTGCAAAGCAGCACAGAAAAGCCACTGCCCTGGCACACCATCTGCCACAGGAGGGATGTGCCAAGCTCTGCTGCTGCTGCTCAGTCCCTGCCAGCCCGGGGCATGGCCACAGGGCTCTGTGCGCAGGCTGTGGTGCTGCCGACTGGGAGGCTGTGCATGCAGTCCTTCTCCTCCCATCCTTGACCTGGCTGCATGTGCACGTCAAAGCACTGCACTGACCCACACCACCCTAGCTCCAGCACTGCTTTCTTCCACAAGTCTCTGCCCAGGACCAGGGCTGTCTGTTGGCTGATGGCTCGTGATGAGTTCCTGCGTAGCACACGGCTTGCTGACCTGTGGCATCAGATGAGCAGGCCAACGGGAAGCAGCATGCAGCACTAGATATAGCAAGGGAGCCCTGTGTAGATTGGTTGTAAAACACCCTCTCTTGATTTTACTGCCTTTGGTAAAGCTTGGTAAATATTTCTTGGACAGGCAGCTCCTTGTCTGGCTTTAATTACCTGGGCAAATTTTCCTAAGGATTATATTGACCTCAAATATGTCAACATTTATTGAGGCTGTGTTCCTGAGGCTTTTCCCATTAGATGCTAATGGATTCTGGCTAATAGTCAAGCCGGATTGACCACCGGAGGGTGCCCTGGCCAGCTCCAGGATACCACAAGTACCTGGGGAGAGGGCTGTGGAGGGTTACACCAGCTTTGTGGAGCCAAATAGAAAAATCACCATGGCCCCAATCCAAAAGATCAGGGAACATGCTTGAGCAATTGCATTCCTAACTATCTGCTTCTCTGGGCATGATTCACTCCAAGTCACGGCTGTATTTACGTGTGAGACCAAGCAAAGGTTGCTTTCTCTTGGGACTGTTCCCTCCCTGTAGGAAAGACGAGTCCAGCACCCCTCTGCAGGGCTTCCATTTGCTTCTGTCCCTCGGGCCCTTGCCAAGGCCAGAGCCATGCTCAGCACAGCAGTCACTCGCCACTGCTGCGCCAGAAAGCCACGTCATGCTGGTTATTTTGAAATCGCTTCCCTCCAGCCTGGCGGCAGTGCCTCTGGGTGCCTGAGTGCCTCTGGCCACCCGCGTGCATCTTGTGTGTGGTTGTGGGTCAGAGCAGTGTCTAGGTGCCTTGCTGGTCATGCCAGCCAAGGCTGGGCATAAGCATGTGTGCCCCTTCTTTTCTGTGCCCCACATGCCTGCCAGCCCGCTGCCAAGCCCACACATGCACTGACGCCCCTCTGATTGCTCAGCTCTGTGTGGCTGGGCAGTGGTTTCAGACGCGTGTGCATGGGTGTGCACAAGGTGCACGCCAGTTTCTGTGCCTGCACGTCTGCGCAGGGGAATGGCCACCACTGTCGTCTCTGGCCCAGGCCCAGCTCCCCTGGCTCTCCACACCCAGCCTGCCGCCCTGCCAGCTCCTCCAACAGGACCACGTGTCCCTGCCAGGCATCCCTGGGTTGCCCTGGCAGTGGATGTCCCTGCAGCCTCCCCACGGACCAGCTTCCTGCTCCCGCTGCCTGCCTGGCTCCTGCTGCCTTGCCCACACAAAGAGTGCATGATCACCAGTTGCCCAGAGGGAGCACTGGTATCAGTTTGCAGGAGGATGCCTCTGAAGAGCAAAGGGAAAGGGAGAAAAGGAGTGAAGCAGCAGCAGAAGAGAAACATAGCAGGTGAGTCTGGGGTCTTGTCTCTCTCCAGCCAGCAGGAATGTGCCTCTCCTGTCCCTCCCCTGCTGCTTCCTGGCTCCAGCAAGGGCAGGCATTGTGGGGGCTGCTGGAAGCGGGAGCTGGGAGCACCAGGGCAAAGGATCGTACCGGGGCCCCATGGGACAGCCTGACTGCAGCTCTTGCATCTCCCCTGGCCCTGCTCACCCTGTGCCAGGGCAGCAGCACAGTTACACCTAATAAGATACAGGAGGCAGAAAGATCAGAGCCCTGCCCGAAGCAGTCTGCACCGCACTGCACCCTCCGGCCCAGCAGGATCCAGGGGGAGCTCAAAGAGAGCGGCTCTGCTAGGCCCCAGCCTCTCCTACATGCCTCTGAAAGTGGAAACATGCACCAGACTGGAAGAGCGTCTGTGGTGAAGTTTTGGAAAGGGTCCCCAAGCCTCTATGCACCGCATCTTCACTGCAGAATCCCAGCCCTCAGTCCCAAATGAGAGTGCATCTCTCTAGGGCAAACGCTTCAGGTTCACTCTGTGTTTGACAGGTGTTTGCACAAATACTGCCCTGGTGCTGGTGTTTGAGCCGGAGGTGTGTCCCAGGCAAGATTTCCTGGGGCAAACATCCCAAGGCAGGCTTCCTCTGGGCCATTTGACAGCCCTTGGTGTCCTTGGGCCAAGGCCCTTTAAAGAGCTGCTCTTGACTCTGTCCCTTCCTTTTTCCCTTTGGCTGCAGAAAGCCAAGCTGAAGAGAAGTACAGGAAAGCAGCACTGGAGGTTGACATGCCAAAAGAGCATCTGGGTAAGGTTGGGAAGACCAGGGGCTGGGGCAAGCAACGGATGTCCGCTGCCCTGCATGTACTTCCTAGGGACTAGCCCTTCTCAGCGGCAAGTCACGCCGGAGGATGGCAAATGACCTCCCTTGCATGTGGGCTCCAGACACAGGGGCTGGCTGTGCTGTACCAAGAGTCCCTGGTGTGCAGCAAAGCAGCTGCTTACAGAGGCCGGCAGTGCTGCAGAGATGGCAGAGAAAAAGAGGAGCAATGCAGAAAGCAGATGGGAGGTGGTAGGAAAGGTGCAGTGGGGCACCCCCCTGGAAATGCTTTCCCAGCACGGCACTGGGCTGAAACAAAAGGGGAGATTTCTTGGTATGAATCATAGAATCATGGAATCATTTAGGTTGGGCGCTGGAGCAGACACAGGAAGACAAGAAAGACATTCATAAAGGTGAGGGCAGAGGTGGGAGAGGGCAGTGGGACAGATGCAGGGACCCCACACCCTGGTGCTGCTGGATGAGGCCAGCCAAGCTTACCCCACCTGTCCCTTCGGCCTTGACCGTTCAGCCCCAAACCAGCCTGCTGTTGGCTAGCCCTACTCCCTCTCATGCTGTCAGCATGCGAAGGCTCTGGACATGGACTCATTGCACCCCAGATGCCTGTACTCAGCATAGGCAGAGGAGACCACAGAGGCAGAGACTTCCCTGCCTGCAAAAGTCATTGCCTCGCCATTTCCATTAGTGCTCAAGAAGGGGCTGATTTTAGCAGAGGTAAAACCTCAGCTAGAGGTTTGTGGTCTTTGCCACATGCAAAATTACGTGCTCATTTTCACTCTCCCACGCTCAATAGAGAGGTAAAACTTTCCCTCCAGGGCTCCCTTCTGTCCCCCCGTCCCGCCGGCATTGTCACAGCCCTGCCAGGCAGGGACAGGGTACACACACGGCTGCTTCTGATGCGTCACCCTGCAAGGGGAGCCCTCAGGTCAGGCCTTGCTGGAGCCCCTGCCTGGTCACAGGTACTGGGATCCGAGCACAAGGACTGCCTGTTTGTCTCTCCTATCGTCACCACGTTTGTTCCCTTCTCCCCTCCCTGACTCCCAGAAATGACCTGGCAATACCAGGAGCTGCAGAAGCAGACAGCAGCCCACAGCCAGCGCTTGGAGGCGAAAGTGAAGAGTGTGCAGGAGCAGCTCGGTATGGCCCCCTGGCATGCCTGCCCCTCGCTGGTGGGTGAGGATGGGGTTCGCTCCAGGGCAGCAAAGTGCACTTGGGGGGAGCGAGGGGAGATGGTAGTCATTTCACTCTGTGCTGTCAGCATGGCAGCAGCTGAAGGCAAAGCCTGACCCAATGCATCCCCGACCTTGGGAGACGCTGACTGCAAAGGGGATGCTGTGATCCCACCCCTGTCCCAGAGCCCTCTGTCACCCTGGGGATGAAGGGGATTGGGCAGGGCTGTGCCGCACACTGCCCGTGCTCTCCCGTGCACTGGTCACGCAGTGCCAGTCTCCTGTGCTCATGTGCTCAGTATCCCCTGCCTCTGTCCCCACACACCACAGCCACTAGGCTCCAGGAGAGCCAGCAGACCCAGGAGACTGCCACCCAGGCAGTAGCAGAGAGGGACAGGACCATTGCCCAGCTGCAGGGCAGGCTCGATGCCATGGAGAGGGAGTATGAGAAGATCCTCCACATGAGTGGAGGCTGTGGGTGGCTCCCCTGGCAGCACGGTCCTGCCTCCTCATGGTCCTCTTTCCCACCGGGGTAGCCTGGACCTTGTGCTGGCCAAGATGGCAGAGGCCAGCCAGCACTGGGAAGAGGTAGGAAGAACCATCGCCGTGGAGCACAAGGAGTGCCTACAGGAGTTCGGCCTCAACCCCCTGGAGATATAGTGCCCTGGGGACCCCCGGGACAGGACAGACTCTCAGCCCCTACCTCCCTATCAGCACACTTAGAGAGCTTCCCACATCCACTGCCCAACACCCCAGCTGCCCCGGGCTAGGTAAGAGAAGATGGGTCCTGTCTGGCCCTGGGATGCACTGCTGAGTCACAGTCCTCTCCATAACATTACCCACATGAACAGCAGTGTGGATTTGTCCTTTAATCACACGCCAAATAGGTGATGCAGTAACAGTGCTGTGATGGGGGGCAGACACTCACTGCCCACAGGTTCACAGGGAGGATGAGAGGAGGAGCACAAGAGACATATCCATGCAGGTGCAGACCTGAGCAACAGGCTGAGAGGTGGGGGGTTCCTCCAGCACCCCGTCAGGCTCCGCTGCTCCCTTTCCCCTTCACACAGCGGCCCAAAGGCCAGCCCTGGGCTGAGCCAAGCCTCAGGCTCCCCAGCTCCCTGGGTCATGGTGTGGAGGGCAGTGCCTCGGCTCTCCTGGGAGCTCCCAGAGCCTGGAGCTGGGCAAGGGCTTCAGCGCAATGTCCCCAGATACCCTTGGAGGCAGCTGGGCAGGCAAAGACACAGGTCTGTCTTCAGGTTACAAGAAGCCACCACCATGGTTAATAAAATCTTGGAGCCAGCCTCAGTCAGTGGAGATGAGTCTCTGGGAGGTGTGATGCTGCGAGCCCCATTGCAGGCACGGAGACACAGCAGCTGTGCATGCAATGGCCATGCTGAGCAGCGCTGTGCTCTCCGGGGAGCTGGGCAAGGGGCATCGATGGGCTGGACACGGCCTGGGTCGAGGTGCTGTGTGGGGGAGCCTGGCCGGAGGCAGGGTGCGCCTGGGCCACTACAACGCCTGGTGCAGCCTCCTCTGCTCCTCCCGGCGTGGGCTCTGCGGGGACACCATGGGGGCATTGTGGGCAGTGCACATCCACCCACCCCACCACACTCCACCCTTGCCCCATGGGCAGGTTGGAGGGGTCTTTCTGCCTGGCCCCTGTGGCCAGGGAACCATGCAGCCCCCTCCTGCCAGAGTCACAGGTGCCAGGGAAATATTAGGACAGGCAGGGCTGGAGGATGCCAGGACTCAGAGCAGTGCCGGGCTGTGAGCAGCACTGCCGCGCGGGCCTGGAAAGAGAGGTTACCTGTGTGATCCCTATATTGTTGGCAGCAGCCACCAGCCAGGAGCCAGGTCCCTTTGGTCCCACCTCAACATGACAGAGTCCAGGGGAGCCACTGGGAGAGGGCAGGGAGGGCGTGCGGGAGCCTGAGGCAGGGTCACTGTCCTCAAAGAACAACAGAGGGGACAGCCCGATCTGGAAGAACAGAAGAAGGATAGCCATACAGCTCCTGGTTCTCCAGCAAGCCAGGTCCCCTAGAAAGGACCTCACTGCACAGGCCTGGGGGCAAGACACCCATCCCCCATCATCCAGCCTCACAGCACCCCAGGGCTCCCCAGGGGGTGGACCACGCTGGGTCCCCAAAACCTACCGACTGGTAGAACTCATCACCAGCAGGGTCAATGACCAGCAGTGTCACCTGGTCATCATGGGCACGGATCCTGAGCACTGTCTGCTGGTGGTCCAGCCCCTCGATGCTTTCACCGTTCACAGCCAGGAGACGGTCCCCTTCCTTCATCCCTGCCTGCTCAGCCGGCAGCCCCGCATCCACGTCCCACAGGAACTGGCCTGCCACAGCGGGACAGAGGGAGGGTGGGGAGATGCTCACAGAGGCATTCAGCCAGAGGGGAACTGGCACCGCTGACCCCTGTGTGCAGGTGGGGACAGGGTCCTGCTGTGGGCACAAGGCTTGCAGCTATTCCCGACCCGCAGACGTGCCTTGCTCAGGTACAGACTGCCCCCCCCAGCCCCTTCACCTCTGGCCCCTGAGCTGCAGTCATCCTCTTTAAGCAGAAACCCGTAGCCAGCCGGACCCTTCAGCATGTGCAGCTCCCGGACCTTGAAGGGGAGCCAGGAGGTGTCCGCCAAGGCGGCTGTGACCCGCAGGCCCCGCAGGCGGTAAAACTCCTCCACGGCACTGGACGCCACCAGCAGTGTCACCTTGCTGCCGCTCTGCTTAAGCTGGGTGGGAAATGCAGGGTGCTCAGTGACATTGCCAGCTCCGATCCCCCACCCACCTGTGCCGGGAGCACGCACCTTTCGGGTGAGCTGCGCGTGCGAGTAGCTCCTCACACTGTCCCCGTTCAGCTCCAGGAGCCAGGAGCCTGGTGGCACCCCTGCTCTCTCTGCTGGCCCGTCCTGACGCACCGACAGCTGGAAGGTGCCCTTCACGCCTGCAGGGTGGAGAAGAGGCAGTCTGGGGCAAGTGGGGCACTGCATCGAGGAGGCTTGCGGCACTGGCATCCCACTGCTTACTTTACCTTCCGGACCCGACACATTGAAGCCAAAACCACTTTTGTCCCGCATGATGTGGCAGAGGCGTGGGCGGACGTCTGCCGGCAGCATCTGGGACAGGTCCCTGCCCAGGGCTTTGGCTGCTTCATAGGAGTCACCGTCCAGCACCGCCAGTAGGACCTGGTTCCCACTGGCCTTGATCTTCTGCACCACCTGGAAGGACCCAGGCTGTGAACCCTGGGCAGTGTGCCCCTCCAACCACAGCCTGTGGAATCCGGGCCCCAGAGGGTAGTGGGGTCCTGCATCCTCTGTGCCCCCGGCCGGGGATGATCTGGGCGTTCCCACAACCCCAGGGTGCGCCCAGCTTACCCTGCAGTGGTCCATGTGGTCCACGAAGTGGCCATTAACCTGGAGGAGCCGGTCCCCATCCTGCAGCCCCCTGCGCTGGGCCAGCCCCCCCAGCTCGATCTGCCGGATGACGTGGCCCTGGCAGCCCAGCTCCTCGTGGAGGCAGAAGCCGAAGGTCTCTGCACTGCCCTTGCTCAGGAGGTAGAAGCGGGGCTCCCCCATGCCCTCGCCATCTGCGTGGGGGCACAGCCCATGAGCAGGGCCCTGCAGGGATCCTGACACAGGTTCTCTACCCCATCCCCGCTGCCTTGCTTGTTCACCTCCCCACAGATCCCCGGCGTGAGAGAGCCCAGGACCCCAGCGATGTCCAGCTGCCAGAACCCCGTGCTGACACAGGGATGCCCTGGGGAGATGAGGGTATTTACCCATGTCCTCAGCCAGTGACAAGGCAGGGTTGTCGATCCCATCTTTAGGGTTAAATTCAAATTTTCTGAAATGATAAAGGGCAGGAGAGGCCACATTCGTGCAGCAGCATGGCCTTCCCCCCACCCTCCTCAGCCCTTTTGTGGGGAGCCCCGTTCCTCCTCCCAGAAAGGGCCAGCTGGGGCCACAGCTCCAGTGCCTCCTCTTCCTTGGGGAAAGCCAGGAGGGGATGCCTCTCTTGGACTGTGCCCCACAACTCTCCTGAGATAACAACTCCGGGAAGACCTCCCTGGGGCTGGCAGCTGGGATTGGCAGCCATGACCCACACTGCCTCAGCTGAGGCTGTGCCCCAGCACAGCCCGGTTGTGGGGCCATGAGTCCCAGGAAGCCCCTGGCCAGTGGGAGCTCAGCACTTACATGATGGACTTCTTGTCACCCTCGAACCCTGCAGAGGGAGAGGAGAGGTCAGGGCTGGGAGCAGACTCCATGCTCTTGAGCAACTCAGGGCTTGTCCATTCACAGGCTGAGCATGCCATGCCAGGTGAGGTGGGTTTGCCGAGTCCACGCAGCTCCCCTGGCACCTCTGCCCTCCAGCTACAGCCCACGCCGGGGCACAGCTCAGCCCTTGGCCCCGCCACCAGTGTCCTCTTGCATTTCAAAGCAGCAGGACACCTGCTGCTTGGGTCCAATGGGCACCCACTGCCCAGCCCAGAGGAGTCCTGCAGCACTAGGGCCAAAGTAGGGCCAGGTGGCGGTATGCAGATGGTGGTTAGTCCTGGGGGTTTACAGGTCTTTTGAGTGAGGGATAAGAAGAGTCACCAGGGCCCCAGAGAGCTGGCTGGAGCCAGGAGATGGAGACAGAGGCCTTCCCCTGCGCACCTCCCCATAAAACCCCTCCCCACCTCTTCCAGCACAAGGACCCCCAAACCCAAGGAGAAGATTCCTGCCAAGCACCCCCACAATGTCCATCTGCATTTTCCTGGATGCCTCTAGCTCCTTTCCATGGCCTGCCTGGGCTCTGACACTGCCTTGCTCTGTAAGCAAGCAGGGGCTGGAGACATGCGCGTGGGGAAGGGTCTCCACAGGACAAAGCCCACTGCCCTGGCACATACCTTTCTTTTGCTTCATCGCTGCAGGGATCGCGAGAGGGAGCAAGGTACAGGGTGAAGTGGCAGGGAAGCCAGTGTCCCCGCCTCTTCCAAGATGCTCCAAGTTTAATGGTTAAACAGCCCCGACATCTCCTCTGCCCTCCCAGCTCCGAGGCACTGCCAGCCCTCGCCCAGCAGAGCTGGGTGCAGGGACCAGCACCCTGGGACACCCAGCTGGGGAACAGACCCTGATGTCCCAGCTTTCAGCTGCTCCCAAGGGCAGCCCATAGTGGGGAAGACTGACTGGTTTGGCATGGGCTGGAGCAGAAGTGGGCTGCCCCATCCTAGCCCCATGAGATGGGGAAGGGTCAGAGTCCTCCACACCAACTGCTGGAGGGACAGCTGCACCAGCGCCTCTGCATTCCTCCCCCAGGAAGGGCCTGGAGAGGAGATCGAGTCTTGGCACTTATGTGCTTCAGTGGAAACAAAGAGTACACTTTAATGCTACCAAAGGTTTCACAAGCAAGCCTGAGTACTGCCCCTCTGCCACTGCTGTGGCTCGTGGCTGGGCCAGCAGTGGCTGGGGTGCAGGGGCCGGGTCTCTACAAGCCCAGAAGAGCAAGTCCCATTTGCTCCTAGCCTGGTCTCTGTACAGTTCTCCCACACTTCAGCCTTGCCTGCAAATGAGGGCTGAGCCCCACATACCCAGCACCTCTGACAGCCTTGGCAGCACCTGACCACTAGGCATCTCCACGCAGATAAGGGCACAGGGGATGTGCTGCCGGGGCAAACTCCAGTGTTTCCTCCCCAGTAGCACTGCTCCCTCCCTGGCCGGGTGAATGGACAGCAGGTTAGAGCGTCCCGTGCTGCAGTTTTCCCAGCATCTTCTTGACTTCGCTCTCAACTCGTAGGAACTTGGCTTTTCTCCAGGGGTTGGCAGTCTGTCTCCGGCTGCTCTCCAGGTCCTGCAGGATGAGGGCAAGGTGCTGCCGAACCCGCTCGCGGTCCCAGAAAGGCAGGTTCCTCTGCACCACGTTCAGGATGTTGGACCAGTACTCGGAGACATCAGTGCCTGCTGTAAGGAAGACCAGCGCTCTGACGCCGTCCCGGTCCATGCGCAGGCTGTGAAGTGCCCGCTTGCCGTCCTCGCTGATGTCGTTGAAGTACAGACTGCGGGTTGAGAGAAAAGGAACTGTGAGGGCTGGGGGTAGGATGCAGAGGCAGAGAGGGACTCCCCGCTCGCTGCCACAGAGAGGGACGTTGGGTCGGAGGCATCGCTTGCAAGAGGGAAGAGATGGGGCAGTGAACTCACTGCACTTTGTCCAGTGTGACGTGCTTTTTGGCCACCTCCACCACGTGCAGGGCAGCTGTGTCCGTCAGGGAGTTGTAGCCCAGGTTGAGCTCCTGGAGGTGCTGGTTCTTGGCCAGGTGCTGAGCAATGACTTCAGTGCCCCGGTCCCCCAGTGCAGTGTGCAGCAGGGACAAATAGGTCAGTGAGCAGTTGCCTGCCAGCGCCTCAGCCAGGTATTGTGCCCCCTGCTCGCCCACGGGGTTATTTGCCAGCCTGTAGACACAGGAGTTCAGGGCAATGCCAAGGCTGGGCAGGGGGCCCAGGACCAGGACACATGGTGGGCAGCAGAGCCAGTTTCGTGCAAGGACAGAGGCAGTACTCACCGCAGGTTGCTCACCACACACTTGTCATGCAGGAGCAGGTCGCGGATTTCCTTGCAGGCATCAGATCCCAGGCTGTTGAGCTGCAGACTGATGCAGAGCGAGACATCGGGGTGGCAGAACTGAAGTGGCTGTTACCTAGGGGGCTGGCAACCCTGCTCTCTCCATTTTCCCCGGCCCTCCCCATCACCATCCTACCTGGGCTCCCCAGACAAGGCCACGCAAGGCTTCCTCTCCAAAAGGAAGCACACTGAAACTGCACCAGAGCTTGGGTAGCACCACCCAGCAGAGCCAGTGCCAGTAAGAGCAAAGGAAGGGAAGGGGGTGCAGAGTCCGCAGGGGGTGGGTGAAGGTCTGAGGAGGGATCAGGATCCTACCAAGCCTCCTGAGCCCCGCCATACAGCCGAGTCCATTTCTGCTGAGCACGGCTCGCCACCCCCTGGGCGACAGGAAGACTGCAGTTCCACAGATGGACTGGAACGGAACCCATTCCTTTGGCCAGCCCAGACTCCCACCCTTGGGCTGCGTATCTCCTGCCCAGGGTTAGTAGTAGCAGAGCTAGCTATACGGGGATGCTGGCTGGCTGCGGGGGGGGCAAGCAATGGGAGGGACCTGGGTCTACCAGGGGAGCTGGCAGCCCAACCTGTGGTACCAGATGCAGAGAGCTGCCCAAGGAGTCCTACGGAAGGTTGTGTTGGGACTGCAA
This sequence comes from Calonectris borealis, assembly GCF_964195595.1. Classification (NCBI taxonomy): domain Eukaryota; kingdom Metazoa; phylum Chordata; class Aves; order Procellariiformes; family Procellariidae; genus Calonectris; species Calonectris borealis. The sequence continues at coordinate 2,783,747 of NC_134335.1, read as the reverse complement.
ATCCCAGCATGCAGTGCTCTAGCAAGGCTGCTCAAGCAGTGTTGCATGTTGGAAGCTGTAGTCCCCTAAGTCTGCACTGAGGATAAATAAGGGCGTGCATGCCCTTCCCTGCCTTTGCCATGCTCAGGCTCCTAGTGTATCCCTGTGATGGGCAGAGGTGAGGGAGAGCCCAATTTTTGAGCACTGCCCAAGGGCAGAAGAAGGTGATACTCACTGGAGAGCTTTGCATCGCAGCAGGACAGGGAAGAGGATCCTCAAGCTGCTCGTGTCAAGGTTGCAGGAGGTCAGGTTCAGCTCCTCCACTTCGTGGCACGTGGTGCCCATGACAGACGCCAGGACAGAGCACTTGAGAGGAGTCATCTTGACGGATGAGAGGTTGACAGTCCGGAGCGAGCGGATGGCCTCAGCTGTGAAGCGCTCGTTCTGGAACTCATGCAGGAAGAAGAGGTAGTCCATCAGCTCGGAGGGGGGCAGCCCCTTGCGGCTGTTCCTGATGACCGTCTTCTTCATGGCCTTGGCGATCTCAAAGGCTGCCAGGTTCTTGATGGAGCAGCCCAGCTGCTCCAGTATGGCGCGGTTACGGCGGGACAATATCCCACCCATGAAGATGGGGAAGAGCTCAAAGACCTCATCATCAGGGGCCTCATCAGGGTGGCGCATGGGGCCTTCCACGCCCAGGATGCTGGAATTGATCTGGTCCAAGACATCATCGTTGTAGTAGTCCTCCTCTTTGAACAGCTCCTCTGCCATGGTGTGTGCAATAGCATCCCGGTCCTTACCACTCAGCCGGGAGAAGTAGCGAGGGAAAATTTTTAGCAGGTTGAAGAGCACTGGCAGGAAGCGCAAGGGCAGCACCTTGGAGATGATACTCAGAACGACAGCAACATCTTCGCTCACCTTCCCAATAACCTCTGACAGCTCCTTCCCCACTCTCTGTGCCAGGGTCTTCTTCTCACCCAGCACCACATACAGGGCTGCCAGGTACTCCTGCATAGCAGGGATGGTGAAGACAAAAGTGTGCTCTTTGCCCGGCTGCACACATGGAGTGAGGAAGAAGCGGAAGACATCGCTGCGGAAGACCTCCAGGAGGTTGAGCTCGCTTTCAGTCTTCATCTCCACCTCAAAGCACTGCTGCAGGTCGTCCTCTGAGAAGCAAGTCTTACGGGACATCACCCCTTCATAGGCCAGCTTGCCCACCGTCTTGGCCACATACTTCATCATGGAGATGTTGGTGGGGTCAGTGCTGTCCAGCACCTCCCCGCTGAAGTTGAGCCTTAGGAAGCTGGTGTAGATGCCAGTCAGGGTCTGGCTAGGAGGCACTGTCCTGGTGAAGTAGAGGAAGTGCAGAGTGGTGCACACCAGCCAGCAGTAAGAGGGCAGGAAGCAGGCAGCGGCTATTTGGTTGTGGCGCTCCAAGTTCCTCGACAACATCTCAACCAAGTTTTCCTGCTCGCCTGAGCTGCTACCCACACTGTCCTCTCCACTGCAGCCAGGCTGACTGAGACGCATCTGGAAGTACAGCTTCTGCAGGTTGGTGTCAGAGAAGCCACAGATCTCAGCGTAGCGGCCCACGTACTTGCCGGGGATCCGGCGCACTGCCGATGGGCGCATGGTGACAATGATGCTGGCCTGGAAGCAGAGGGCTGGGTGAGTTTGGAGGTGCTCCCTCTGTGGCTTTGATCTAAGCTCAGCAGAGTCCCAAGTGCATAACCCACGTATAGGTGCACAAGGATCACACCACCCAGGGGCTGGGGTTCAAGAAGTTGCTGCCCAAAGGGCATTGGTTCAAATCTGGCCCAGGCAGAGGGGACAGAAGAGCTTTCCCCATCCCCTACTAAACATATATTGAGTCTGGAAGACCACAGCCCAGCAGACTGCCTTCTTTGCCTTACCAGGCCTCCCAAAAGACCCCACAGAGACAAACCAGTAACAGTGACATGAGGCCACCTTGGTGAGTCCCTCCAGGAATGGAGGCTGCCTGTTCGCTCACAGCCAAGCTGGACTACAAGCAATTAGCAAAACGGCCATGCCTGCAATGCCCCAGGGCTCACTCCCAGCCTTTCTCCAGCACGAAGGAGCTGGAGGGAGACACTGACCTCTGGCAGGAGATACTTTCGCAGCAGGTTGACCACGATGGCAGAGGGAGGCACAGGCTCATTGGGGTCACAGCACAGCTCTGTACCAGCCAGCCGGAAGTCCAAGTTGAGGCGCTCCAGGCCATTGAGGATGAAAAGCACCCTGAGGTTGGAAGTACCCAGCATTGGCACCACGTCCCGGAGGTGCTGGTACTTCTTGGTTATGAGGCGCCGCAGGGAGATGGAGGCATGACTATGGGACAGGTCCTCGCAGGAGAAGGGGATGACCAGCTCAAAGCGGGGAAGGCGACCATGGCACCAGTCCACCACCATCTTCTTGATGAGGGTGCTCTTCCCCGTGCCCACGGTGCCGTACAGCACCACATTCTTCACTTGCCGCCCACAGGCATCCACATCGAAAAGGTTCTGGAGGCTGATAACCTGGCTGCAGGGCTGCTGGAGCTGGTTCTGGATGGTTAGGTCAGGTGAGGGCTTCAGGATCTCCTCCAGGGAGCTCTCCCGGATCACTGGGTCCACATGGACTGCGTCCAGCGAGAAGGAAGGGCCGAACTGCCTCTCTTCATTGGGCTGGTGGCTGAACCATGCAGACAGGCTCTTCTGGTGCTTCTTGATGGCATCTGGGAAGAGGAAGGTGCTTGACAAGACAAGGGTTTCTCACTGGCAGGGGACTGGGGAAGTTGCCTGCCCCAAGCCACTGCAGAGAGGTGGCTGCAGAGAGGAGGACAGAACCCTAACCCTTACACTGCCCAGGCCAGCAGCTGCCCCCAACCCGCTGTGTAGGATCCTCCATCCTCTTCAGCGCAGGGCTGCAAGCTTACCAGAAGAGGCCAGGTTCCTCAGCTGAGACAAGCCGTGGCGAGAGGAGCTGGGCTGGACAGAGTGCTCCTGGGACCCTCCCTGGTAGCGAACACAGCCCCTGCAAGAGGAAGGAGAGTGTCATAAGGAGGGCAGCTCCAAGCCCTGCCAGGGGCAGGGTGGGCAGATCACAAGTGAGTGGCATGGGAAGTGCTGAGTAGAGCTAGCTCACCCCTTCCTTCCCCTGCACCAAGGGAGAGCGCAGGGCTGGGGCAAGGGCATGGCTGGGAACTGAAGGCAGGTCAGCAAGCCATGCGCTGTGCATCCCCACAGCAAACCTGTGGCAAGGCAGAGGAGTTGGGCTGAATTCAGAGCAGGCAGGGAGTTGGGTCTGGGTTGTTTTCTAGGTGGGGGCAAAGCAGCATCTCTGCCCGCAGAGCCCCGATGGTCCCAAGGCAGCCAGCTCAGCCACCCAGGTCCCGTGGCGAACAGCCACAGGGCAGAATGGGCCTGGCCCCAGCTGTGTGGCACTGTACCTGAGGAGGGAGATGCTGTTTGCGCGAAGGATCTTCCTGAGGAAGTAGCTGCCTGTAGCATCTGGGGGGGAAGAACAATGCACATGGTTAGGGATGGCCTTTTCCAGCCCAGAAGAGCTAACACCACCAAGCTCACTGGCTTCACGTCTTGCTGGGGTGACCCACAGACTGCGCAGGCTCTGCTGTGCAGCTGGGGAGGGATGTCCACCAGGGACAGGGCTTCCCTGGGGGCAGGACAGATTCAGTGTCACAGTCCCACAGGCACAGAGCCCAGCTCACCTGGCACTGAAGCAGCACACAGATACACACGCCGGGTCCCCCTGCTCCCTGGTAGGGATCGATGCAGCTGCGTCCAGCTGCCCCAGGGCAGGCAGCTCTGGCATTGCATGGCCCGCAACATCCTCTGCCTGAAAGAGAGGGGACAGCCCATGAGGCCGTCTGGGTGCCTGGACCTGCCCCAGCCCAGCTTTGCAGCCTGAGGCTGTACCTACTCCCAGCCCAGCCCAGGGATGCCTGGATCAGGAACGACCTGCTCCCACATCTGACCCCACAAACCCACCGGCCATGGGGAGCAGCAGTGGGCTGGCCAGTAGGGTGGCTGGAGCAGAGCTGAGCTTGCAGAAGCACGTCCCGCCTCAGACTCCCCATCCAGCATCCTTCATAGCCCTACCTGGGCATCGCTGGTAGGGTTGCAGCTAAGAGGGCAGCAAAGCAGGGACTAAGGAGGTATTCACCCTGCCAGGCAAGCCTGCCTGCCCCTCAGACTCACTCCCACCCCCCACGGCCTCAGTTGGCACCAGCCACCTAATTCACTGGGGCGCAAGGGGCAGGGAACTATCTCCTCCCTATTAGCAGCCGAGAGTCACTAACCTAGGCTTGGCTGTAACAGTACAGCTATAAAAACTATCATAACAGAGAGAACAAAAGTGCTGGGGAGTGGGCAGGCTTCCTCCTCCCAGGCTTGAGGCCTTGACATTTTAAAGCTTTATATTAGAACAATCCAACTGCCTGCCCCAAACTGCCATGAAATCCTGTAAAACCAGGAGCTGGGGCTGGGAGAGAGGAGACAGCAGGGAGGGGCTTAGGAAGGGGAGAAAATAAAGATGATCCCATAGCCACATGCACGGTGGCTTCCCCAGTCTAGCACTGGCGTGCCCTGGGGCTGTCCCGTAGTGGCTGGCCCTGCTGAGCGGTGCTGTCCCCCGGAGGGCAGCCCTTGCCATGTCCTTGGCAGCCGCTGAGCCCTCTCGCTGGGCCTGCCAGGCCAAGGCAGCTGCAGCACACAGGGTTGCTGAGCACAACCTCCTCCCATTTAAAGCAGCTGGGGAGGCTGCAGCCAGCAGTAGCCGGGGCACAGGCTGGCAGGGGGCTGAGGGGGCTCAGCTGGTCCCTCAGGGCTGCACCAGGTCCAGCCCAGCACAGGGTGATTTTTCCCAGGAAAAACACCCCTCTCCAGAGGTAGGCGAGGGGCTCAGCAGCTCTGGGGTGCTCGGGCAGCTGTCCTGCATGGGCCCAGCTCCGTGGGGCAGAGCAGAATGGGGTCGGCAGCTCTGCTAACCAGGGATGTGGCGCAGCAGTGCCCTGCCCAGCCTCACTTGCCGCAATATGGTCCAGTCCGGCAGAACCAGCTGTGCCGGCACTGACTCAGGCTCCCACCCCAGCTCAGCAGGGTGATCCTTCAGGAACACAGGTTGCGCTCACAGCCCCCAACATCCTGAGAAACTGAGGCACAGGGGCGGGAAGGTAAGCAAACCCCAGCAGATAAGAAGGGACAGCGTGCAAATCTCTCTGCATTTGCCCTCCCCCAGGAGAGGACGAGCAGGGCAACGGCTTGCTCACACCTCCCATAGCCAAGGCTTTTTGTAGTCCCTCGTCATGTTATCCAGATGGAGAAACTGAGGCACAGGGCCACCCCTGTGCAGCAGTGCAGCTGACCTTGAACCTGCGTGTCCTGGCCTTGAGGCCTTTGCAGCAAGCGAACCCCAATGTGTCCCATGCCCGGCTCCCGGCCCCTTCCCTGCATGCTCTGCCACCCAGGGCATGCTGCTGAGCAGAGGGTCCCACGCCGCCCGTCTGCTGCAGTCCCCCTTCAGGGACCCCTGCTGCATGCCTGGCCCACATGCCCTAACTCTATGGTTTCCGCAGCCTCCCGCCTCCCTGCTTCCTGTCCAGAGGGACACGGTAGCCAGCCGAGGCCCTGGCAGTGCGGGGACCTGGAGCCCAGGGCAATGGCGAGGCTGACGTTGAGCGAGGCGAGAGCGACGCCACGCCGAAAGCGACAGGGTTACCTCCAGCAGGACTCCTTGACAGAGAGGCTGAGCCCACGGCTCCCTGTGCTCATGCTGCCAGGTGCTGAGCCCGTGGGGCCCGTTGAGGAGAGCCCAGCTGCTCAGCTGCCTCCTTCTATCCCTGTACCGGGAAGAAGCTCCTCTCCGGAGGCGGCTGTTTTGCAGCTGTAACTTCCTGCAACGCCATCCCGTCCTGTCCCGCCCTGCGCACAGGGGCTGCCAGCTCCGCCGGGCAGGGTGAGGAGATTGCCCACTGCCCCACTTTGGGGATGTGGCAGAGGGGCCAGCAGAAACAATGGCAAAGAAAAACACCTGTACCCCAAACACAGGGGGACACAGAGTATGGGCAGGGGTCCTGCGGTCTTACCAGCAGTGCTGCAAGAGGAGGTTTTCTCCGGACACATCTGGTGGCTCTGCATCCCCAGCTGGTGCCCGGCTGTGCAACAGGAGCCCGCAAGGAAAAGTCCCACTCTGGAGTGAAATCCCCCTGTGCTCAGCTGCCGCCGTCCCACACAGAGCGCGGTGCAGCGAGCGGGACAACAGCAGCCCCGCAGGGGAAAGAGCCCAGAGGAAGCTGTGCTGGCAGGGCAGCCCAGCACCGCCTGGTTTTGCCTGGTGGTGTAACACACATGCACGGACAGGCACGCACGCACACATATATATACCTACGCTCTCGCTGCTTGAAGATCTGCTCTGGCAACCCAGTAAGGTGGTGCTGAGACCAGAGCCAGCGGTGTGTGCAGGCTGTGTGCAGTCTGCTCTGTCCCTAGGCGCTGTGCCAGGAAGCACCAGTCCACTCCAGCCAGACACAGGCAGTGCCGAGCCAGGGGTGCTAGGGCCGAGGGTTCACAGCCAGGTAACCCCAGAGGCCACGCTCACACCCGAGTCCTGCACAGAGCCCACACGGACATGCACATCCCTGCACGCCTTTGCAGACACTCGGCACCTGTCCCCAGCAATGTGTGCAGCCACCCACCCGCGTGTTGCCCCCCCAGCACCCACCTCCACAACCCGATGCAGGGACGCCTGTTGGTGTACCCAGGCACACACATCTTCCCTTGCATGCATGGCCACTCAGGGAGGGGAGGCATCCAGGCAGTACACTATAAATATAAGTTTTATTGATGTGTGAAATCCAACAAGTACAGCTGGCATCTCAGAAAGACTGAAATAAGCCGCAACATCTCCACCTGCTCAACAGCTCCTGGGGCCCTCCGGACACTGGTGAGCACCAGCAACAAGCTGTGACCTGGGCACCCTGTCCCTGCGGGGCACTTACCTGTGTGTGCGGCACAGCCCGGAGAGCCAGCAGGGTCCTGCCAGCAGCCCCACACTCCCCCCAGAGCCCAGGGGCTCACCTCTGTCCTGCCTGGTTCCTGCCAGGCGGCAGCTGTGGGCAGCGATGCCCTGGCCCCGCTTCATAGCCTCCCCCCAGCAAGGCAGAAGGACCCAGGAAAACAAAAGCCACACGCAGCTACCACAGCAGAGCTACAGCTGTGCAAGCAGACTCCCTTGGCTTTTGAGCCGTTATCTGCATTTTATTTTGGCAAACGGTCCCAGGAAAAAAGCAGGTCACCTCTGGTCATGTGGGAGCACGGGTTTCAACTGTTGCACCTTCTCTGCACAATCCACCCCTGGCCTGTATCACATGTGCAGCCCACTGTGCAACCTCCTCTGCACATGTGGACAAGGTGAAGGTTGGAAAACCACAGGGTCCAGCGTGGCAGGGACACACGAAGATATCCCAGGCAGCTGCAGGCTGCCCGTGGCACCAGGAGCTCCCATAGCAGAGGGACAGGACAAATGGTGTCCACACACAGTGAGAATGAAACACTGTTTTATTGCCTGATTTGAGAGAGGGGTGAAACCCCGGGAGAAGCCCCATCCCCTCCCTGCGCTAGCCCAGTCTCCCCTGCAGCAAACCCTAGCACCAGCCAGGTGATGATTCATTTGCTCTTCTTGTACGTGTGATAAAGGTGGCCTGGACATGCGTGGAGGTGAGACACCATACCCCTGCTTGCCTACCTGCATTCACAGCACGCATGGGTGAGAGGCAGTACCTGATACAACTGTGCCTGTGGGCTGAAGGAGCCAGGCTAAGGGGCTGAAGCAGTTTTAGATGGGTTGAGGTTCAACTGGTGCTCACAGGGAGCTGGAGCCACAGCCTGAACCACAGCCTCATGCATTCAAAGTGCATTGCAAGGGAAGGTAGGGGGCAGGAGGGGAGAGGAGGTGTGGGGGAAGAAGCCTGCTCTCCCCTCCGTCACACTCCTCATGATTATCCAGACAGTGGTGTGATTCCTGTAGCCAGAAGCACCCATGGTCCCGCTCACCTGCTCTGATAAAGTGTATCCTCGCTGCTGTGTGCCAGCCCAGCAGGTGGGTGCTCCCCACCCACTCAGGACAGGCAAGACCCAGCCTGGGCACCCCTGGCCCCACACCACAAAATGACCAGTGTTATTGCCAAGTCGTCCTGCCATAGCCCAGCTCGATGCCTATCTTGCCCTGAAGAGACCATCCCAGAGAGCTGCCTGCTAGCCAGCGGGCTGGAGCGGCCCCGCCTTGCTCCACTAAGGGATCCCCAGAGCAGGGCAGCTGCACCCCATCCCTCTGCTGTGCCAGGGCAGAGACAACCCCTCTTGCCCTGCTCCTACAGGGTAGGGGGCCACCTGAGCAGCGGAGGGGCAATAAACCCCAAGTGCTCAGCCCAGCCGTGCCAGCCTGTGGGGCTCAGTGCAAACGTGCTCAGTCCCTTTGCATTTCTCTGTGCCTTCCACCATCTCTGGGATTGTCCTTGCTGAGAGAGAAGGGGCAATGGATGGCCCCGTTCTGCCACCTCGGCTCAGTTCACTTCTTGGGCACTGTTTGCCCTTGGGCACAACCAAGGGTGCCTTTGCCTGGGGCAGGGCCTGCCAGACCCAGGCCCTCTGTGCCATGGGGTGCCCAGATCCCTCACTCATCACGGCCCTTTCATACCAACACATCCACTTGCCGGCTCCACTGGGAGTGCTGGTGCCCTTCTCTGGGGCACCTCAGACCTCCCGCTGCCCTGGCCCTGGGGATGAGGGGCGCCTGCCCCATAACCCCCACTCCTCAGTGCCCTTGTCCAGCTTGGGGACACAGCCATCCTCTATCTCCAGAGCTCACCCCGGCCCTCTGCCCCGCAATGGCCATGTACCTGGTCAGCCGGGACTCTGCAACCCGCACACTCACCGGCGCAGAACGCCCGGGCTGTGCTGAACTGTCCTGGAGATCCTGGGGGTGCTGCCAACTGCCCCGTCCTGGACAGGCTGGTCTGAGCAGCCACCTGTGAAGCTACCTGCCCTGGCAGTCTCCCTCCGGCCACACCGAGCTCGGGCAGCCTGTCCCATGGGGTTTCTCTGCAAGCAGAGGCTGGCCAGTGAAGGCTTCTGTTGCAGCATCCCTGTGCATGGGGGACATGGGCAGTGGCAGTCATGGGTGCCTGCTGGTAGCTCCCTCTGCTCCACATATGGGCCATCGCTAGTCCGTCTTGTCCTGGTCCTTCTGGGACTGGCGGTGGCACCGGCTGCCATGGCACGGTACCCAGGAGGTACCATGTGTTGGGTACAGACAGAAGCAGGACACAGCGCTGGGGACAGCAGTGCCTCCAGTGTGCAGGAAGCAGGACCCACTATGAGAGCCCCTACTGCCAGGGAGCGGGCAGGAGGCAGGAGCTGTGCAAAGCTGCACCACTGGCACCTCCTGCCAACTTGGTATCTATTCAAGGGGAAAACCCTCAGCCCAGCAGTGCACACCCCGCGCTGGGAAGGCTTAACTAGCCACAGCCCAGGAGCAGGACAGAAGTGGGGCACTGGTCCCATCAGCCCC